>NC_139346.1:50394174-50971674 GCF_055883805.1 Amblyomma maculatum
GCGTCCATAACAGTGGCAGAAGTCAGAGCGGAGCTGCACGGCCTAAAAAGACGCTCGGCCCCCGGGCCGGACCTCGTTAATAACAAGATGCTCGCAAATCTGGACGACGAATCGATCAATGCCCTAACCAAATATTTAAATCAGGTGTGGGAGAGTGGTCAAGTACCCCAAGAGTGGAAAAGGGCTAAGATCACCCTAATCCACAAGCAGGGAAAACCACCGGGCTTGGAGAATCTCCGCCCAATATCGCTAACATCCTGCGTAGGCAAACTACTTGAGAAAGTTATTCAGAGGAGGCTAACCAAATACACCGAAGAGAATGATGCGTGGCCGGCTGAATTGGTCGGATTCAGGCCCGGCCTTTGTACGCAAGATACCATGCTCAGACTACATAACGATGTTGTCAGAGACTTCAGGAAAAAAAATACGAAAGCTATTCTAGGCTTAGACCTTAAGAAAGCTTTTGACAACGTCAGTCACGACGCCATTCTCGACGGGCTCGCTGAGCTTAGAGTAGGCGAAAGAACCTACAACTATATTAGATCATTCCTGCGAGACAGGACGGCGATCATCAGCTTTCAGGGCTTATGTTCGGAGGAGTTCCCGCTGGGTAACAGAGGCACTCCGCAGGGAGCTGTGCTCTCACCTTTCCTTTTTAACATCGTAATGAGGAAGCTCCCCAGTAAGCTTGGCCATCTCGATGACTTAAAACTAAGCATCTACGCGGACGATGTGACCGTCTGGATGTGCGAAGGGAACGACTCGTACATCACATCCAGGCTCCAAGAGGCAGCAAATATAATCAGCTATCACGCAGAGGACGTAGGTCTATGCTGTTCGCCAGAAAAATCGGAGCTTCTGGTAATGACCAGCAGTAGTGGGAAGATAACTCCAGATATCAAAATTAAAGTCAACGGAAACGAAGTCCGGAAAGTAGATGAAATTAGAATATTAGGTATGATTATCAACCGCAGGGGTAGTAACAAAAGCCTGATGAAGAAATTAAAAGATCAGGCGGAGCTCGTAGTCAGAGTATTTAAGAAGACGTCCAACAGAAGGAGTGGTCTCACGGAGGCTAGTAGACTCAGACTCGTACAAGCTTTTGTCACGAGCAGAATGTGCTACGCGACTCCATTCCTAAATATCAACAAGACCGAAGAACACAAATTAAACACCATAATTAGGAGATGCACGAAGTGCGCTCTAGGACTCCCCATAACTACCTCTAACGACATTCTAGAGAAAATGGGGTTGCATAATGAGTGGAAAGAGCTGGCCGCGGCGGTCAGGCTGTCCCAGAGAGAGCGACTCGCAGGAACGGCGGCGGGTAGGCAAATCCTCGATTGGGTAAACCTACTAGCGCCCGGGGAAGGCGAAAGTGTCAGAGAAAGCATAGATCGAGAAATCAGAAAGCATCTATACGTCTCGCCCATACCGAAGAACATGCACCCCGTACACGACGAGGGGAGGAGAAAAAGCAGAGCTAAGCACCTCGCTAACAAATTGGACAAACTCCCGCCGGGATCGGTCGCCTACACCGATGCAGCGATCGGGAAAGAAGGCGACGTAACCTCGGTCGCCCTACTGGACACTGGGATCGCCATAGGAATAGAAAGAAATCGAGATCTACCGCCGGTAGAGGCGGAGGAGATTGCAATAGCCATTGCCATTGCACGACCAGGCGTGAAACACGTCATCAGCGATAGCAAAGCGGCGGTTAGAAATTTTAGCAAGGGTAGAGTCAGCAATCGTGCTGCAAAACTTCTGAACGAGTCGTCTCTCGCCGAAAGCGTGACCATAATCTGGACCCCAGCACACGCCGGTCTCGCCGGCAACGAGGCTGCCCACATGCTCGCCCGCTCCTCGCTACCTCGGGGTGCTGCGGACGCCTCCACAACATCTAAAACCAAAGAATGTATAGGTACCTTTAGGGATGTAACGGACAACTTGAAGAAAGACCGGAGGATATATCCGCCACCGGTTAGATCCCTGAGTAAAAAGGAATCGTATGACTGGAGAAGACTCCAAGCTCGAAATTTCTTTTCGCCCCTGTGGAGGAGTTGGACGGGCGCCAGAGGGCGGAAGAGGGACGGTGCAGAAACCGAAATTTGTAAATTTTGCGGCCACGTGGCAACATTAGATCATATAATATGGAGATGCGTTCGTGCCCCAGGGCGCAACGCGATTAAAACTAGCGATGAATGGGAGACCACGCTAAGAAGCTCCGACGAAAAAACACAGCGATTCGCCGTCCGCCTGGCGGCCGAGGCTGAAGACCTCTTCTCCTAGACGAGGCCGGGTGTCCTCTGGCCGCGGTGTGACAGACTGCCTCCCCGGACGCCTGCGTGCGGACTCGTAGGTGGCTGCTGCACCATATTCGGCGGAAATAAATGTTCTTCCTCCTCCTCCTCCTTTCTTTCCTTGGTTACACGTGGTCCGCACGGCGTGCAACCGCAGCCGACGGCGCGAGCCGGTCCCCCGTCTCTCCTCTGTCGTGACATCAGCGTATCACGTGGTGTGACGTCACCATACCACGCGGTCCGCACGGCGTGCAACCGCAGCCGACGGCGCGAGCTGGACCCCCGTCTCTCCTCTGTCGCGACGTCAGCGTATCACGTGGTGTGACGTCACCATACCATGTGGTCCGCACGGCGTGCAACCGCAGCCGACGGCGCGAGCCGGTCCCCCGTCTCTCCTCTGTCGTGACGTCAGCGTATCACGTGGTGTGACTTCACCATACCACGTCGTCCGCACAGCGTGCAACAGCAGCCGACGGCGCGAGCTGGACCGCTGGGCCCCCGTCTCTCCTCTGTCGTGACGTCAGCGTATCACGTGGTGTGGCGTCACCATACCATGTGGTCCGCACGGCGTGCAACCGCAGCCTTCGGCGCGAGCCGGTCCCCCGTCTCTCCTCTGTCTCGACGCCAGCGTATCACGTGGCGTGACGTCACCATACCACGTGGTCCGCACGGCATGCAACCGCAGCCGACGGTGCGAGCTGGACCCCCGTCTCTCCTCTGTCGTGACGTCAGCGTATCACGTGGTGTGACGTAGCATTCCACCTTCTTTGCACGGCGTGTAACCGTCACGAAGGGCTGTGGTTTACCTCTAGCAATATGCTTCGCATAAAAATGAAATTGGCCGCTTACAACCCGTCCTGTCAATAAAACCACTTGTATTAAAGTATTTCCGACTCTATTACAGAACGCTGTTCACAAGTCTAAAAGCTGCCGTAGATATAGGCGGTGCATGCCTCGGTGGTGCTAAAAAAATATACACTCGAGTGTTAAGCTCCCTTGATAATTACCAAAGGCAAAAAACCTGCAACAGACGCGCACCTGACGCGAACGCCAGGCGGCCGAAAGCTGCGTCCGACGGGCCTGGGGCAACTAGTGTGACGTCACGGCCTTCGTGGAAGGGCCTTAGTCAAGAGCATGTTGCTCAGCTACAGAGCCAGTGGCAGTCCCATGCATTTTCTTTTCCTTCTTTCTATAGCCACAACAACAATAGCCAAGCTTCGCATGGGCCGTATGCTGCAAAAGCCATATTCTGCGCATGCGCATGAGCGAGTGACGTCAAGCGCAGTGCAGTGGCCGCCGCCACCACCTCCAAGGCCAGCTGCGCAGCCTCTTCGCCAAGCACCTGTCCTGCATCGCCATTTGGCAAGCCGTCCTCTCTCTGTTCGGCCGTCTCCGTTGCTCTCCGCCTGCCATGCCAACGCCATGCTCCGCTTTGCGCTCTGCCGGCTGTTCCGTTTCGATCGAAGCAAAACGAAGAGGCGTTCGTCGGCTGTGCGATGTTAGTCTACGTTAAAGATCCCCAGGTGGTTGAAATTACGCTACAGACATCCACCATGGCTCCTCTTTCTCTCTGCTCACATTTTCTTAACTTCCTCTATTCCCTACAGCGCGGGGCAGGCATCCACAGCGTAAGGTTGAGATACCGTGGCTTTCCTTTCTTATGAGCCGATTATTATTAATGCGAAAGCATTACTTTGCTATTTTCACAAATTTCTGTCCGCAGACTTTGTCTGTAGAACGTGTCCGCAAAATCGTGTCCGCAGCAGTTGTGAGTAAATGAGAAGTGGTACAGGTTAATGAGTGGGGTCAATGGATAGAGGGTGACGTACTGTTGTTGCCGAGAAAATAATTATGCCAATCATTACGTATAATTAATTGCCATAACTTATTCGCAGGAAAGGAAAGGCACAGTATCTGTCACACTTCTGTGACACCTGATTTAACTGATTTATTTATAGGAAGGGAAAAGGCGCGGTAACTGCCTCACATATTTTCTGTGGACACCACAACCGCGCCCTGAGGGAAAGGAGGAAGGTGGGAGTTAAAGTGGAAAGAGAGAAACAGGAGCAGTAGTGGAAGGCTACGGAGTAATTTCGACCACCTGGGGATCTTTAACGTGCGCTGACATCGCACAGCACACGGATGCCTCTCGTTTCGCCTCCATCGAAACGCAGCCGCCGAGGTCGGGTTCGAATCGGGTACCCCGGCACAGTAGTAGGGCGTCTTACCGCTGCACCACCCCGGCCGGGCATCCTCCGCTGCCTCGCGCGGACAGAAGAGAGAAAGTAGAGAGGGAGAGAAAGACGCGCGGAGCAACAACCGTCATCTACCACCTAAGCGGTGGAGGGTGCAACGACGGCCTGCAACAAATAAAAAATCGGAGGCAGGCTAGTAGGCTAGCCGTCAGGCAAGCGGCGTTGACCCACCAGTCTCAGACCCGTAGGGACAGGAACAGCCATTCTTCGCCTCGTTCCCAAAACACAAAGCCAACATATGATTGTTCCTCTTCGGTGCAAGTGTCCACGAAAATTAACAGGGAATTACTCCGTAGCCCTCCACTACAGATCCCCTTTCTCTCTATCCCCTTTCACTCCCACCTTCATCCCTTCCCTTACGGCGCGGTTCAGGTGTCCACAGAGCAAGTGTGACAGATACTGCGCCTTTCCCTTCCTATGAACCAACCAACCAAGGCAAAGCGTAGTATATGTTCCATTAATTTCTGTGAACACCAGTATGACACCAGGAGCGCACTGCACCGGCTGCGGAGCTTGCTTTGAGGATAAATGCGACAGCGACGCCGCGAAAGCGGCTGGACGTCCAAGACTGCGTTACTGTATTGTATAGATGCTTGACAGTGTGAACAGACAGATTTACCAAACATCTACTTTTATACGATTCCGGTCAGGAATTTTTCAGGTTCCCGGGGAGGTGGTGAAGGGTGGCTGATCCTGGCCCTGATGGGGCTGGGACAGGTAGGCCATCGCCGTTTGTGGCGAGGCTTGCCTGCCACTGAATTTTTATCTATTTTAGGCCGTCATTGCACCCGCCACCACTTCAGTGGTGGTGGACGACGGCTGTTGTTGCGGCTCGCATCTTTTTCTCCCTCTACTTTTTTTTTCTCTTCTGTCCGCACGAGGCAGCGGGGTGGCTCAGCTACAGAGCCAGTAGCAATCCTGTGCATTTTCATTTCTTTCTTCCTACAGCCGCAACAACAACAACAGGTTCCCGGTAAAGTTGCAGAACAGTGTCCGAAGCTGATCCCGCCATGCCTATGATCCAGGCATCCCTACTGCGCCTTTCATTTGGCTCTTCCTCGAACACCGCACCACACCGCGCACAGAAGCAGGCGCAATAAAGCGAAATATGCGACGTTTGTAATTTGTTTACACGGAAGCAAAGGCGCAGTATCTGTCACAATTCTCGGCTACCAAAGCCGTGACCGATACTAACCTTGTTAACAACTAAACACTGGCATATCTATTTTAAACATGCTGAAGGTGGAATTGAAGGGCTCAAGTTTGCATAAGTAGAGTCACCTTCTCTGCGGGATTTATGTGATTGTCTTCTCGTTGTAGCTTTATCATGCTTATTTGTGCATGTATAATATTTGCATAACACCGGAGGTGTCTATTTATTTCCTGCACTAGCAGCAATTTCTTCTCGTCCCAAAGATGACGAGGAGGATATTCTCAAATGCCTCAAGCTGTCGTTAATCACTATACACGTCGTCCCTGGGCACGCAACAATCGCACATCTTGAGCTGACTCACAAGGTGTTCTGCGACTTTCACGTCTTGACATGTGTGATCCCCTACTCAAGCACTAAAACATATGAGATGAGGAATTGACCTTCACTCACACACTCAATGGACACTGTAAGAAACTCGATTCTTTTCGCGCTGTCTGGCTCGACTCCATGAGCTTAGAAACGCAGCTATATACATGTACTGCGTATTGCGTAGTTCCCTGCCCTGCTACATTCTGGAGTCTTGAGTCCCAACTGGACGGCCCCTGTACCAATGCGCAGCACTATACCTTCTCACTTTTTTGTCTTTCCCACTTCCTTTGATCATCTTAGCCTCTGCCCCACCGCGTTCTATTCGTCCGCACGAGTGAAGCAGCAACTTAATTCCCTGGCATTCGTGGAACAGGATATGCATATACATACAGTGTTACTTGCACTCTTTAACGAAGTAGCACGCACTGCCTTAGAGGGCCCATATATTCTGCCCACAAATTAATTTTAGCTGTGTGTCGTCCATATTGCGGGAACGTGGCGCTTGTGGGGCCTTTCAGAGTAATTTATTTCCATACGTTTTTCGCATAATGGAAATAGTGAACACTTTGATGGTAAGAAAGTTATACTCTGCTGTAGGCGGTAATTCATACTCAAAAGGTTTTTAAACGAAAGTAAGGAATTAAGTCTTTAGCCATAGTAGGCAACAAACCGGACTGCACTCCTTTCCGTATGGCTGCTACTCTCTAAGTAACCTGATCTGAATCTCACGTGGAACTTTAAGAAGAAACATCGCAACGCTCTCGAGCGCTTCAAGGGCCTTGTGCAAGGCGTGAGTTTTGCTGGGGCTGTTTCCTTCGGGCCCCTCGAAGTTTTTAACCCCTGTGCTGATGCGCACAGAAGTCTTTATGGGGGCTGTGACAAGGAGCCCTTAGCGAGACTAAATAATGTATTGCGTGAATGCTTTTGGTGGACACACGACTGAGAGCGGAATCGGATTATTCTTGGTCCCTTAAAGTGAAAATCAGCCTTGCACGTCCAGCATCGCACTGCGTAAAGCAGCGACCTGAGATCTTCTCACCCTCACTGCCCGCACATGAGAAACTCAACGTCAGGTAAAGACTGTGGTGAGACTTCGGAAAGAAAACGCCTCGGTTAAGCTTGCTTTCTCACGCGTTGGCGCCGCTAATTGTCCAGTATGTTGGGTTGGAGACCTATCTTGCACGATTTCGTTCTGCTGGCATTTTGCGTCGCGTGTTTAGTAACGTTGGCGAGTGCGCGGATCCGCCACGTTTATGCGCTGAGTGGGTGAACATTTATTGAGAGCGTTCAGCCTAGTGTACTGTTCGCCTGTAGCAAGCGAAGATGCAAGGATATGGGGAAAGCGACAGTGCGACATTGGGCGCCGAAACTAAGTAGTAGCCGAAGCGCGCCCATTAGGTCCTTCACTAAATGGCATTGCATCTGCAATGCGAATGCAATGCTATAGGGAACATACTGTTCTGAGTTCATGACCTACGTTAAATCATTTTATGATAGTGCTCGCTTCGGCATTATTTCCTGAAAGTTTATTTTCTTCTTTCAATAAATAACCCACGTAAACTTTCCTGCAAAACCATGGAGCAAACAGAGTCTGTGCAGAAGTACATACTGCAGAGAACTTCAGGATTCGATTAATGGCTCATTTATTGGTACGTGCACCGCAGTAATGCCCACATTTCTTTGTGATAGCAACTTAGCAGTCGTTGCTCTGAAATAATTCAACACACGTTTGTATAATATGGCAGCTTATTTGTGCTCAAGATTTCGTTTCAACCAGCCAGGATTCCAGCGCAGACAGCCAGACGGGTTTCCACGCCGTTTGTTTCTGGTGAGCTTGCGAGGTCTCTTCGTAATTTGTGGCTTTCAGAGAGGCATGCGGACTTTGGGAATGAGCCTGAACAAGAAATGTATAATTGCGAATAAACGTATGCAGATTGTATCCTGAAAAGGCTAAATATTTGTCAAAAAACAGTTGTGACACGTATCAGACAAAATGGATAATTCCAATAATGCACAGGGTTCTCTTACATAAGACGTTTGCATCTCGTACTATTCATAGACTCAAGATTGGATTAGGAGAATTAAGCTCATTTTCTTTTTTTCAGTTGTATTCTTTAACTTACATAAACTTAAGGTGTAAAGCTATTTCACAAACATTTATGCATTTAAGTAGCACGAACTATTTGTTATCCCTCCTCCTGACAGTGTAGATGCTTCTGTTCTCTTAATCACTTGTTGGTAAATCAATCCGCCGGAGTTTTCAATTATAAATACTATATGACCAGTGCAGTAATGCCTCGCATGTACAGAAACGAGGATAAAGGCGGTCGTGAAATCCTTTTTGTGACGTGTTCCGACTGGTAACACCGTGTGTTAAAGACGCGCCAAATTCCTGCAGGGAAGGCAAACGAATATTCCCTGCCAAGCTGTTCGTCTAGTGACAAAAACTACAGAGAACTACCGTTTTGTTGGCATTTATGTGCGTTTCTTATGTGTGTGTGTGTTTTTTCGGCGTGTTTTCAATATCAGAAATAAATTGTTTACTCCGTCAGAAAGCGCTGAAGTTATACATCGTTCTCAGACCTCACAGTTTCGTATGCAGGAATTCAAAAAGCATAATCAAAGTTGGTAAATTCGAATATCCTTTTTGGCATGCGCCACATAATAATGTCTGTTCTTGAGCATTTAGCATTCGGCATCCTTCTGCTGCTCCGTAACATCTACCCTATATCAACATGCGAACAAAAACAGCCGGGAACAGGATGTGGGTCCGAACGATAAATTTTGTTGCTTGGCAATTGCTAGCTATAAAAATAGTTTTCACTACAAATTAATCTTTCTATGCTATGGTCGTTAACTTGTCCGCTGTAATGTATCATAGTGTGGACCATAATATACCTTTTATATGAAAAATATGTCGTAAAATTATTCTTAGTAAATCACCAAGCGGATGAAAAGCGGGCCATTCTGGACACTAGGTTTTGTTTTTGTTTTTTAACGTTAAACTTAAGTCACCCAGGGGCCTCGAGCTAACGCACGGGCTTAATTACTGCAGCTGATTATTAGGCTTAAGCAAAGTTTAAGAGCTTCTAAGTTTGTAGTTTTTAAGAAATAACTATTTTTTTTTTTTTTCAGGAACCTGCACGAGGAGCAACATGTGACTTTGTGAGTTTTTAATCAACTAAAGTGAGGTGCGTACCTGCTTGTTCTATACTCAATAGCTAATTTCAAGGAGCACGTAGAAAACCTGACCGTGGTATAGAGGTGCAAGCAAATCAGGCGCCGCCAAGTGTCTTGATATTCCCAAAGGCACCCGTCAAAGAACAGAAAAGAAGGTATACGAATGGTAACAACAGGCGTATTGCAGGTCTTGCTTCCCTCATCCTCAAACCCTGTCTCATGGGTATGAACAGCTCTCGAATAACGTATTCCACTATATAATTCAAAACAGTGTTATGCGCTACCGATCAAATAAAACAGAATGTCCAACCAACACGGCTTAGTGAGGACGCCGCAGTGTTCGTGGTAACTAACGCCATACTGGTAACGCCAGTACCAATAACGCGCTACATTTTTTTTGTACTTTTGTAACGCCTTCCCTATCATTTCGGAACTATAACGGTAACATACGTACATTAAAATTTTATTGCTAATTACATTGCTAATTTCATTTTATTCCAATTGTCCTCAACTCCGTCCCTCATTCAGAAACGAAAATAAGCGCAAAGCACGTAATGTGATGGTGAAAATAAAGGAAATGTAACGATGCTCTTTACGACCTTTGTTGCGGTTCGCGTGCATGCCAAGAAACACCTGCCCTTGACGACAAATCCAACAAAACAAAAATACAGAGTACTCATAAGGCACGACACGCATGCACGGATGCGCAATCACATAGTTGACTGTTGCTTAAATTCGACACAAAGCTGTAGTCATCAGAAACGTGTACTTGCAGTACTCTAGCACCGTTTATAAGCTTTGACAAAAATGAATTTTGCCTCTTTCTATCTGCAACTACGCCTACGTTTCTGGTTACTAAATTCCTGAGCTAGTTTGGCTGGTCTCTAACACCTTCACAAAAACACTCCATTTCTTGAAATAATTAAAACGTGTTTTTGGTAATGCTAATAATAACGCGTTACATTTAAAACAAATAAATAAATTTTGCACCTATATAACATAGGGCAATAACGCGCTATATAGGTGCAAACTTTATTTATTTGTTCCATAACACGTGTTTCAGTCCTCGCGCAGAAAGATGGGGCTGGAACAAGTAGGCCACCGCCCCTAGCGGCGGGAGCTTGCCTGCAAGCGAATTTTATCTGTTGTAGGCCGTCATTGCACCCGCCACTGCTTCGATGGTAGACGACGGCTGTTGTTGCGGAGCGCGTCTTTCTCTCCCTCTTCTTTTTCTTTCTTCTCTCATTTCTGTTCTAGCCGCAAGAGGCGGTGGAGATGGCTCAGCTACAGAGCCAGTAGCAGGCCCGTGCATTTTCTTTTCCTCCTTCCTACAGCCACAAAAATAACACGCTCCTTTTTGTTAGTGTAAGGAATAGCGTATTTGGTTACTTTTTTTGGTAGCGCCAATAGCATTGAGTTGCAGTTTTTTCAATTCCAAAGGTGAAGTCAAGTTCCGGCGAAGGAAGAAAATTTAGAAACGTTGTTTTGCACCCGGTGGTAGAGCTGCGTAGACCGCAGTTGACCATGGAACAAATTCATGCCGGATACATTCTCACCCCAGTGTTTGTTCTTTGAACAGGTTAGGATATTCTGTTTAGGTGTTTGTGGAGTCACCTTCGTTTTAACTAGTAACAAGAGTGGTCGTTATGCTCATTTTGGAAGGCCATCAAATTTCGCTCCATTCATTGGATCACACTTATGCACATTTTACTATATTCCTTTCCAACTGGCCTTTTAACAGTTGATGAGCATGATTCTATAATTCTAGAGAATATTTCGCACTATGTCTTTTTCGACACCTATTTTAAATATTTTGGTAACGATTCACAATATCTGTTGCGCTCTGCCTACAATCATATATTTACCCACCTTGACTCTTCATATCCTCCCTCAATAGTTAGTAAATCTACATGCGTTATCTAACTGTAAAGTAGGTGTAAGCATTATGCCTTCTTTTGCACTATGGTCAGTCACGGTCTATTTCCCTAGGCTTCGGACACTGAAAAAAACACTGGAGGTGCTCGAAGATGAAAGCGTAGAAGTAAACGTGCCTCCCAACGCGCGTTTGAGAGTGTCACACTAATTAAATTGTCTGGTATCTGCTTGTAATAAAGCACTCTGAGAAATAGGATTATTTGCTTACCCAGCCAGCTTCATCAAGTCGATAGCGATCAGCCTGCCCACCCTGATGTTGATGGCCTGCTTGTTTGCACAATCCTGTTTAGACAGTGTAAAATGCGTTTTCGCTTACAATGTTGCAGTAGAAACAACCGCAGTAAAAGAACGTCTCAAAGCAATGTCCCTTTGTGTAATTAGTCAAACTGCAGTAATGCGAAGCTATTCCCCCTACCAATACTGAATTTCCTCTGAGCATGCAAATTATTAGACACACATCAATCCATAATTCACAGTTCAATTTCAATTATAGTTGATTTGCAGGTGACGTTCAGCTAATTCTGAGTGAATACAGGCGTAGTCGTAAGGATGACGTCAGCTCATCATGAAGTTTTCAGTCGCCAGCCCAGTTTCCCAAGACTGGTTGCACGAAGGCAAGCGCTGTTATTTTGTCGGTGTTTTCACAATCGGATGTTGTCGCAATTTGAATGCTCCGTTAATTGCCATGACTTAATCGTCTATCTAACCTTACTGATCGAATGCCAGCAAGAATGTGCTGGGGGCTTCTGTAAATCACGTGTAGAGCAACTTAGTTACTACTTTCTTGAAGGCATACGTATGCCTTTTAGGAATAAATATACTGTTTATACCGGGCCAACAAAAGTCAAGAAATGACTACTCTTTTCCAGAATAAACATTGCTGCTTAATTGGCTAGGGTCGAAACAGAAACAAACTTTCATCGCACCAAAACAAACGCGAAACAACATATGAAAATGTAGAATTATTGTTTCCAGTAAAATGTTCATAGCGCCGTTTATTTCTGAGTTGTTCGAAATCAAGAGCGGGAACAGAGCTTCTGACGCATATATGCTGCACAGTGCATGTACATATACGTCGCCGTATTGGAGTCAGCGCTCCAAATACGGACTGGCTTATGCCTCTGAGCAGCACCTTGAGTTGAAGTTCAAGTCGCACTGCGGTCACTCGGAAGCTGTTAACACTAACGAGTTACAAGCCACTTCAGTGGAAAAAAAAAAGGATGGCGTCGCGGTTGTAGCAGTAGTCGGCCTGCTGAGCGAAAAACCACGTGCCTCCCACTGTCTGCCGTTCATCATTATCATCATCATCGTCATCATCATTTATTTTCACTTGTATCTCTTAGCGAGGCATTACATAAGAGGGGAGCAAAAATAAAAGAAATCGCAAACAAAAGGAACATTTGGAGTAAGTCAAGAAGGCAAACGTAATTTTAAAAGAGCATTATAAAAGGAAAGAGTGAACAATCAGATGCTTTGTGACCATCACGCTATATGAAGAAGAGGAAAATGGGAACACTGTTTTACATTCAAAGGTGCAACAATATGAGAGAACAAATATGTACAACACGAACAGAGGCAGTACTCAAAAGTGCGACTCAGGAAGAAGATAAGATGAAATCTTGGTTTTTGAATTTATTTCGATCACGCTCATTTACAAACACCACAGGTAGTCCATTCCACTGTTCAATGGCAGATGGCAAGAAGAATTTATGAAAGGCATTGGTGGGACCATGTAGATTCTGTAGGCTATACTTTAAAAAATCTAGACGATATTCTATTGGGAGGGAGTAGGAGTGTGCAGTGCAAGGGAGGATAACTTGTGGAAAAAGCAGAGTTTGGCAATTTTACGGCGAGAAGACAGTGGCGGTATGTCAAGCCAGGCAGCAATACTGGTCCTAGGCCCCGCCGGGGTGGTGCAGTGGTAAGACGCCCGACTACTGTCCGGAATACCCGGGTTCGAACCCGACCTCGGCGGCTGCGTTTCGATGGAGGCGAAACGAAGAGGCGTCCGTGTGCTGTGCGATGTCAGCGCATGTTAAAGATCCCCAGGTGGTCAAAATTACTCCGTAGCCCTCCACTACGGCTCCCCTTTCTCTCTTTCCACTTTCACTCCCCCCCTCATCCCTTCCCTTACGGCGCAGTTCAGGTGTCCACAGAGCAAGTGTGACAAATATTCCGCCCTTCCCTTCCTGTGAACGAACCAACCAACCATACTGGTCCTACTCTCATAACATGACGCAATAAATCGCGCCGCGCGACTCAGTACTGATTATAATGTGTCAGTTAGGTATGACTGGTGTGGATTCCAAATGGGTGAGGCATATTCATGTTTATTGCGGATGAAAGTTTCGTAAGCAATTTTGCGGATAAATCGAGGGGACACGGCTAACAACCTTCTCAGTCGATTTAGCTATTTCGAACTCTCAGCTACTATGCTTAAGCTGTGCTCGGACCATGAACGTTTGCTAGGGATTGTTACTCCTAAGTACCGGTAGGACTCGACTTGTATTAGGGGCATCGCCCTCAAAGAATACTGATAATTTAAGCTATTGCGTTTACGTGATACTGTTATGAACTTGAATTTTAAAGCGTTTAGTGTCATCAGCCAGCGGGCGCACCAGTTTGTTATTTGGTTGAGGTCATTTTGGAGGAGGTCTTGGTCGTTGTTCGATTATACGCCTCGATACAAAACTTACTCGTCTGCTAAAAGGCGAATTGATGATGAGATGTTGCATAGAAGGTCATTAATGAATACCAAAAAATCATAGGACCGAGCACAGAGCCTTGAGGAACACCCAAATGCCGTTTGTGGCTGGGGAAGGGTGGTTATCTATTAAAGTGCGTTCTATTAAAACAGTGGATCCACAATAAAACCAGGGGGTCAAAACAGAAGCTCGAAAGTTTACTCATGAGGCGACGATGGGTTACGCAGTCGAATGCTTTTGAAAAGTCTAGATAAATGACGTCTGTTTAAAAGCCGGAGTCAAGTTTAGGGTGATGGTCTGTTGTGAATTCGAATAACTGTGTATCGCATGAAAGACCTCGATGAAAGCCGTGTTGTTTTGGAAAGAAAACAGAATTGTCATCAAGGTGCGATGCAGTGGCTGAGTACAGCACATGCTCTAGCAGTTTACAGGAGACGCACGTCAAAGAAATAGGGCGGTGATTTTCATCAACGAAAGAATTATCACTGTCAGGTGCGCGGTAGCAAGAAATAATTGTTAGCTTGTTCGCCGAGAATGAAACATGGAGGCAAAGAATTGCGTGGTGGATATGCGCTGACAGATGAGTCTCGGATTCATAAATACCAAGACGCCTCCTCCTCGACGCCTTATGCGGTCAAGCCTATGAATGGTGTAGGTGACGATATTGCTGAGAAGTTCGGGGTCCTGAATTTTGGGCCGAGTCGTGATTCAGTTAATATTGCGATGTTAGTATCGTTATCTGCAAGAAAGGTTTCCAGAGCTTCCTTTTTGCACATGTAACTGCGAACGTTTGAGAGCATGATAGACACTGTGTTAACAGTTGGTGCTTTTGGAGGGCAAAGGCTGGGATGAGGTGCATGTAAAATCAATGAAACATGGCCGTATCTTGATGGCTATGATAGTTCGACGACTGACCCGTACTCAGCTTTGTAAATGAACTGTTTGTAGTCCATCACTAGTTGTCATACCGAATCTTAAACTTGGATTCATACTGGGATGGAGATAAGTAAAGTTTTTTCCGGGCTAAACGCACTAGTGCTGACAAGACTTCTCTAAAGAAAAAAAAATCTGATGATGCGGCAAGGACTTTAGGCTTATCTTTGAAATGCATAAATTTTACAATAATGGGGCCACCCTTGAATGCCTGAAAGAGGCCCAACCTGTGTGCTCTTTCGATGTGTTCTGCTGTAATTGTGATGTTTAGTTTCTCCGATAAAAAATTAACGCTATGTGTTAGAGAATTTCAGATGCCATCATGTCAATGTCTCCACTTGCGCTGAAAGATGTGTTCGGCTCAGCGGCCTGAATCTTCTCTACTGCTTTTTCGAGAGTGTCAACGCGGGCGGAAAGGCCAATAATGAGACTTTATATGTTATTCAATGCGGAACGGATTAATGCTATTTCACTCAGTTTTGTGCCCTGGGTTGACTCAAGGTGCGACAGAGTTTGAGAAATTTGTTCCAGAGAAACCGATGATTCCCTCTTCTCAGGTTCGGGGTTTAGTTCCACGTCACCTGACATGATGAGTAGGAACGAAAGGTATGTTTCGCAGAAAGACCAATGTAGGAATACATACAGATAATTTCGTACATAGTCGCGCAGCTCGATGGGGAACGACACCGCAAGCAAAAAAAGATCGTTTGTTCGTGCACAAGTGGCATATTCGGACACTGATTGGTCGGCGGTTTGTTGTGTTCTCATGCAACCACATCACAGTGCACAACTGGTCGGAGCTTTGCCGAAGGGGGGGGGGGGGGGGGGGAGGAGGGGGGAGGAGGAATCGGAGTCGAACCCAGTACACGTGGACAGACAGTCACTTGCGCAACACAGATCGGCGGCAATGCAAAGCAGGTTCTTAGGCTGGGCCAAAGCGCGGCTAGATATTTCTGTCGAATTGTCTGATACGTTCGTTATTTATAGCTATATGATAATGATTATGTGGAAAACAAAACAGGCAGTGGTTACCGGAATAGTTATTACCCAGTGGCAAAGTGCTTGTGCGCGAATGTGGACCCGCAGGCGGAAGCGTACACTGGAGAGATTAAAGATTTACCGCCACGCGCATGAAGACAGAACCTAAATATTCCCACAACATCTTTTTTCGTTGCCCTAGAGACCAATAAAAAAAAGCTACCTTATGCATTTTGAAGCTATCTAAAAAGGAGCTCCTAAAGTTTTTAATCGACACCTTTTTCGCTAAGCCACGGTATTTGTGAAATGCACTTCATTTATTTTTACTTAGTACTTATTTTAGAGAATGAGATAATTAATCCAGACTAGGCTTCAATATTGTAAACACTCATCAGTTTATTTTAGTGATAAGTTTTTTTTTAACTTCTTAACGTTTAGCCGGGACACCCGGTATTCTCTCAAAACTTGCGGGCTTGAGGGTGATTTATTAGCGTCACGTATCACACTTTCCAAGCGACATAGCTCATTCAGCTCATTTCGTCCAAAGAACGCCGGCGGTGTCGATACCGCATGTCGAAAGTAATCGGAGGCTATATAAAGAAATCGTATCCAGGCAGTTTGAGGTTTAGTTAGTGATGATTTATTGGTGTGTGATAGACGATCACGAGTTAATAAAATTATCGTAATTAATTGATTATGTATCAATTAAAGAAATTAAAAAATGAATAAAAATCTGTCAAAGAAAGTTTAAAAGTGTTAAAATGCTCAAAATCGAAAGCCAATGTGTGATGATGATAATTCCAGTAATTGAGAATCAGTTATATCATTTGAAAATGAAAACTGCGTCCAAAGGTGTCAAACTGCTCACAATAGAAAGGCTATATTTGCGGATGCTATGTATCAGCGTATAACAGAATATAAAAATTTAAAGAAGAAAAATTATTAAAATTATGAAAAGCAATGTCCGTGGGTGTGAAATGCTATCCTGCAATGCCCTTAACGGCGAGCTTAAATGTCCTGCTAGTTATACATATCTTTTCACGCACTTCCACAGTGCATGAAAGTTACAGCGTCAGCGGCTTTTTCATCGCAGCTACTACAGCCATGATGGCAAAGTTCACAGTCGCGTAGTAGGATTGGTGTCTCCACACAAAAAATTCTAGAAGACCCTTTGGACCACTAAAGTGCGATTAGGCGAAAGCCTTTCTAGGACATTTTATCGCAGCTCTCCACTACAGTACCTCTATCATCTTCTCTTC
Source organism: Amblyomma maculatum (assembly GCF_055883805.1). Lineage (NCBI taxonomy): Eukaryota > Metazoa > Arthropoda > Arachnida > Ixodida > Ixodidae > Amblyomma > Amblyomma maculatum. The sequence continues at coordinate 50,411,242 of NC_139346.1, forward strand.
TTTCGCTCCCACCTTCCTCCCTTCCTTTACGGCGTGGTGCACAGGTCCGCGCGGAGAATTGCAACAGATGCTGCGCCTTTTCTATCCTGTAAATCAATTTGAAATGCCGCAGTTGTCTACTGTTCTGATAATAATAATAATAATAATAATAATAATAATAATAATAATAATAATAATAATAATAATAATAATAATAATAATAATGTTATTATTATTTGGTTAACAGGAAAAGAAAAGCGCAGTATCTGTCACACTTGTTCTGTGGACACCTGAACCGCGCCGTAAGTGAAGGGAGGAAGGTGGGAGTGAAAGCGGAAAGGAGAGAAAGAGGTGCCGTAGTTGGGGGCTACGGAGTACTAACTCCTCCTAGACATCTGGGTCTGCTTCAGTTTGCTGTGTGTTGTGCGGTGTCCGAGGAAGCGCCAAATAAAAAGCGCCCCACGGACGCGGACGCCCGGCGGGATCAGCTTCGTCTATGCATGAATCGTCTGAGGACGTCATGAGCAGTCGTGACGCTACATGGCGCGCCCCTTGTAGAAACCAACAAGCATTTCATTGAACGCATCAAAGTTCACCGGCGTCCGATAATTATTTTACAGAAAATTAAAGGCGCAGTATCTGTCACTGTCACACTATCTGTTACGGTAGACAATGGGAATCATGAACGTTTCACGATCCGGGGCGTGGTGCAGTTTGTAAAGCGCTTGGCTGGTGGTCCAAGAGATGGAGGCTCGACTCGGTGTAGAAAGGGTTTATTTATTTGTTTTCAACTATCGCCCTCGAAAGTGTGACACCCTCTGCCGATAGCCTCTGCTGGCCGCTCCTGCTGACAACGATGAAAGCTGACAGGCTTTCACCTTCACAGCCCTTATACTGCGCAATTATTGCTCAGAGGATGCTCGAAATGACTGGTTATCGAAGCAAATGCTAATATATCTTCATTTTGCTGAAGAGGTGCGCAAAACAGGAAGGGTGGTGAACAGATAATTGGCTTTTGATGGTGTTTACCTTACAAGGGTGACTGACAAGGTGCAACTCTACTTTGAAACAACTGGTTTTACATTACAAAATACTGCACAACTGGCCAACAAAAATTTCTCATTGACGACGAATACTACAGCGTCATGATCACTACAATCTCTCATGTTGTCTGAGCGGTGTTAATGTTACGTACATGTGAGACACAAATATGCCTCTGTTGGCCAAAGCGATGGCAATCAGAAGTAAACTGACGTCATCAAGTAACCTCAGAAGCAAAGTGTTCGCTTATCGTGTGTCCCAAAATAACTCATGTCAAGTGTAATCTTCGTTTCGTTACCGCATTTAGTGTTTCTCATAACACATTGCAAAGCACATGTGCCCCTTACACCAGCCGCCGAGAGCACCAAATCACTTACTCCAATTTTTTCAAGGCATGTCGCATGGTATGGAGATAGCTCCTGAGTCCGCGTCTGTGAAAAGAGATGGTTACCAAAATAAATAGTTTTGAAGCACTCTAAACAATTGCGTAAGCAGTGAAGATTTATTTAAACATACTTTCGTAAACCTGCAGAGTATATTGAGGAATGAATAGCGCTAGTTTGAGACATAAAACAGCAGTTTTTCCGGTTATATCTTCAGCTTAGCTTTGTGGGTTATTCCCGTAAAAGTCATTCGTTTGACACTCAGCTTTCTGTTTTCATGTACGACATACATTTAAGCCTAGACAGCCATCGTCGTCTTTTTTTTTTTAAGTTATTCCGTCTTAACATTCATCCGTGCGTTGTGAGCTGGATTCGAAGATATTTAACTAGCCGTTAACAGGTCGTGTATGCTAACTCACACTCTTTATCCTTAATAACCGTGTTTTCAGCAGTACCTGAAGGTACCGTGCTGGGGCCTCTGCTTTTCTTGATATACGTTACTGATTTCTCTTATATTACTTCGCATGCCCGCCTCTTCGCTGATGACTCTGTTGTTTAATGGCAAACTCCACTGACTATCTCTCGTTAAAAATTGACCTTCCTCACATACAGGACTGGAGTAACACTTGGCTCTCGTCATTTATGTCTTTAAAAGTGCGCACATGCCCAGTCACCGCATCGCAAGTACGTTGCTCATACTTACAGCATCAGTAGCATCCAGAGTGCAAAACCTTCCCGAGTCAAGTACCTCGGTGCGTATATTTCATGTGACCTAACATTTCACATGTTAGGTCACATGAAATGTTACCTAACACGCATAGTTCCTGTCACCTGACACGGTTAGCTCAGTTGGTAGAGAGACTGCCCCGGAAAGGCGGTGGTCCTCGGCTCAATCAACGGATCAGGACGAATTTTTCTTTGCCTGCGAAGTGTCAGAGGAATTTGTATAATTGTTTTTGTATTCGTATGGCTGCTCTTGCGTGGATGTCAATGAGTAATGACTCACTTGTTAATACTCTACTCCACCTTGGGGGTATTCCCCTAAATATTTGTCCAAGACAGAGCACGTGAACGAGACAATAAATTCTGCTTACCGCACTCGTGCTTCTACCCCTTGCTTTCTAAATGTTTGTGCGACCTCAATTAGAGTACGGTAAGGCTATGTATCACCCTTACAAAAATAATCTTACTAGCACCCTCGAATCTGTTCAAAACAGAGCAACGTGATTCATTTCCTCTAATTATTCCTTATTTTCGATTATGTGAGCAGTAAAAGCACCAGTTAAACCTCTCAAGCCTCACAACAAGTAGAATTGCTCGTCTTAAACTATTTCATACATTGTTCCGTTTTTTGCTCTCTGATAGCCTGTACATCAAGAGAAGCGCACCAAATCGCCCGCTCTAGCCGCAATAATGCACTTTATCCCCCACATGCGCGTACTACTACTTCTCAAAAGTCATTTTTCCCGCGCACAGCAGGAGACTGGAACGTCGAACCCACAGAAGTCTCCACAATCATCGACCACAAAGCATTCAATTGGCCCATCTAAAACATTTCACGGCAATTTTCTGTATACTTTTTCGACCATATAACGACCACTCTTCCATGTAATGTTTCACAGGAGACTTTTAAGGAGTAAATTTCTGCAGCAATTCAAATATTCGAAATGGGAATGCTAAGTGAATACGGTTAAAACCGTGTGCCATTGCGACACTGAAGGCGCCATCTAACTTCCGTGTACAAGTCAGACAAAGCTGAAATTAATAATCGAAGTTAACTCATTCGCACGTTTCTGCGACAAGTTTCGTCATAGACGCACATCAGGCGCTTATGCTTGCTTTGTTTTCATTGTCCCATGTGTACGATGGCGGTTTATTTCAAAAGACTTGTGAACTGAAGCAGGCGTACACGCGAGCGAGATCCGGGAGTAAACCAGCCGCGAGTCCGAGTCGATGGTTGTGCGCCTTGAGCGTTAGCCCGTCTTCTTTTTTAGAATGTGCCCCGAGCAGAAAAGGAGCCATCCTGGCGACTTAAGGGGCAGACAAGACCGCCGGATCATAGTAGGTATTCAGGCGCTGAGCGTTCAGAGACTCGTGGCCGCGGTGGCGGAAATCGACTCACGGCATGAGGGGCAGAACAAGGTAATTGATTGGAGACGTCCGCTGGAAGACACTGTAGGGACCCTGATATTAGGCGATAATTTTCTTTGAGATGTCCGGTGTTATCCATTTCCAAACGAGAGAGCCAGGCTAAAATGCTGTGCAGGTGGTTCGTCGTTCCGAGCTTTTTGAATGTATTGGGTATATTTTTCATAAGGGGCCAAACATTCTGGTTGCAATCTTCGGCGTGCTTGGCCGCTTCTGAAACTGGTGCACTCAGATGTGCCAGGATTGTAGGGTAGCATAGTATCTATAGAAATGGAGTGATGCTGACCGTACAAAAGAAAGAAATCAGAAACATGGGCAGTATATTGTGTGGCAGTATTGTAAGCGAACATAATGTAGGGAAGAACCAAGTCCCAGTTTGTGTATTCGAACCGAGTTATACATAGCCAGCATATAATCTAGAGTCAATTAAAATGTTCAGTTAGACCGTTCGTCTGAGAGTGGCAAGCGGTGCAAGTCCGGTGAATTGCGTTGCACTCTTGAAGCAGAGCTTTGATGGCGTCACACAGAAAACGTGGCCGTGGTCGTTGAGTAGCTCATGAGAGGCGCCGTGTCCAAGGGTGAACCGCCGCAGAAGAAAGAACGCCACATCGTGGGCTATCGCAGCAAGGAGTGCGTGGTGTCAGCGCACAGCGTCTGGTCCTCAATGGCAAGACAGATAGATGGATTTATTGAAATGAAAGGCAGAAACGTCGGAATGATTAAAATCTGACCTGTACTCTCCCCTGGGGAAGGGGTTAAGAAAGTATGTCATGAGGGGTGACGATGTGTGAGAAGGCATATGCAACATTTCTAGAAGCACAGCAGCTTGCTTTACAAGTGCGAATCAAGTCCTGTGGCGCACAAAAAACGGTAAAGAGGCTGCACTGCCTGCACACCCTTCCCTTTGTCCTGCCAAGCGTCGCCCATGAGTAGTTTCTCACACAAAGGCCTATTGTTCAAACGCTTCAAGGAAGCGGCTAGCCCATTTCGTTCACATGCATACCCTGGAAACACCAATAATATATGGTCCACAGTCTCGTAAATGCCCCGAGTTGAACATTCCAGGGGGTCCGCTTGTCCAAATAAATATAAGTACCTGCAAGTGAAAGCCACATTTAAACGAAGCTTATGCAGCAAGCATGCATTATGGCGCATAATATCACGCGAAACAATGTTTCAATGTCCGATCTAGCCTTTTTAGACGAACGTGTCGGGCGTCTGACTGGGTCCAGTAAGCTGCGTAGCATTCTACATACGGTTTGTAAGAAGGCACGCGTATCAGCCCTTGAAAAAGCTACGGCTGTTTGGAGGCTATTGCTGAGTGCACGTTTCGCTTCAACATCGCCTTGTTCATTACCATGTAGGCCGCAATGAACAGGGATTCATTGAAACATTGTCCTGTGAGTTTGCAGTCGGGCAGGTGTGAGGAGCTTCATAACGTTTAGTGCCAGAGACTGATAGGCAGTGTGGCATAAGACACTTTCCAAAATTTGCAAAGCAGTCTGAGTTTATGAATATACACCATTTTTGAGGTGGTTCCTCAAATATGTAGCGAATATAATCCCCATGGGCTACAAGTTCCGCAGCGTTTGATGTACAAGTATGTCCCAAAAGGAAATGTAGGGTCGTTTTCTGAGCTCGTATGACCACAGCTGCAGTAGATGCCTGTGCTGACACAGATCCGTCGGTGTATATGTGAATATAATTTGCATATTCTGACAAGATCTGCGCCAGAGTAAGATGTTTGAGACCACTGAACGGCATCGTTGATTTCTTTACTATCTCTGGAACACGAAGGTGCACCAAAGGTTTGTTCATCGCCCATGGTGGTTGGGCGGGGCGATATAAGAGGGCATTCCTGTTGGTACTTGTGACTGATGGCAGCGGAGTGCACTTATAAAATTGCAGTCCGGCCGCTCATCCAGAATCTTGCTCAATGGGTGAAAACGGTGTCGTATAAGTGCTCGTAAATATACACAAAGTGGTTCGTGTGACAAGTATATGGGTATTGGGCGAGCATGTGCCACGTCATGCGCCATATAGACGCTTTTGCCTCGTGAACCTCAGCAAATATAACAACAAAAACTCTCATGTACATGTGCCCCAATTTCTGCTAAATAAATTTGATTTCATTTCGATTGTGTCTTTGTTAGAGGTGCATCTGGGCAGTCCAAGGCATATTTTCAGTGCCTGCGCTTGCACGCTCTCAAAGTCCGCACGCAGAAAAGGCTCATATTAGAAAGTGCTGGCATACTGTACCGGATGCAGCCGACAAACGGAGTCTCGTAAAGGCGTAGTAAGATGGACTCAGTTGGACCCTATTTGATGCCAGTTATGAAACGAAGTACATGGCAAAAACATATGAGCCTTTTCTTCACAATAATAATGTTTTTTGGTCAATCATTACTCCCATGAATCTGTGCCTGGCGACGTACGGCATTACAATTCCATGAAGAGTAATCGGGTAGCGGCTGACACATTTTCCCGTAAATGCAACCACTGCACACTTTTCTGTCGCTAAAAGAAAACCGTAACGCCGTAAGTGCACCGATGTCGATGACGCAGCTCGTTCAAACCTCGCACGTAGTTGTGGGTGCGACGAACCAGAATCTCAGATGTAGATGTCGTCAGTATATGCACTGCTATAGATGTTAGTTGGAAGTTCACTCACCAGGTCAAATAGCGCAACATTAGTTAAGGCTGAGGACTCCTCCCTGTGTAACTCTACGGCCTACCTGATTGTGGATAGTATCTCATCAGGTATAATCATGTAAACATAGCGGCCATAGGATAGCTCACAATACACAAGTACAGCCGGCCACTAACTCCCACGTCGTCAAGTAAATCAAAATAGCATCATGGAAGACGTTGTCGTAAGCCCCCTTTATATCTAAAAAGACAGCAGTTACTAGTCGACAGTGACGCTTTTTGTGTTCTACGGTCGCCACAAGGTCGATGACGCTGTCGATGGAAGAGCATCCCAGGTGAAATCCAGTCATCATATTTGAATAAAGACCATTACTCCATGGAATCCACTCAAGTCTTTCCAGCACCCATTCGTTCCATAACTTTTCCAACACAGCTTACTAGGGCAACTGGCCGGTATGAGGTAAATACGAGAGATGGCTTTCCAGGCTTCAAAAGACCAAATAGGCAGCTAATCTTCCAGTGGCCAAGAACCGTACTAGAAGCCTTATCATTGATGTAATGAAGTTGCGCAGTTCGACCATCCATGCCTAGTATTGAAAAGGTTGAATAAGCAATCCCGTTAGGACCAGGTGCAGATAAATGCCGAGAAGAAGCAAGAGCGGCATCTAATTGAGGTATTGAATGGGGCAAGTCATATTGATCATTCTGCGAAAGCGGTTCCAAAACCTCTGAAATTAATTTCTGTGTCTTGTTTTTGCCCACAACCAATTAAAAAAAATCTGCAGCTACTTCAACTTCATTGCGGCGTTGATAAAGGGCCAGGGCACGAAAACGGTACCTTTCTTGCTAAGGTGTGCGTAAGCTTCTTGCAACATGCCAGATACGCGACAATGGCTTACGAGGATCCAGTGGCGAGCAGAACCGTCTCCAGCGTTGTCCTATCACTCCAGATGGCGCAAAACTTGTCGTTTAGCTCGACGAGAATGTGCGAGATCGCACGCCGATTTCGTTCTTTTGTACTTCCTTTCAACCCGGCGACGGATCGTGCGAAGCCGCTCTAATTCCATGTCGATGCTAGACACTGAAGCGGGAACACAAACATACCAAGAGTTCTCACTGAGAGAGGAGTAATGAGGCCCTCTATCCGAGATGCTGACTGGAGGTCCACACTGGAAGTCTATACAGATGCCCTAAAGGCTGGCCAGTCTGTTTGTTGCACACGAGGCGATGTGGCAAATGCGAACCACTTGATGCATACGCACGTTGGTATGTGATCACTCCCATGTGTTTCCACATCACTACTCCAAAAAAAACATGCGGATGGAGGTTTGTGCATCCGATCAGTTAGCACACTTGAAAGTCTCCGTCTGCCATGTGTCATGAGGGTGCGTACCGCCGCATAGACGGCAGATACCTCGTTTCGACAAATGGCACTCACAAAGCCCATCTTATCGCGTTTGTGGCACTGAACAGGCCTCAGAACATACATCCAACCTGGATGTCTCACATAACCCACTTTAACGCGAGTTGGGATGGATTCAGTTTTAAAGACTAGTTTAAATCGAGCGGCCTTAACGATTAACTTCCACAATGGATGCAGTAGATTTGATCAGCGTGCAGAGATCATTTCACTTATCTAAGCGTCAACATCCGTGATTACATCTGCAGTAGTCTTTTCCCCATCTGCGAGAAAGAAACGGGCCAACATGTTGCCAAGCGCACCCATCCCTTTCATCTTGTCGACTGCAGCATGGGATTTGACATCCACGGTAAGGACATTCTTCCAGGGATTAATTCTGACCTCGTCAACTTCACCGGGAACCAGCTGATCAAAAAATTAGGTCAGCCGTTGTTTGTTGATAACATTCTGATTAGCTGTCGCCCGTTGTTGGTACTAAGGCCACGGAGAAGATTCCTTGCTTGTCAGTATTCTTTGGTGGCTCACTCGTTGTTGATGTTCTCCGCAACATCATTTTCAGGAGGTACGACTTTAGAGACGCGTAGCTGCTATTGGCATCCATCTCAGTCACTTTGTGTTCATCCAACGAATCTGGAAGCTCGACGTCCGCGATGTTGAGGTAACCCGTCGAGTATGCCGCAGCCTGATCTACAGCGGCGGGTGGACATAGGGGTTGTGCGCCTCGATGGCAAAAATAATCCGTCGCTTGCCGGATACAGTGCGCCGGTGTGGCCTTTATATATCAGTGCCAAAACAGTCGAAAGAACGAAGGACAAAGTAGCGCTGCAACTCGGCAGATGTACTTTGAGTCGGTTTCTTGCGGCGCTAGCAGTCGGTGCACGAGCGCATGTACCTAAAAACAAAGTTGTACATAGTCATATGCCAGTAGTATCGAAGGCGTTAGCACATGTACATATTGAAAAGATCCGCGTGACCGCATTGCATGTCAGCGTGGAGACAGGAGCTGATGAAGGACCGTAGGTATAAGGGAATGACGAGAAGCCATTTTCTTCACTCAGAATGGTAATATTGGTGGTAGAGCAGGTTGTCTCGGATCGGAGGGCGAGCGATGGTGTAACCGCCGAATGGTCGAGAGGAAGAAAGTCGAGTTAGAAAGTCGAGAAGAGCCCTATTTCAGGGATCCTTGCACTGTTCTGACGACATCTCCCAAATGGCGGGAGGCGGTAAAGAAATCTCGGTTTCGCAGAGGCTAGCAGTTTCGGCTAATAGCGGAGAGCGAGACAATGCACTGGCGCCCTGAAGCTTGCGGTCCGACCGGTAGACGACATGAACATGATACTCTTGGAGGCGCAGAGCCAATCAGGCTGGGCTGCAGCCAGGGTACTTGAATTAATAATCTTAAAAAAGCATCATGATCCATAATGACTTCGAAAGGACGGCCATACACGTAAGGGCGAAACTAGCTACAGCCCATAAAATTGCGAGGCATTCTTTTTTTGTTACAGAATAGTTGTATTCTGCTTTCGTAAGTAGACGGCTTTGCATACCCAACTATATAGATTTGCCCCAAGGCAAGAACCGCATCGTTACCAACACCACTGATTACTGTGAGGACTTCAGTTGGAGCTGTTATGTCGAAATGGTGCAAAATCGGAACGGCCGTCAAGAGGCAACGCAGCGTGTTGTAGGCGCAATCACAAGCGGATGCCCAAGCAGAAAAGCGGTATCGCTGCTTATCAGTCGAGTCAAAGGGGTAGCTATTGATGCAAAGTTGCGTATAAGTCGCCGAAAATAAGAACACAGCTTTACAAAACTTCGCAGTTCCTTAGAAGAGGATGGCTGGGGAACCGCAGTCACCGTCTTTGGAGCAACGCGACCTAAAATTTTGATTTCACGGGCAGCAAAAGTGCATTTCGTAAAGTTCACGGTCAGGCTGTGAGACGTATCAAAATGCGCCTCAAGTGACATAGGTGCTTCTCAAAGTCGGGCGAAAATATTACGACAATGTCCAGATAGTAGAGACACGTCTTCCACTTGAGACCACGTAAAACTTTATCATTCGCTCGAAAGTTGCCGGAGCCTTGCATAGGCCAAATGGCATGACGGTGAAGTCGTATAGGCTATCAAATGTGACAAATGTGGTCTTGATTCATCGGCTATCATTCGCACCTGCCAATAACCAGATCGCAAATGCAGCGATAAAAAGAGCTCCGCACTTTAGAGGCAGTTGAGAGCTACCTCAATGCGAGGCAGAGTGTAGACGTATTTTCTCGTGATCTTATTAATGCGTCGGTTATCGACGCAACAAACGGATGTGCCTTTTTTCTTCGCTAGTACCACCGCTCAGGCACATAGGATCTTGGAATTATGAATAACGCCAGCTTGAAGCATGTTCTCCGCCATTTCTCAGTGACTTGTTGCTTGGCGGAAGCCCTATAAGGGCGTTGATGCATAGAGCCATGAGCACCAGTGTCAATCAGGTGCTCGGTAGTCGACGTGCGTTCCAAAACAAGTTGCGGCCATCGAGAGAGGAGCTTAATTCTTAAAGTAGCGCAAGAAGCTGTCTTCGCTGAAGTGGAGGAAGAGAGGTATCATTGGAGCGACGAAATAGTTCGGTTGACCACGGGGTGGGCATACAGGAAGGTGGGCTGACAGCATCCATGCCGAGTGGTGGTGATCGAGTGTCGTCGGGGTTGACAACAAAGTTCAATAGCTACATGGAATGGAAGCATTTGTCATTGCGTACAGCAAATTGGCTTGAAAATGAGTTCACAACCAATAATTAGGTGAGGCCGATGGATATGGTGAGCAGGACATAGGGCAAAGAAGGCAGTTACAGTGAGACAAATATGAAACGGCGTGAAGACAACCCTTGCATTGCGAACAGATTGGCTGTTCTTTATATTGGCACTAGAACCAGTTCAGATGACTATTCTGCGCAGACTATGAGATCTATTCCGAAGTGGACTAGTGGGGTCCTCGATCGTGCGCGAATAACAAATAGCTCCGACGTTTCAGGCGCGCATGTCAGTCCGCTTTTAGTCGCGCAGTTCTGTGTGACCTCTATGGCTTCTTCATCGGCGTATATGGCATGGCGCACATCAGGTATTCTAGAGAGCAGCGGAGAACGTTCCGCCATCGCTACGTTAAACAAAGTAGCCGACAACACTGAGCCCTGCGAAGTGCCTCAACCTGCAAGATTGGTCGCTCCAGATTGCACATCTCTAGTGTGCAGGGTAGCAGTTTGATCCGGCAGAAAGGCTCTCCATAATCATATGTGCGCTCGCCACGATGTGACCTCGCTAGGCCGGATAAGGTGGCATCATGCGATACGTTATTGAATGTCTTTTTATGGTCTAATGCAGCACATCCCAGGTCTGGATTTTGCCGGGTTGATAAATTACTCCCTCTTGGAGCTGAAGATGCTCACCTTTGGTTGAGAGATGCGGCTGGAACCCGAATATGGTGCCAGAGAAGAATATATTCGATTCAAAGTGTGGGTGGAGCGTATTGAGCACGAAATGTTCTATCAGCTTTCCAAAGCACGATGTTAGAGATATCGGTTGAAGGTCCTCTAGAGAAAGCGCCTTGCCTGGTTTAGGAATAAGGCTGATGTCAGCATGGCGCCATTCTTGTGAGAATATGCCGGTTATCCAGACTTCACTGTAATATTTGGTTACTGCAGTTGTTGAGTTATTGTCCAGGTTCTGGGCATCTTGTATGTAATACCGCCCATCCTATGTGATGTGCTCCTTTTCAGGCTCGGGAGCACCGCTCGAAGCCGAAAAAGAAGGAATAGGCCTTCACCGGGGCCCACGTGGCGCCTAGAAAATGGTACAATGGGCCATGTGGGCAGCACCAATTCACCGCAGATTAGTGCACATATTATCCAACCAGTATATTGGCACCATTTTAGCCGAATACACAATGTGGAGTGGAATTTAAATAACCCAGCACCTCCACCAAATGTAGGATGAGGATTTGTTAAAGGTAATGGGACGCGATCTAGAAGCCGGTCAGAAATAGTCCACGTACGAGCAGGTTCAGAGCCACACACACACCGATAGCGATGTCATTGGTGACAGCGCACGGAAGCTTCTTCATCTTCGGACGTTCATCTGCGTCTTTACAAAGGGAGCAATCGTTCAATAGCATCCACCTAAAAGCAGCCCTACAGCTGTAAAGGAAATCTGTAGAGTTTCCACCACGAACTTTCAAGTAGAAGAAAAATGCCTCCTTATCCACCACCTAGGACCAGAGTAACTTTATCACCTATGAAGTTCTTTAGCAAGCTCTACAGCTATATTTGCAGCTGTTTGGCTGCGCTGGGCTTACGCCACTCAGTAATTACTCCCTTGTATCCGCAGCTTTTGGTTGGATTGTGATGTATTCGCAGCAAGTGCCCCTTGTGTAAATATCTTCAAAGATTACTAAGTTGGAAGAACTTTACCTTCATTCAACTAAGGTATCTATACAACATGCAGAAATTGGAAACGTCTACGTTTAGGCGGAATGCACAATCAAATTTGCTCCATTGTTTATTTGACATGTAGTTTAGCATAACTGCCGGCCAGAATTCCTCAATGATAAGTTTATCTCGCAGATACCAGTTAACAGGCTGACAAAGCTTGTTGCCCACAATAAGCTGTGGCCTCGAGCCTCCATACAGAGAAGCCAGCATAGCATGGAGCTTTTAACCGGTGTACCGAGCAGCCCTCGTCCATAGCACCTGTCTTTTAAGTTGGTTTAAATAAAATCGAGAAGAACATTCGAACCGTAATTTTATCGATGGCAGCCTAGAATGATAACAACATTACCGCATGCTTTAGTGTTTCAGCACAAGGTACGGGCAGCATTCGTCATTAGTGCAATATCATTTAAGTTGCCGTGAAGCGGGAAATCTCTCCTCACTGGTTAAAAATGCCCTGATTGTAACTCGAGAAGCTGTCCTATTCTCTCGATTCTGAGCAGACAAGCGGACTTAACGCATGGTCAGCACAATAGTCAAAGATCGCATCTATGCAGAGGCCTCATGCTGTAACAAAACATACGCTGGAGCAACACTCGCTTGTTTAGCGCCACCAACTATTATCTTTTTTGAAAACAGGCATATTTTATTGCAAAAAGATGTGGCCACCTGTAGAAAGAAAAATCTATAGGATTCTTCGCTAGAGAATTCACTCACTGGTTGAGAGGGTTGTCCAGTGACATCAGGGGATGAATAACATGTCACCAAATTTAAACATACCCAAAGCTTTCAGAAAAATAGGGACCCTCAACATGTACCCGTAAACCACCCACCAAAACATTAACAGTTTACTGTGAATTGATTAAATCACAAAAGTTGGTGACCACCAACCATAGCCAGTTGGTCCACCGCAAAAACGTTTCGCCCACACCACATTTTTTTTAAACTGACTCATAGTATGGGTTGGGCCGCTAAAAGATTTCGCGATTAAGAGGTATTCTGAACATGGCAGTATCAATGACGCCGCTATCCCGAAAATCTGGAGTCTACGTTGTAAGCGTCAGTAGGTGTCAATGGGCATCCAGCAAAAAGTGACAGTCTGCAGGTGGCATTGCAGCGCTTTGGTTGGTCATCTGGCGGGATCACACCGCGATACCTAATGACATGCCCAAATTGGAAGGCGCTCTCAACTTGGGCTTTGCCTTTGAAGTGGGGGGATGAAAATGGTTTGGTTTTTAGGGTTTTAACGTCCCATCTACCCATCTACTTCTGCTTTATTGATTATGCGAAAGCGTTTGACTGCGTAGATCACAGCAGATTGTGGCAAGCTCTCCAAGAGATGGGAGTTCCAATTCACCTCATCTGTCTCCTCAGGAACCTGTATGAAGGGCAAGAGGCCACAGTCAGAACTGGGCATGGTCTTACTGATTGGTTTCCGATCGAGAAAGGAGTGAGGCAAGGCTGCATACTGTCGCCCTGCCTATTTAACCTATATGCAGAGTGCATTATGAGGAAGGCCGATTGCTGGAAAACGTATCAACAACCTTAGATATGCGCATGATACCACTTTAATGGCAGAAAGTGAAGTGGAACTCAAGAGACTTCTGATCCGCGTACAAGAAGAGGGTGAGAAGTTTGGGCTTAAACTGAACATTAAAAAGACAAATATCATGCCGTCTCGCCCTATCAGGTCCTGGAGCATCAAGGAACAAGAAGTAGAAGCTGTGACAGATTTTCTGTTCTTGAGCTCCAAGATTACCTCGGAAGGAGACTGCAGCCATGAAATTAGGAGACGCCTGCTTCTGGGAAAGAGAGCAATGGTTAGCCTTGACCGCCTAGTAAAGAGCAGAGACATTAGTCTGCCAACCAAGATCCGTATAACTCGTGCTATGGTCTTTCCAGTTGTGATGTATGGATGCGAGAGTTGGACTGTGAAAAAGGCTGACCGCCGAAGAATTGACGCGTTTGAATTGTGGTGCTGGCGAAGACTCTTGAGAGTTCCTTGGACTGCCAGAAGATCAGATCAGTCGATATTGTCGACCATAAGCCCTGACTGCTCATTGGAGGGTCAAATTTTAAAGTTATAGCTCAGCTACTTTGGTCATCTGATGAGAAGAGAGGAGTCGCTGGAGAAAGATTTGATGTTGGGAAAGGTTGAGGGTCGCCGGAGAAGGGGTAGGCAGCGAACGCGTTGGTTAGATGGCATCCTCGAGGCACTGCAGATGAAGTTATGTGAGGTTAGGAAGATAGTGAGAGACTGGAAAGCGTGGCGTGGCATGGTCCATAGGGTCACGAAGAGTCGGACACGACTGAACGACTAAACTGAACCTGAAACTGAACGACCCAAAGGGCAAACGTTTGTCGCATTCTGAACGAATATTTCAACATTTGTCGTCATCGTCAACCTGTCCGGAAGGCTAGCTGATTTTATTAACTTGCAAAAACACTGCCACTTACAAAAATCTTCCGGATGATCGGCTTCGCGCAAGGCCAAACAACCTGCAAAGAAAGCATACGCCATTTACATGGTATTTGCTTTAAAAATAAGCCAAACAGCGTCTTTGAGTTGAATATCATCCTGGTGTTATATTGACTCGAATTATAGAGGCTACGACCAAAGATTTCGTGGTGAGATGTCGGCTACCGCCCTTCAGCTTCGTGTTGGGGATGGGGCAGGTCGGCTTATTCGTTGGATATTAAATGGTCTGGTTTTGGTTTGGTTTTGGTGTTTAACATCCCAAAGCGACTCAGGCTTTGAGACCATAGTGGAGGGCTCCGGAAATTTCGACCCCCTGGACTTCTTTAGTGTGCACTGACATTGCAGTTTTCTCTATCTATCAATATATCTATCAATCAATCTATATATTAATCTATCAATCAATCTATCTATAATCTATTTATCTATCCATCCATCCACCCATCCATCCATCTTATCTATCTATCTATCTATCTATCTATCTATCTATCTATCTATCTATCTATCTATATATATATATATATATATATATATATATATATATATATATATATATATATATATATTATATATTACCTATCTATCTACGTACCTATCTATCTTGCAGCAAAAACGTTTTATGAATGTTTTTAACGGAAGCCATGCCAAAAAGCAGCGCATTTTACAGAGCTGGGCAGAGGCCGCTACCGCGCATTCGCTGTTACGATAGCAACCAGATGCGCCATTGAAAGGTGTTCAGCCACTGCGCAAGTTTGCACAGTGGTGACAAAGTGAGAAAGGCGAACCGCAAATCATACTGCAGATTCTGGGTCGAAACTGGAGGACGCAGCATGTTTAAAAAAAGTCTGTACAACAATTTTAATATATTGTTACTTAGCGGTAATCGCTAGTCGGGCAGAAGATATAAAAGTGCGACAGACTACCAGGCGAAGACGCAAACGAGTGCTGAGATTGGTGTTGTGATCCTCCTCAGTGGTGCGGACAGCTGTCGGACTGTGAATATTTCCCGCAACATCTCCTGGTGGAGGTGAACCCTTCGATCCCCGTCTCAAGCTGGAGCTCCGCAGCGGCCTACACATCGGTACCACAACTATCGCTACTGACTGCGCTACATCTACGGCCGCCGCACCTGCTGTCTTCATGGCCCATCCCCGCCACCCCGGAACCTTCTGTGAGACAGACGACGTTTATGTACACGATTGGCTGGCCCTATACGAATACGTCAGCAAGCACAAGAGGTGGGAATCCACACTTATGCTCACGAATATCATTTTTCACTTGATTGCAAACCGCGCGGGGGTCGTTCGAAACCCATGAAGATGACCTCACATCTTAAGATATCTGTAACCAGAAGCCCTACGCCCTGTTCAGAAAGCCTATTGGCCATCACCTCGCCGCCAAAAAAGCGCTCGCTTCTCGCGCCTAAATGTCTACAGAGACCTACATCACTTATATAAAGGACGTCCTATTCCTGGGCCGCAAAGTCGACCACGCCATGCCTGAGGAGGATAACGTCGGCCACATAGTAAAAGGCATTGCCGAATCAAGGCATCGCCGATGATGCCTTGTGCTTCTTTTTGTGCAGGGATTGTTCCACCATGGACTCTGGGCTACAAGTGTGCCGATGTTTCTAGCAAGCGAAACAGATGCGCATATCTCATCGTTTCGACCGGCTACCGAACACGGCTGCCAGCTCCTCCTGCATCGATCTTCTGACTCCTCGACCGCCTGCTAATGACAGTACTTTGACCTGCATCGTCTGCCAAGAGCTTGAGGCAATGCCTCCCGCAGCTTAACTCTTTCATACCCCCGACAACACCTTGGCTACAATATCACTCATTCGTGCTGTTCGCCGCGAGGTTGCGAATATGGGTCTTCCTTCTACCTGCGCCACCGATACCGTGGACTCCGGACCTGCCCCTCCAGTGATTGCAGCTGCCTCCCCTACCACCAGTTTCGCGCCCCGATATCGGTACCGCAATCCGAATGAATGGCGTACCCATGACAATCGCCCCATCTGCTTTACTTCTCGTGTTGGCATCATTTATTGTCACTTGTCACTTGTCCCCGTTGGTACATGCCGTCTTGTCAATTCACCTACGTCGACTGCAGCGGAGGCTATGCCCCTCGCTATTCCTCACGTCGCCCCGACCAGACTCGAGTTGACCCCGGTGTACCTGTTCATGCTGCCAGCAGTTCACCGTCCCTGCAGACCCAGCGCTCTCAATCTCCTCTTCCTCGCCGCAGTTTGTCGCCGTCTTATTCTAGCCACATACCAGAAAACTAGCCAATGCAGCACTCGAAGGTAGCATTGCGTTTGTGACCCGGACTGAAAAACCTCTGCTGACCCTTGCCTTACAAAATAATCGCATCGACGTCCTTGTGGATGGTGTTCCCGTTTCTGCTCTTATTAATACCGGCGCCCAACTGTGCATTCTAAGCTCCTCATTTCGCCGTCGCCTCAAAAAAGTCCTGACTCCAGCCGTCTCGCCCACATTTCGCATAGACAATTCTAGCCCTGCTGCCGTGGGTTGCATGTGCACAGCGCGAGTTACCATTGATGGTCGTCATGCTCCAGTGTTGTACACCGTCCGACAAAAATGCTCCCATGGCGTTATCCTTGGCATTGACTTTTTAACCGCCCACTCTGCCCTCATTGACTGCTCTACCGGCCTACTTCGCTTGGACCTTCCCCTCTGTTCTGAAGACCCCTCCTGCTCACCCTGCCTTCTATCAGCACAATTCTGCCGCCTTCCTCCTGAAGCTGCGTTTACGTACCAATGTCGTCATTCCCACCAGTGCCAGACGGCGACTATCTCGCATGTCCCATTACTGATGTCATCTTTCAGGGGCACTTCACCCTTCCTCATCTGATTGTCCATATCTCCCAGAACCGTACCGCTCTCCCGGTTCTTAACTTCAGCTTGTCAACTCAAGTTCTGCCCGAGGGAATTTCATTAGCTGCGCTGTCCCCGATGACCGATTGTGCCATTTCAGCTCTGACTACAGATAATACAGACAGACGTCGGACTGTGAATATTCCCGTAACAATACCGTTTTATTTGGCTCTTTTAGTATCTTACTTTCAAGAAAGACTTTTCACAGGACCAAGTATCGTGTGCGGTTGTTTGGGGAAGGTTGTAGCCTTTAGAGCAGAATGTCATGTGACACAAATTCCACTCAGCTCAGGGATGATCTCAGGCGTATGGGGAGCTGGTATTGCGCCAAAATCTGTGCATGTCCGCTTCGCCAGCAAACGTAAATATAAACTGCTATATCCGTAATCCCTCAAGGAATAAATTGTCAAATTAGAAATTGCGTACATGTATCCAGGTGTTACTGTTTTTCCGTGGACGGTACATGGTCGGAGCATGCCTAGTAATGTTGCAAGAAAATCAGGTAGATGTTCCCGCGCTCATTTTTCGCCAGTGTTATATAGGGCATGATCAAATAGAGGTAAAGGGGCAGCGTTCCAAAGAGACGTCAGGGACGTTTTAGATTATGCTTGCCCAATGTGTGTTCCGGTTTATAATATTGCCTCAAACTATTTAAATCTTTGTGTTCTTATTCGACAGCCCCTAGCATGTGGCCGTATTATCGTGATTCTAGCGCGTTTATTGATTCTGTATTCCGGGTTTGTTTATGATGGTTATCGCGAAACGACGCTTTCTCATTTTTTTGTCGCGAAAGATGCGTCGGGGTGTATCTTGAAGGTTCCAGCCGCTCGCGTGTGTTTCTAGAATGTTCCAGGTCATGCTAGTACCGTTTGCGGTTTAGTCTCGCCGCCTTTAAACTCAGTGCTGACAAGTGAAACGGGCATTCTTTATTGGACGACCACCGAGCACGACTGTTGCTACCGCGGCCGCCGAATCGCTTAGTTTTTTTGCGGGCGCAAGTCAGCGCAATAGTTTCTCCAGTGCACTCACAGACTCCTCATTTCATTGACCTTGTTACCACCACGTGGCGTCTGGTGGAGGTACTGCCATTGATCCTTCAAACGAAGACCCCAGCATTGTTCCTGTCGCCCTCGGGAACTAGCCTACAAGTCACTGAGCAACCCAACCACGATCTGCTGCCTGACTCCGTTCGACCCCGTAAGGAAAGCATCAACTTATGAAATGGCCCAGTCAACAGCACAGGCTGTCTTCGTGCAGCCACGGGAGCCCCTCATCTTTCAAGGACTGCCCACTGAAAATGCAGAAGACTGGATGGACCTTTTCTACCATGTGGCAGAATTCAACGGCTGGAATGACGAAGCGAAGGTAAGGCAAGTCTATTTTGCTCTTGAAGGATCTGCCCGTATACGGTTCGAAAATCACGCGGCAGCTTTGAAGGATTTGGAGATTGTCAAGAAAGAGTTTTTGACGGCCTTTGCAAGTGTCGTTCGAAAGGAAAGAGCCAAATCAATCCTTCAATCAAGACTTCAACTCCAAAATGAGCTTTTCCTGGTTTACGATGAGAAATTGAAGTGCTTGTTTCGCCGCGCCGACCCTAACATGACCGAAGGTGAGAGAGTGAAATTTTAATGCCAGGCGTTAAAGAGTCGCTTTTTGCAGGACTTGTCCGAAATCCACCGAAAACTGTGGACGAATTTTAAAGTGAAGCATTGACTATCGAGAAGGCTATGGACGCCAGGATGCGCCACCATCATCGACCACTGCAACTGGTCAGCACAGGCCCCTACAAAAGCACATCTACGAGCGGAGAATTCCTTCGGAACCTCATCCGTCAGATCTTCTGAGAGGAACTTCGCCAGTTGCTGCCATTATTCCACAACCCCAGGTAGCGACGCTCGCGGACGTCGTCCGTGAAGAAGTCCATCAGGCGCTGGGTGCTCCTCAAGCTACAGCTCCAACGGCTCTAGCACAAGAAACCCCAGCGATGCATTACGCTGCTGCATTACGTCGTTCTGCACCACGACATGACTTTCCAAGCCCTCGCCGCTGTCATCCTGTTCCTGAAAGCCGCCCGTTGGCCCCCGCACCCCAAGCCTACCAACGACCCCCAAGCCCCAGGAAGTGCGATGCCTGGAGGACTGCGAACAAACGGTCATTATGCTTCCACTACGATAAAGCCGGCCACATTCTATGCCACTGCCTGTGCCGACGAATCGGCCTCCGCGGATTTGCAGTTGACGCCCCAGGACCCTTCCCGGTGAGCGAGAACTCGAGAGCTACCTGCGAAGTGGTGAGTTCGCGGTACCAATCCATCGGTTTAGGTACCAATCGCCGTACAGGGCTGGTTTTCGTCGCCAGACCGCAGCTACAATGACAGTGTGCGAGGAAGAGCCCCAAGCCCCCGTAGGGGAAACTAAAGATAGCAACATTTGGAGGTGAGGTTGCTATACGCAAACTAACGAAGATTCTTCGCCACCGACGACGAGTAACGATGACGCCGCTACGACGCCGACATTACTTAATTGTGAAGACGCCCTCGACACACCAAGACTTCAAAGTGACACCGAAGCTACGCCCGACGTCAGCATCCAAGATGACGCAACCAAATGCCAAGCTAACACCGCCGCCCAGCGAAGTGACGAAGGTGTGCCCCGGCCGCGACCTCCAGCATGAGACGAAGCAGAGATCGGACACCGAAGCCAACATGCAATACGAGGACGCGAATGAGTGACCCAGAAGCTGCTGTCGATGGTCGCTCGGTTACCGCCTTAGTGTACACCTGAGCTGAATATTCTGCCATCAGTGGAGCGTTCGCCACCCAGCTTAAGAAGGGGACGATCACTTGGGATGGCCCGCTTATCGGTACCGTTGGCGGTAACCTTATTACGCCGTCAAGGGCAATGCGCCACAAGAGTGACAGTGATTGAACGCACTTACCCAAGGAGCTTCATGATGTTTCAGCAGTGCTCGCCTAACGTGATTTTGGTATGGACTTTCTGAATGAGCATCGGGCAACCATCGACCTCCGGTCAGAGCTCATCAAGCTTTCCACGGACATAGCCATACGTTCCACGACGACTTCGACGCAACGCGTTTCTCTAAACGTCTTCAATGGAGACGAGACCGTGCCGCCCCGAACAAGCGTCATCGCCTGCGGGGGCAATGCAGACATCGAAACCGTCGAAGGTATCGTCGAAGTTCAACATTCAGTTGCTCTTATAGCGTCGACAGGGAATCGCGAGAGGCGTCGCAGTGCAGCTCACGAACTTCACCGAAGACTACGGGCACCTGAACAAGGGCACGACGATTATTTTGTTAGACGAGCTAGCGGACAACCGAGATATCTCCGCTCTCCCCAGCCAACCTAAAGGTGGTGCACCCCACCGAGCTAAGCAGCCCACGTTCGACATCAACGCAGCTCTACCCCAAAGCAGACAAGACCAAGTTCGCCCTGTGCTTGAAAGCTACGAGTGTTTTTCTTCAGCGCGGAAGGTTCGGCAAACTCCGTTAGCAAAGCACCGTATCATCACGGAAGAACGCACTCGACCGCTACGTCAAGCCCCTACCGTGTACCGCCCCAGGAACGCCAGGCCATACGCGATCAAGTGGAGAAAATTCTCCGTGATGACGTCATCCAGCCATCGAAGAGCCCCTGGGCGGGACCAGTCGCTTTGGTGAATAAGACGGGACACTTCGTTTCTCCGTTGGTTACCGCCGCCTAAACAGCATAACAAAGGAGGATATGTACCTTCTTCCTGGCATCGAAGAGGCACTTTACCGGCTCTGCAATGCAAAGTACTTTCGATTGACCAGAAAAGCGGCTATTGGCAAAATGAGGTCGACGAGAGAGATCGCGAGAAGACCGCATTCATCACACCGGACGGCCTATTTGAAAGTAAGGTGATGCAATTCATCCTCTGCTCCTCGCTAGCCATGTTTCAACAAGTCACAGACACGGTCGTCCTGGCTGGCTTGAAGCGGCAAATTTGATTGGTACCCTTCTACTACGTCGTTGTCTTCTGGTCAAACATTTAAGACAACCTAAAATAGCTGCGGTGAGTGATGGGTGTCATCAAGTCATCAGGAGTAACGTTAAAACCAGAGAATTGCTACTGCGCCTACGCCGAACTGCAATTCCTGTCACATCATTAGTAAGGATGGTGTTCGCCCAGACCCGGAGAGAACAGCTGCAATCGCACAATTTCCACCGCTCGCCGAAGAGAAAGTTGCGCGCAGGTTCCTTGGGCAGTGCGCTTATTATCGATGATCTGTCAGACATTTTTCGCACATCGTCGAATCGCTGACGTAGCATAGAAAGGCTGATGTACCTTTTAAAAGGTGAGCGCCGCAAGGAGAAGCCTTCCACGAACTTAAGCGCCACCTGCAGTCCTCTCCTATACTTGGCCGATTAGACGAAAAACCCGAGGCCGAAAGTCCTGCCGACGCGAGCAGTGTTGGCCTAGGAGCCATTCTCGTCCAGAAGAGTGCCGGACAAGAGAAAGTAATCGCGTACGCTAGAAATTCCCTCACAAAAGCCGAAGTCAATTACTCGACGACCGAGGAGTGCCTAGCGGTCATTTGGGTCACTTCTAAGTTCCGTCCATACCTATACGGTCGACCATTCAAGGTGGTAAGCGACCGCCACGCGCTCTGCTGGCTGGCTAAATTTTGAAGTCGCGTTAAAATATGAATTTTGACGTGACTGCAGTCTATAAGTCGGGCCGCAAGCATTCTGACGCAGATTGCTTATCCCACGCTTCCGTCGCCCCCCCCCCCCCCCCTCGAAGGACGATGGCGACTACGCCTTTCTGGGACCAGCAAGCGCCAGCAGTTTTGCACAACAGCAGCGAGCAGATCCTCAGTTGAAAGACTTAGCCGATGACTTGAAAGTCAAGACCGCTTCCCCTCCGGCTGTGTTTAGGCGTCAGTTGTCGTCGTTCGCTTAAGGAATGACGTCCTCGTCATGAAGAACTTCGCTCCCAACAAGACCGCGCAGCTTCTTGTCGGGCCTCAGGGCGGAAATTCTTCAGGCGTTACACGACGAGCCAACAGCAGGACATCTCAAGTCTGCGCGCACGTTACATCGAATCCAGGATGAGTACTACTGGCCGCGACTGCCTGCCAACTTTGCCCATTATGTGAAATCGTACCTCAGTACCAGCGACGCAAGAGGCCGCCGATCAGACCAGCTGGGCTACTGAAACCTATACCGCCCCAACCCAGCCCTTTCAACAAATTAGGATGGATCTCCCCGGCCCCTTTCCATCTTAATCTGTTGGTAACAAGTGGATCATCGTGGCCACGAAATACCTTACTCGCTACGTCGAAACAAAAGTACTGCCTAATTGTACTGCGGCAGGAGTCGCTAGGTCATTTGTCAAACAAATTTTCTTGCGACACGGCACCCCTGAAGTTCTCATCACGAACAGGGGAACGGAATTTACAGCAGAGCTAACACAAGCCATCCTGGAAAACGGTCATACAAGCTATCGACGAACTACTGCGTATCCCCCTCAGGCAAATGGACCTACGGAGCGTTTCAACAAAACGATTGCGGACATGATTCCAATGTACGTAGATGCCGAACACAAGACATGGGACGCCATTCTACCTTACGTCATCTTTGCTTATAATAGCGCCGTCCAGGAGACAACCAAGTCTATCCCCGTCAACCTTGTGTACGGCAAGGAGCCCACGACGACGCTCGATGCAATTCTGCCGCACGTAACCGACGAAGAGAACCTAGACGTCGCCGCCTACCTTCAACGTGCAAAGGAAGCGCGAAGACTCGCTCGAATTCTCAGGAACGATCAGCAACGAACCGACGCCAGACGTTACAGCTTACGACGACGCGATGCTGAGTACAAGTCGGGAGATCAAATCTGCGTTTGGACGCACATTCGCCGCTGCGAACTGAGAGAAAACTCTTACCCTGATACTTCGGCCCGTAAAAGGTGCTTCGCCGACTAGGACAATTGAAATACGAGGTCGTTCCCGACGGCGCGACAGCATCTCAGCGGCGCCGGGTGCACTCAGAAATTGTTCTTGTTGTATGTCTTAATTCATGTTACGCATGGTACAGGCTATTTATGTTTGCTTCACAATGTTTATATTAATTCATGCGTGTTTATTTTGAAACATCCCGGCGATGGTTAAAAGAAGGGAGTAATGCCGGGAATTATTTAGATCTTAAGTTGTTTTTATTCAGCGGCCGCTGGCATGCGGCCTTATCATTAAAGACTTTTAGATTAGTGCTACCGCCTACCGCTAACATCTGAAAATTTGCACTGCGCTTATTCTCGAATTTATTTTATTAAATAAATAAATTTATTTTATTTATTTATTACGACTAGCGTAAATCAGCCTGCGGAGACAGCTGCGTAAATTTAACGTGTGATTTTGGATACCATGGATACCTCCTCCTAATCTGTTATGAACCTTACTGTACACTATTACTGTACACTGTATTACTGTATTACTGTACACTGTAGGCTATTAGGAGAAATGAAGTTAGACAGATTGCAGACCTCCATTAAAAAGACGTAGGGAAATTTTTTAGAAGTATTTTTTTCTGCTAAAACACATAAAATTGACATTCCCTTTCGTTCCATTGTTACTGAACGGGGAACCTGGCAACATGTTGTCTCAAGTTTTTTGCAAAGTAATTTATGTTCGCTTTCCGTAGTAGATCCATTTCTCGTTCCTAATTCAGTGGCAGTTGTAGAATTTTTGAAATGCAGTAATCCTGGTGTGTGTGGCATGTTCAGTATTGATGTGTAGGATTTATTCTATTCATTATCGCATAGTAGGCTCCTCCAGTGTGTTAAAAAATGTATAGAAGAGGAAAATGATGAGGGGGCATTCATTTCAAAGTGCGGTGTATCGGTTGGTTCCTTTTTAGAGCTTTTGTCTTTTTATCTTAAACCCACATTTGTTGAATGGGAGGGCAGACTATTTATACAAAAATCTGGGGTGTGCATTGGCTCAAAAGTGGCTCCAGTTCTTAGCAACATATTTCTTTCTTACGTGGACAGATCCATTAATGACAAATTAGGTAACTATGTAAAAAAGTCTTCCGATATGTAGACGATTATCTGGTTTTTGTTGAAGCTCAGGACTTCAATAGTCAAGTGGAAATAGTTTTAAAAACATTTGTAGACTGTGGGTATGGATTGAAATTTACGTTTGATTTACCGGAGGGAAATCAGCTTCAATTTTTGGATATAAGATTGGAAAAAAAGTTGGATCATGTTTGTTGGTCTTTTTTACAGCGGTCAGAGAAGCCCTTGCTTAGTTACCATTCAGGTCATTCGAAGATAGTAAAATGTGGCATTGCAGTGTCTTGTTTAAGTTCTGCTGTTACAAAATCATGTGTTCACGCCATAGATAGTAGTTTTAAACAACAGGTGCGAAGGTTAAGGTTAGCGGGCTTCCCGATGGATGTGATAATTCTAGCTAGCAATAAAATCATAAAGAAGATTAAGGCTTTTGGTAGAGAAGATACACAAGTCCATATCAATAGCGATAGAAAGAAGTATGCAGTGATCCCGTATATCCATCGGTTATCCCACAGGCTTAAGCAAATCGGCAGTAGATATGGAGTTAAAGTTGTATTTTCGGTTCCTAATAAGCTGGGCAAAATTTGTGCGGTTGTTGACAGAAGAGCTAGAGATCAGAAACAAAAAAGTAGAACAAGAAAAGGTGCGTGCCAAGTGAACCATGATTCGCGTTTTGTCGCATGTGAAGAAGAGGTTATGTATGAAGTACCTTTTAAATGTGGGAAAAATTATATAGGGCAAACCGGCAAATGTATTAATACGCGCCTGCGCCAGCATAACACTTCTTTGAATAGTGCCCCCTCATCCAATTTAGCCCTTCATTACAGGGACTGTCATTTGAATAAACCTAGTGGGTCAAATGTGCCTAGTAGGAAAAAATGCCTACCGCTTTTTAACAAAACCAAGATTAAGTTTAGACACAAAGATCAAATGACTAGAGAACTGTCAGAGTCATATCACATCCATAAGAACAGTGACACGTGCGTGAGCTCACCATCTGTAAGCATCCAAGAATGTGAGATTGTATATCTGGATACCTAGGAAAAATCTGTGAAGCGCATGTGCCTTTGGTTGTCTTCTGCGAGTATTTAATCTGTGTTCTTCGAATAAACGTTCAGTTGATAGTAGCGCCTGTCCTTGTCATTACTCTCTCGTTGTTGTTCTCCGTCGCAGCGCTCGTAATTTGCAATCGAGACCCATATCCGTACGAGGCAGATAAAGAAAAAGCTATCTGTTGTATGACACGATACTCGAAAACCAATCACGTCTATGCAAAGTCGCGCATGGCGCCACTAGTCGGAGGCAGAACCGTACCTCCATGACTTCGCTGTTCAGTTCCTCGGAGCAATTTTTCTGGGCACCGCAAGCGATAGCGAGATACTGAAAAAACAGGATAAAGAAATACGAGATTAGAGTGCGGCACGGTTGTGCCCTTTGCACTGTGCTGCGCCGACATAATATAATGATGAATAATATCAAGCAGAATTACAAGGTTCACAAAGCAATTCAGCATATGTTAGGATATGTAGTAGAGGGCTCCGGACATTTTTTGTCACCTGGTGTTCTTTAACGTCCGCTGACATCGCACAGCACAAGAGTGCTTAGCTTTTCGCCTCCACCGAAAAGCGACCGCCCAGGCCTTGATTCAATTCCGCACGTTTGGGCACAGAAGTCGAACGCCCTAAATACTGCGGCTCCCCTCCGGGAAGTAGTGTGTTCATATTAGGGAGTTTTAGAATAGGGGGACCCTATCGGTTAGGGGGATAGGGTAATAGCGGGGCGCGAGTGCGCATGCGCAGAACCCAAGCGAGCCTTGGGTTTTTGGGTCAGCGGACGACGGTCACCCTATCTCGGCGAAATAGCGTGGACCCTACCGCCGGATAGGGTCAGGGAAAATGGCGGCGTCCGGCCAAGCGGCGGCCGCTCGCCTCGGCACACATTCGTCGTTACCGCTCCATGGTGTCACGCGTTCAAGGCAAACGAAAGGCCAACGAAGCTTGTTCTATGTCTCATGATGCCCGCACCACTAAATTTAAGCGATAAAACGCCCCATATTTTCTGATTGCTTCCGGATTTACCGAGCCGCTAGGCTTAGCGAGTTCGCCTCGTTTGGTTGCCATGGGGACCAGGCGTCGGAAAGCGCGGACGGTTCAAAGGAGGTTTCCCGGCTCAGCCTGGATTGGTAAAGATTGGCCGATTTCGTCTTGTCTGAAGAAAAGAGTTTATGTAACTGGTATTTTTAAAATAGATTTGTACAATGACAGCAGTTTCTTCTTAATAAAATAGCATTGTTGGCTTTTATATATTTATATGCTTTTCACGGTTTACCCTCTGGGCGCTGCAATCGACAAACGCAAGCCCCGCTCCGCTGCGTCGGTAAAACCCTATTCTAAAACTCGCCGGTCGGCTCGAACGTTGCGCCACGGCACGCTATTTTCTTGGGGGCCCCAAGCCTTGGGTTCCCCTATTCTAAAACTCCCTATTATAACCATTAAAAAAACAGTGTGCCAACATAAGACAGTGTCTCAAGGACCTGGAGAGAGAAATAAAAACGATAATGCACAGATACGTACACTTACGAACGGGGAAGAATGACTCATATTTTACATTCGCTGTTATTACCGCCTGAATCAATTGGGTTCTTTTACGGTTACAATGGAATCTGTTAGATCGCTCCATAATGCAATGGTGGACGATAAAAAATATTTATTGAACGACTTTATAGAGCCGTGTATGCTTTACTAAATACGCCGGCTAGAACTTAGACGAGACGGATACCAGGCAAAGTTTCTTAGCTGTGGAAACTATCTTAGAAATTGTCAACAAAGCAAAGCTGTGAAATGTTTGCGCAGTAGTGCCAGGGGCTGCAGATGCACGAATGCTGCCACGATAATTTTGCTGTGTCGTCTGTCACTCTGAGTTGTGAAAAAATGAGCCGCGCGTGTTTGGATATTTTCACGTTGATTGATTAGATGTGTTTTAGAGGAATTCCAGATCACTGCGACAATCGAGTTTTGAGCGAATAACTATTTCATACGCGAGTTTACGGATACATGAGGCGAAACAGTGAGGGACAATCTGATAAAATCACTTATGTGGAAGCATCGGTATAATGTTTTTCAGTGTGTTCATACTAAGGTTAATGTATTGTTCACAAAAATACAATGATACCTGTTCGATTGCGATTCGGAGAATGGTGGAGGATTTACATAAAATGAATTGATGAGATTATTGTGTTTTCTTTATATATGCCTGAATATTTATTTAGACATGTTCAGTTGTATTAACTAAGTTTAACGCCACGCTTCTACGCGAATCAAGTGGTGTTGAAGCCGACATTAATCATTGCTAGTAAATCTGCGACTTCATAAGTAATGCAGCGAAAAAGCGCCACCCACAAAATTATGCGAAGCACTTTCCTGTGCTGATACGCTGAACGCCATAGTTGCTGTGCCACCATAATAGATTGAATCAATTTGCAAGCTTCGTCTTTTTAAACGAAGGCATTGATGACAATGATATTCGGGCTTTTCAAAACGGTACCGGTATCAGTTGCAAGCCTCCTCACCTAGCTTCTTTTTCAGAACATCAGTTGTCAGCTGTCTACTTTTGTAAGTAACCATTTCGTCAGATAGCCTGCCTAAGTGATGGCTTGGAAAGCCCTTGCTGAGGTATACAGTAAAGGTATTCGCCCCCATTCAGCATATTGAGCCTACCCACCAGTGAATAATGCTTTCGCCGTAATGCTTTTGAAGATTCGGCATTCCGCTGCTGAAGCCACGGCCTCGGGATCAATTGTCAGTCACGCGGTCAAATTTAGACTCAAGAGAAACAAAAAATGTCCATGTGCAGTATGCCGTTAGAGCATGCCAATAAATCCTCGGAAGTGCAACCAGCCTAGCAAATCTCACCTCGAAGCGTTAACCATCACAACACTTTGCAAATAAATAATGTCCTTTCTCTAGGAAAAAAGAAATTATTTTCTTCCATGGAAGAAACAAAAATGTCGCGCTGAGTGTCACGCACGTTCAGTGTGCTTAAGCATTCACGGGGAGTATCGAACATGCATTGTTCTTGAACATTCCTCTTTCGATACATTTTAAATATCGGTATTATTTATCTTTTGTAGAAAAGCAAAGTATCGAAGCATCGTTATCAAAATTACATTTTGCTGCATCGTTTATCCCCACTCCAAACAAAAGTGTACCGCATTGCAAGCTATTTTCAGCTAGTCGTTCTGTTGACGCTACTGGGCAGGCGCCTGGTAGCACGCAGAGCAGAAAAGGTTGGCAACAATTAGGAAAATGTGACGCCAGCTTCTTCATTCAGTCTAGCGCTCGTTTCGCTACATAGCGAATTCTTTGCAGTCCTACAGATTCAGTAAACGAATTGACAGGAGAGGCAAGAATAGTCTCCCTACTATGGTAAAAACAATGCCTCCTAACCTATATTTGAGATTGCGCAAGTTGCTGCCATAATTATCAGAATTTGACGTCATGCTTCGTAGATCAAAGAACTTTTATTCACTTTACCAACGCCTATTCCAGGCCCGCGTCAATAGGTTACGGCCCCCATTAGTGTCAGATGCATAAGTTGAAGCATTGGTTTGGTTTGATTTATGGGGTTTAACGTCCCAAAGCGACTCAGGCTATGAGAGATGCCGTAGTGGAGGACTCCGGAAACTTCGACCACCTGGGGTTCTTTACGTGCACTGACACCGCACAGCACATGGGCACCTTGCTTTTCGCCTCCATCGAAAAGCGACCGCTGAGGCCGGGATTCGATCCCGCGTCCTTGGGAACAGTAGTCGAGCGCCGTAACCACTGCACCACCTCTCTTTTTTCTTTCGACACGCAGGCGCTACGACACGACGCATGTTTAGGAAATGAAGGTAAAACTTCCTCTCGTTACGTATACATCAACGATACTCCATAAACCCCATGCGTTAATAACAGCGCTTAACAGTAGAATACAGCAGGGGAGTAGTCTGCTCCTCAAGAGGGGCCTTTTGTTTTCTTTTTTAACCTTTTTTTTTCAACCGGGTGTTTCAGCCACCGTTACACAAAGTCAGCCTATGGTTGAAGTAGGCTACCAATATGCTGTTCGTGAAAACATTTACTGTTTTTATTGGTTTTCTTATAGATTTTATTGCAGCATCTCCAACTGCAAAGTTCTAACGATTTACCTGTTCGGCTTTGTGAAGCACGCGGCGCGTGTACATTTCATCTAAGGAAAAGATAAATGCCACTTGCTAAATACTGCACTAAATTACGAAAAGCACCCGAAAACTTTCTGGTTGATTTATGCGCGTTTGAGTGCTCACAGCAGTCTGCCCCCCCCCCCCCCCTTCCTATGCAGAATCTACCAAAACAAAAACTATTTTGCTCGACTGTTGATGAAAATGATTGTTTTACGGCAACGTGGCCGCTATCCCTGTCTGCAACAGTTGATTTCGAAATGTATCACTTGTTATCAGTACTCCGCACACGTAAATAAACACATCTTGCGAATTACGAAATAATCACCTTTACATATTATTACTTGCATATAATGATTGCAATTACTTTCGCATTACCTTTTTTTATTATTCATGAAACAGCTACACTAGACGCAGCTCGTGCTATGATTACAGATTTCCTCACTGAGCACATCGCAGGAGTAGCTGAGCTCCTAAGTAGGCGTTCAAATTTTCCTTCTCGCTGGAAGATAGGCTGCTCTACAGTGGGCTCAACAGCAAGCTGTATTAGGCGTTTAAGGCATACATGTCTAGTGCAGGTAATAGTCTTCAGCCCTAGATTCAACTTTTAAAAATCGCAAAATCGTGCATTTGTACATAAAAAATATCCTTCGGATTGTGCTCATAGGAAAAGCATAATTTGAAATTATGCTGTGCCTAGGCCGACGGGAAGTGTTAAAGAGACGGGCCAACACGTTCAGCTAAAATGCTTTTGCGTTTAACGTCTCGGCTAGTCCATTTAAGCGATCCCCGTCCGCCTAAGCACCATTTCCTTTCGAAACTTGGTACGAAGCTCCAGTTACTAAGTAGTTTTAGTGTTTTTGGGTACCGAGTGGCGGGGAACTTCCTAGATTGCTGGCAAAATCATTAAGAGAAAGCCCTGCTCCTGCTTTCAGGGTGGCGTGTCATGCAGGGAATGGATAAAATCACTGCCTACACATACAGACTTCAGTGGCTTCCTAATTAAAGTAATTTCGACACAATGTGAACACTTGCACGCTCCAATTACCATCTCCCCATAATACCTCATTAGATTACTAATTTGCTAGATAGTAAAGTAATTCATTACGGTGTAAATTGTAAAGAGGACGAATAAAAAAGCAGTTTGATTACTTCCACAACTCCTCATTTAAATGCTAAGGTTGCATTGCAACCAGCTGTACCGACACTAACGACTCCATGCAGCGAGACTATTTGCACCCTTTCAAATTGTGGTATACCAAATACGCTACAAATTACATAAATCACATATATAAAATCTTTATCCTACTTGTTTATATTGCCTCGTAGTGGTGACAAGGCTGTCAGCGACAAATGAGGAAGCTATAAATTTAGTGCAACAAACTCTTTATTAGGTTGACTTGCGCCCGCAAAAGAACTAAGCAATCGGCAGCGGTGATGGCAGCTATCCTGCTCGGTGGTGGTCGATATATGAATGCCCGTCGCACCTGTCAACGCTCAATTTAAAGGTGGCGAAGAAGCATTTAGATAAAGCCCCAAATGGTAACCAGTATAGCTTGGAAGGTTGTAGAAACGCGTGCGAATGGCTGAAATCAAGGAGATACATCTCGGCGCATTTCGAGCCACAAAAAATGATAAAGCTGCGTCTCACAACAATAAGCAGGAACAAACGAAGAGTAGAGGATCAATCCGTGTGCTACAAGCCCAGTTATAAGGCCACATCACGGCGGCTGTCGAAAAAGAACAAATAAAGATTGGAATGCGTCGCTGCAATATTTGTTAATAATGGCAATATCAGTGAGTCGTTATAATAATGACGATGCAGTATCGAGTGTCTATCGAAAACCAGCTTCTCTTCTGCATCATGCATCGATATAAGAAATACAATTGCAGATGTTTGCCCTTTATAAGGCAGCGATAAAATACAAGAGGTCACTCACCAAACGAATGGTCTCCACCTTGGGCATCGGATTCAGGCAGCTCAACGATCCCACGCACTCTTTCATGAATGCGCTGATAGCGGTCCTGACGTCATTTGCAAACGCAGTCGCTGAAAGGGCCACAACGATAATGGAGATCACACCTAACGATGACACTCGGATGTCATTTCCATTCTTTAGGTAGTTTATAACTTCGTGCTCCTTTCATGTGGGAGCAGCATTTCATTTTTACATATAAATTCAAAGATTGATTTTGGTAAGCATATGTACCTTTTTTAAACCTTTCAGAGATAAGTGTGTATACTCTGTACACGTATCAAAGCTGGAAGTAAGCGTTAACAGAGGGGAATATTTCGACGTTTAATTGACTAACATCATATCGGAAGGGATCGAGTTCTTATTCTTTTTCAAGGAGCGAGAATGTGACGAATACCTGAAGGCTGTCAATGTCGTCAGTAGCCAAGATTTTCATTTTCCGTACCTGCAATGTCGTTCAAAACATCCGACCCCACTGAATGTATTTAAAAGCTATTTAGGTTGCTTTTTCGCCTCGCACACACATAGAATGCCGCTGCTCACATTCATAATAAACCTAATGCAAGGAATACTATGCATTGTACCGCATGGGCGCAGTTAACGCGAATATAATAATGAGTTTCACAAACGATGCCCTCTTAAACGCGTGCACATGGGAAAGGCAACTCAAGCCTTCAAATGCGTATTTTTGGCGCATGCTATTTCCGAAGACGTTGCGGAATGGCAAGTAAGCCGTATGTGATGTGGCATTATGATGAGAAAGGCTACATGCCTTGGCGAACGCGTGCGTTCATATATATATATATATATATATATATATATATATATATATATATATATATATATATATATATATATATATATATAAACAGATCAATTAAGGGGAAATGAGGGTGCTCGTTATTATACATGAAGGAAAGAAGCCAACAGTCGGCGAGGCCAAGGAAAGCGTTGGGAATTGTACTTTATGTTTTTTTTTTAATTTTTACTTCGATAATCACAGAAATTAGTAATGTAATCTGTTTAGGGGAAAGATAGTTAAACACAAAGTAGAAAAAGAAACAACGTGCCGAGGGTGGGAACTGAACCCACGACCTCCGAATATCGCGTCTGGTGCTCTTCCAACTGAGCTACATCGGCCGCTGTCCCCCATGCTACTTGCTTGGGTATTTATGTTGTGTGTATACGAACCTTGAGAGTGTTCACCAGCGCCACCCTCAGCCATAGCGGCGGACATGGAACGTCCTTTGTTACCGCCAGCGTCAAGTAGAACGTGGTCAAGAGCGAGGGCGAAAGCTGTGCTAGAACCCTCTTACGCTACCTATGGCTTCAAGACTGCCAGAACCGAGACCCCCGTAAGCTACAAGCAGATCAATTAAGGAGAAATGAGGGTGCTCGTTATTATACACGAAGGAAAGGAGCCAACAGTCGGCGAGGCCAAGGAAAGCGTTGGGGATGGTACTTTGTCTTTTTTTTAATTTTTACTTGGATAATCACAGAAATTAGTAATGTAATATTAAACACAAAAAAAAAAAAACAACGTGCCGGTGGTGGGAACCGAACCCACGACCTCCGAATATCGTGTCTGGTGCTCTTTCAACTGAGCTACATCGGCCTCTGTCCCCCCTGCTACTTGCTTGGATATTTATGTTGCCTGTATACGAACCTTGAGTGTTCACCAGCGCCACCCTCAGCCATAGCGGCGGACGTGGAACGTCCTTTGTTACCGCCAGCGTCACGTAGAACGTGATCAAGAGCGCGGGCGAAAGCTGTGCTAGAACCCTCTTACGCTACCTATGGCTTCAAGACTGCCAGAACCGAGACCCCGTAAGCTACAAGCAGATCAATTAAGGGGAAATGAGGGTGCTCGTTATTATACATGAAGGAAAGAAGCCAACAGTCGGCGAGGCCAAGGAAAGCGTTGGGGTTGGTACTTTATGTCTTTTCTTTTAATTTTTACTTGAATAATCACAGAAATTAGTAATGTAATCTGTTTAGGGGAAAGATAATTAAACACAAAGTAGAAGAAAAAACAACGTGACGATGGTGGGAACCGAACCCACGACTTCCGAATATCGCGTCCGGTGCTTTTCCAACTGAGCAACATTTGCCGCTGTCCCCCCTGCTACTTGCTTGGGTATTTATCTTGTCTGTATACGAACCTTGAGAGTGTTGACTAGCGCCACCCTCACCAATAGCGGCGGGCGTGGAACGTCCTTTGTTACCGCCAGCGTCACGTAGAACGTGATCAAGAGCGCGGGCGAAAGCTGTGCTAGAACTCTCTTACGCTACCTATGGCTTCAAGACTGCCAGAACCGAGATCCCGTAAGCTACAAGCAGATCAATTAAGGGGAAATGAGGGTGCTGGTTATTATACATGAAGGAAAGAAGCCAACAGTAGGCGAGGTTAAGGAAAGCGTTGGGGATGATACTTTGTCTTTTTTTTAATTTTGGTGAGCACTCTCAAGGTTCGTATACAGACAACATAAATACCCAAGCAAGTAGCAGGGGGGACAGCGGCCAATGTAGCTCAGTTGGAAGAGCACCGGACGCGATATTCGGAGGTCGTGGGTTCGGTTCCCACCATCGGCACGTTGTTTTTCTTCTACTTTGTGTTTATTTATCTTTCCCCTAAACAGATTACATTACTAATTTCTGTGATTATCCAAGTAAAAATTTAAAAAAAGAACATAAAGTACCATCCCCAACGCTTTCCTTGGCCTCGCCGACTGTTGCCTTCTTTCCTTCATATATATATATATATATATATATATATATATATATATATATATATATATATATATATATATATATATATATATATGAAGGAAAGAACTTATGCAGATATGGCGCGACGCCCTGCCACTGCTTCGGCGCCATTACCGCCACCCGATCAAGGCTCACTGTATTCCGCACACACTGAGCCGTTCGTCGACAACCGAAGACCACCCCAGCGGAAGGCGGACGTGTGGCGCGCCCCAAATCGCCAGCGCCTGTGCTTCCATTGCGGGGAGCCAGGTCATCTCTATCGCCAGTGCCCCTATCGACACCTTGGACTTCACGGATTTCCCATCGACATGCGTCGCCCTCCAATAAGCCAAAGACCCCGGGAGATTGAATACTTAGCGCAGCAACGCATGGCGCCAACTTCTGAGCGGCAGTCACGATCCACGTCCCCACGCCGACCATCGCCGCAGCGCGGGCCATCCTGGACGGCGCAGCGACGATCGCCAAGTCCCCACCGGGAAAACTAAAGACAGCGACCTCCGGGGGCGAGGCCGCTTGCAATCGACGTGACGAAGACCCCCTGACAAGGAGACCTGTGAGCGATCTGGATTTTACGGCACCGACGACAGTTCCTACGCATGAACATCGACTCTCGCTGGACATACCCGTGCTTCTCGACGGCCATAAGGTTAGCGCATTGGTGGACACTGGCGCGGATTTTTCGATTATAAGCGGGAAGCTAGCAGCGCTTCTAAAAAAAGTCATGACATCATGCTCGGGCACGCAGATTCGCACCGCTGGCGGACATGTCGTAACTTCTAGGGGCCTGTGCACGGCACGAGTTCAAATTCGCAGCTCCACGTTTATTTTAAGCTGCCTCGTTATACCTGACTGCTCCCGTGACGTTATCCTTGGGGTTGATTTTCTCCGGGAGTATGGAGCTATTATCGATCTCCGAAAGCGCACAGTGACATTTTCAACCGAGAAAGCTGCTGATACCGACGTCAAGAATCGCCAACGCCGCGCCGCCCTTCGAATTTCCGCCGAGAGCGTTTCGATTCCGCCACGCGCCAGTGTTTTTCTGACTGTTACTTGCGACGAACTGCGTGACGGGCATGCGGTCGCGGAAGGCAACCAGTCACTTTTGCTCACCCACGGCATCTGTACAGCGCGCAGCCTCATCCACCTCCCCGACGGCCGGTCTGATCTCCTGGTGACTAACTTCACCAACGAACCCCGGAATCTTTTTCGTGCTACTGCCATCGCGTTTGCTGACTCCTTAGCGGATGTTTCTGAATGTTTTACGTTTGGGGCTGTTAGCACTGTGCAGCCCACACTTGACCGTCTTGATATTAGTCCGGATCTCTCGGACACACAGAATCGTGAGCTACGTGCCCTCCCACTAGAGTTCAGCTCTTGCTTTGCGTCCTCATCGAAAGTACGGCAAACGCCTCTCGTGAAGCATCGCATCATTACTCCTGACGACGCCCGCCCTATCCGCCAGCAGCCGTACCGTATCTCAACGACGAAACGTGAAGCGATTCAGACACAAGTTCAGGAGATGCTTTGTGATGGTGTCATACAACCTTCCAACAGCCCGTGGTCATCCCCTGTCGTGCTGGTAAAGAAAAAAGATGGGACCCTTCGCTTCTGTGTCGATTATCGAAAGCTGAATGCCATCACTAAAAAAGACGTCTACCCGCTGCCCCGTATCGACGATTCGCTCGACAAGCTTCGTCGCGCCCAGTACTTCTCCTCCATTGACTTGAAGAGTGGGTACTGGCAGATTGAGGTTGATGAGCGGGACCGCGAAAAAACAGCTTTTGTCACCCCAGATGGACTGTACGAGTTCAAAGTGCTGCCTTTTGGCCTATGTTCAGCGCCGGCAACTTTTCAGCGCATGATGGACACCGTCCTCGCCGGCCTCAAATGGCAAATCTGCTTAGTCTATCTCGACGACGTTGTCGTATTCTCTGAAACCTTTGAAGGACACCTCGAATGCCTGCGCGCAGTATTAGATGCCCTCCGGTCAGCTGACTTGACGCTCAAGCCCGAGAAGTGCCACTTTGGCTACAAAGAGTTGAAGTTTCTTGGTCACCTTGTGAGTGCCGCAGGCGTTAGGCCAGACCCCGACAAGACTGCTGCTGTCGCCAAATTTCCCGTTCCTGCAAACAAGAGAAGTTTGAAACGCTTCCTGGGTCTCTGCACGTACTATCGCCGCTTCATCGCCGATTTTTCCAAAGTTGCCGCCCCCCTGACTCGCCTCACGCGCGATGATACACAGTTCGTGTGGGGCGCCGAGCAACAAGAGGCTTTTGCGGAGCTGCGCAGCCGACTGCAAACAAGCCCTGTTCTTGCGCACTTTCACGAAGACGCTGACACCGAAGTCCACACCGACGCCAGCAATATCGACCTTGGTGCTGTACTCGTTCAACACCAAGCTGGCGTCGAAAAGTTAATAGCGTATGCCAGCCGCACGCTCTCCCGCGCCGAGACAAACTACTCCACTACAGAAAAGGAATGCCTTGCGGTTGTGTGGGCAACCACGAAATTTAGGCCTTACCTCTACGGCCGCCAGTTTAAAGTTGTCACCGATCATCATTACTTGTGCTGGCTGGCTTACCTCCGCGACCCACCGGGGCGCCTAGCACGATAGAGTCTTCGCCTCCAAGAATTTGAGTACACCATTGTGTATAAATCTGGCCAGAAGCACGAAGATGCTGACGCGCTGTCGCGCGCACCCGTCGGTTTAGTCGATGAGAGCACGGACGATGAGAGCGGTTTTCTTGGACTGGTGAGTGCTTCATACATAATGACCCGACAGCGAGCTGACCCGGACCTTCGACCTGTCATTGACCACCTGCAGGGTCGCGCTGCTGATATCCCTCGGCAATTTGCTCGAAACCTGTCTCCTTTCTGTGTCCGGAATGGCGTTCTATACAAACAGAACTCCAGCACTGTTGACCGAGCGTTCCTCCTCGTACTGCCAGCCGACCGCCGTGCCGAAATCCTTTTCGCCTGCCATGATGAGCCCACCTCCGGCCACTTGGGCTTTACACGCACACTCGCCCGAGTTCGTCAAGCCTATTATTGGCCTAAACTCGCTGACGCCGTTCATCGCTACGTCAGAGGCTGTCGTGAGTG
Source organism: Amblyomma maculatum (assembly GCF_055883805.1). NCBI lineage: Eukaryota > Metazoa > Arthropoda > Arachnida > Ixodida > Ixodidae > Amblyomma > Amblyomma maculatum. The sequence goes on from NC_139346.1 coordinate 50,448,805, forward strand.
CCAACGTTGAAAGGCGCCACCTCTCAAGCCAGCGGGTTTGCTCCAACCTATTGCGCCTCCCCGAACACCGTTTGACCAAATCGGCATCGACCTTCTGGGCCCATTTCCGCTGACATCGGTCGGTAACAAATGGATTATAGTCGCGACCGACTATCTCACACGGTATGCGGAAACCAAGGCGGTGAAGCGTGGCACGTCATCTGAGATCGCCCAGTTTTTTATGCAGCAGATCGTGTTGCGCCATGGCGCACCGTCCCAAGTAATCACCGATCGAGGCACGGCGTTTACGGCACAACTTATGCACGACGTATTTGAGCTGAGTCACACGAGCCATCGCAAAACCACTGCTTATCACCCACAGACGAATGGCCTCACGGAGAGACTCAATAAAACGATCGCCGACATGATTGCAATGTACATAGACTCCCAGCACAAGACCTGGGACGAGATTCTCCCGTACGTCACATATGCCTACAACACTGCCATCCAAGAGACTACGCGTTTTACGCCATTTCGCCTGCTCTATGGACGCGACGTTCAGACGATGTTAGATGCCATGCTTCCGTGCTGCACGGATAATCCTCTCATCCCAGACGCTGAGCAGTTTGCTCAGCGCGCCGAGGAAGCACGTCAACTTGCCCGCATCCACATTCAGCAACAGCAGGGAAAGGATACGCGTCGCTACAACCTCCGTCATCGACACGTCACATAGCAACCAGGAGAGCAAGTTTGGGTGTGGACACCGGTGCGCCGGCCCGGCTTGTCTGAAAAACTGATGTCGCGATACTTTGGACCTTACAAGGTTCTGCGCCGTGTCACAGAAGTGACATACGAAGTCCTTCCAGCGGGTACTGAGCAGACCCCGCGTCGGCAACCACGCTCCGAGGTGGTGCACGTTGTCCGCATGAAACCGTATTTCACGCAGTAATGTGCGGTGTACTATGCACTCGTTTAGTTGTGTAGGGCACCGCCTCTGTTTTATATTCGTTTTCTGTACTGACTTGCATCGCCCATCGCTCGCACCCAGTCTGTGCTTTCGTTTTTTTAGGAGGGGGAGTAATGCCACCTGGTGTCCCAGATGTTTTTAGGTGGCACCTGGAAGAAAAGGACGCCGAAGCAGTGGCAGGGCATCGCGCCATATCTGCATAAGTTGGACGCAGGTACTCCGTGGGGAAAGGTTGTGGATCAGCGGATGCTACCGAGGGTTTCAACGCTTGAAGCTCTTTGCGGACAATGCTAGCTACAGAGCCGACCATCGGCTGTGGAGCACCGAAAAGCTTCTGGAGCTCTTCGCGTACAACTGAGCGGATGATGTCGCGTAGGTTCGGGGTAGCCCCGAAGGCCGAAAGCGGCTCCACCACCGAAGCGGTGACCACCGGCCTGTCGTAAGTGGTAGACCGCTGCTGGAGCATCCTCTCTATTGTGACAGCTTCCGAAAGAAACTCAGCAACAGTACTTGGTGGATTACGCACGAGGCCAGCGAACAGTCGCTCTTTAATACCGTGCATAAGGTGGCGCTCCTTTTTGTCTTCGGTCATGGCCGGGTCAGAACGTCGGAAGAGCCGGGTCATGTCCTCCACATACATGGTCACAGTCTCATTTGGCATCTGTATACGAGACTGTAGAGTCCTTTCTGCGCGTTCTCGCCGATCCGCGCTGGTATAGTTCTCACGAATTCGTCGGCAGAACTCACGCCATGATTTTAGGGCGTCTTCTCGGTTCTCGTACCAAATACGAGCGCCATCTTCCAGGCTGAAGAAGACATTTCGCAGCTTGGCGGAGTCGTCCCACTGATTAAACGAGGCGACCCGTTCAAATTGGATAAGCCAGTCTTCGACGTCTTCGCTCTGACTGCCGTGGAAGGGCTGAGGCAGTCGTGGATTTTGCAGGGTGTAGTAAGTTGGAGCTCCTTGCATAGCCGGTCGAGGGGCGCCTGCGGTGTTGAACTCCAACGGCCCGTGCTCAGGTGGTAGGCCTAGGTTCCTCCGGCTAGCGCGGTGAACAGGAGTGTCGAGTGGCACAGGACCTGAATCCTGGGTATGCGGAGGAGTTCGGGACATATACTGGGATCGATACCCAGCACCTCCACCAAAATATGTCACGGACAACAGGGCTAGATATGACTAAGACGACGGGACGAAGCTCAACCAGCAGGCAAAGTTCCGCGCACAGCACACGAGACAACTTCGGCGTCCTTTTCTTCCAGGTGCCACCTAAACACATCTGGGACACCAGGTGGCAATATATATATATATATATATATATATATATATATATATATATATATATTATCTTGATCCACAGTAAAATATTAGACGAAGCTTGGCGCTGGTTCATTCTAACCCTCTTTTGCGCAAGTTTGAATCTGTCCTTCTTTATTGTTCTAACATCCTTCCATCTATAATCTGGACCCCACTCGGTAATTCGCCTGTGCAAATTAACTATGACACAACGTTGCCCAATATCTTACGCAAACAGTAGTGCAAAGAGTCTGGGGTGCACCGACCCTGCTTGTGTGCAAGTATCTTCAGGGATTTATGCAAGCCTGGAACTAGAAAGAAAGTAACAAAATTCCCATAAATAAAGGTGTTAGGCAAGGAGACACAATCTCCCCAGTACTATTCACAGCTTGTTTAGGGGAAGTATCCAGAGACTTGGAATGGGAGTAGTTAGGGATAAGGGTAGATGGAGAATACCTCAGTAATCTGCGATTTTCTGATGACATTGCCTTGCTAAGCAACTCGGGGGACGAACTGCAAATAATGATTCATGACCTAGACAGAAACAGTAGAAAGGTAGGCTTGAAAATCAATATGCAGAAGACTAAGGTAATGTTCAACAGCCTCAGGAAGGAACAGCAGTTTACATTAGGTAGCGGAATACTTGAAGTAGTAGGCGAATATGTCTACTTAGGACAGGTAGTAACCGCAGATCCGGACCATGAAAAGGAAATAACAAGAAGAATAAGATTGGGATGGAGCGCATTTGGCAAGCACTCGCAGATTATGACTAGCAGCTTACCGGTATCGCTCAAGAGGAAAGTATACAACAGTTGCATCTTGCCTGTACTCACCTATGAGGCTGAAACGTGGAGGCTAACCAAGCGAGTTCTACTTAAGTTGAGGACAACCCAGAGGGCTATGGAACGAAAAATGGTAGGGGTAACATTAAGAGATAGAAAGCGTGCAGAGTGGGTCAGAGAAATAACTCAAGTTACCGACATTCTAGTGGAAATTAAGAAGAAGAAATGGACATGGGCAGGACATGTAGTGCGAAGAGAGGATAACCGATGGTCGCTGAGGGTAACAAACTGGATTCCAAGGGAAGGAAAGCGTAGCAGGGGGCGGCAGAAAGTTAGGTGGGCGGATGAGATTAAGAGGTTCGCAGGGGTCAAGTGGATGCAGCTAGCACAGAACCGGGTTAAGTGGAGAAATATGGGAGAGGCCTTCGCCCTGCAGTGGGTATAATCAGGCTGATGATAAAGATGATGATGATGATGATGATGATGATGATGATGATGATGATGATGATGATGATGATGATGATGATGAAACTAGAATAGCACTCCAGAAATGGCACGTGTTGGTCAGATCAGATTACTTGATTTTTCCACGGACACTTCGCAGCGTGTCTTGTGCAACTTTCGTCAACTGGAGTCTAGAAGAATGTCACTGCATATAATCATAGTATCGACAGATTCCGTAACATAGACCTCCCGGATGCCGTCTTCAAGGCTCTGTGTCTTGGTTTGGCGTTCCCTCTCCAGCCAAGGACGCGCACCGCTGAAATTCACACCTGAATGTAAGGGAAATACAGCTATTGCTGTGTGTCCGAGGAAACTAATGAATGTTTCGTCAGGCGCAGGAAGGATCGTCCTGATATATTACTCAAGCTTACGGCGACTTGATTCCGGATCATGTCCTATGCGGACTGCCTAAAGTAATAGCGCGTTTCTGTTGTGATTAATTGGTAGGAGCCACGCGTGCTATGACGGCTGAAACCATTCACTGCCTTCTAAGCCGACGAAGAAGTTGTGCGAATAGTTATCCTCTTATTTGAAGATAGAAATCAGCGATAACATCAGTCTGTAAATGTTTTCTTGAGCCAAATATTGTCAAATAGAATGTTACATTCTCTGGATGGTCTCAGAGTCTGGTACGTGCAAGATATCCCCACTCGATTCGAGCAACCCCATAGAAAATTCCTAAACGTGGTTTATCTCCTCATATCTAAGGATTCTGCCGCTTTGGGTTTCAAACAATAAATGATCTCAAATTTATTACTGCCTTTGTTATTGATATAAATGATTTGTTTTATTCATTGCCGCATGGAGTACGGCATTCGCTCGACGAGACTGTAATCAATGATATCGAGACTATATCTTTACAGAACTGTGGTGTGAGCAGGTCTGCTTCATTTGAAGCCATTATGGTTATATTTGGCGTCTACTCTTTATTACATTTGACACCAACATTTAGCTGCAAAAGCCGTCTACACGGATCAGCTCGTTTAATACACCAATTTTAGGTTCATTGCTTTTAGCACGATGCGACAAGGCTGTTTTAAGCAGATGGGGTACTTAGATATTTTAATCTCTCACGCATTCATGATTCTTAATTCTGCTCGACATATTTTTTTCTTATTACCTCTAACACCTCGGATATTTTACACAATTTTACCATACGTTCTAGCCCATTGAGCTTTCGCCTGTGAACTAATCGTGCAGAGCAGAATGAGGGCTGCAGATTCGTTGTTATGTTTTAAAACAACGATATGACCATGCATGCTTGCTGCATGCGCCTCGATCAACATGCCTCCCTTATCGTCCTGCAAGTCGCTTTCGAAGTATGCTTTACTTTCTATTGTTCCAGCACCATCCGTAATCAATGTCAACTTACCATTAAAGAAATGCAGGCATCGTGTTTAGAAGTGTGTTATTCGAAGCATGTTATAGTTCCAGTTGGAGAAAGCAGGCGAAGCAAGCGGTAAATAATACAAAAAAGTAAATAGACCATATTAGAAATATATAGCAGTTATTTTCTATATATCTTAAATTTCTGCAGCCGAAATGTTTTTAACGGCGTAGAAAATCCTTAGTGCCAGTTGAGCTGCTCCAACTTATTGTGGAAACAAAAACGTGCATCCTTGCTAGGCGCTGCCAACTGATAATTTACAGCAAAAGGAAAGGCTCAATATTGCTCGGAGCGAAAGACGTTGAAGTGGCTCTTGGAAAAAAAGATGAAGTGAGTCGGCTCACCCGGGAAGACACCCGTTTTGTTTGGAGTCACGAGCAAGAAGCTGCTTTTACCGAATTGCGTCTCCGTCTCCAATCGCCGCCTATTCTAGCCCATTTCGATGAGCATGGTGAGACAGAAATCCACACTGACGCCAGTAACATTGGCCTTGGGGCGGTTCTCGTGCAACGTCAAGAGGTTGTGGAACGAGTCGTCGCCTATGACAGCCGTACTTTATCCCGCGCCGAGATGAACTATTCAACTACTGAGAAGGAATGCCTCGCCATTATTTGGGCTGCTGCAAAATTTCGCCCCTACTTTTGTGGTCGCCCATTTAAAGGGATCACTGACCACCATTCTTTGTGTTAGCTGGCCAACCTGCGTGACCCATGCGGCCGCCTGGCGCGATGGAGCCTTCACCTACAGGAGTTTGACCTTACTATAGTCTACAAGTCCGGACATAAGCATGAAGATGCTGACGCGCTCTCTCGTGCGCCCGTCGAGCTCGCTTCACCACATACGGGTGACTCTGGCAGTTTTCTCGGAGCTGTTGATGCTTCAGATATGTATCATCAGCAGCGTGCTGATCCAGAGTTACGAGCCCTGATCGATTATTTAGAAGGTCAGCCAGCCACAATACCTAAGTGCTTTTCTCGGTGCCTCTCAACTTTCTGCCTGAGAAGTGGTGTACTCTTTAAGCACATCTCTAGATCCGAGTCGAGAACCTACCTCCTCGTGGTACCCGCAGCTCTGCGAGAGGAAATCCTTTCCGCGTGCCACGATGAACCAACTTCTGGCCACTTGGGCTATACTCGCACACTTGCTAGAATACGAAAAACATTCTACTGGCCCAACCTTGCCACTGTTGTTAAGCGCTATGTCAAGAGCTGTCGGCAATGTCAGCGTTAGAAGGTTCCGCAGTCAAAGCCTGCAGGCCTTCTCGTGCCCATAATACCACCAGGCTCACCGTTTGATCAAGTCGGCATGGACCTTCTCGGTCCTTTCCCTCGATCCTCCGGGGGCAACCATTGGATAATCATCGCCACAGACTATCTGACTCGATATGCCGAGACCAAAGCGTTACCTAGTGGTACAGCATCTGAAGTTGTCCATTTCTCTGTACACCAAATCTGCGGCACGGTGCTCCGACCTGTATTATTACTGACAGAGGGACTGCTTTTACTTCACAAAAGATGGCCGAAGTTTTTCATCTCAGCGGTACGGTGCATCGAAAAGCTACTGCTTACCATCCGCAGACCAACGGGCTGATGGAAAGGCTTAATAAGACCATTGTGGACATGCTGGCGATGTATGTCGACGCCCAGCACAAGACTTGGGATGTTATCCTACCATATGTGATATTCGCGTACAATACGGCAGTCCAAGAGGCGACACGCTTCACGCCGTTTCGCCTAGTTTACGGCATGGAGGTTCGGACGATGCTGGACGCAATGCTCCCTTGCAAAACAGATACCGTGCTTTCTACCGGCGCCCAGCACTTTGCCCAAGATGCTGAGCAAGCACGCCAACTAGCACGCGTCCACATCGCCCAGCAAGAGGACAAGGATTCACGCCGGTACAACCTCCGCCACAAACAAGCTTTCTACAACACCAGGGACCAGGTGTGGGTGTGGACTCCTGTTCGACGCCGTGGCCTATCAGAAAAGCTAATTTGCCGTTACTTCGGACCATATAAAATCTTGCGGCGCCTCAGCGCCGTTAACTATGAGGTGCTCCCAGATGGCCCAGAGCAGAGAGGCCGTCGGCTACCTCGGCCAGAGACAGTTCATGTCCTACGCATGAAGCCGTATTTTACGCGGTAACTGAAAAACGGCATCTGTAAACTTTTTTTTTCGTTTGCTTTTGTTCACCTGGGTGCACGTGTGCCGTGTGCGTCACGCTTAAGGAGGGAGGAATGTCAGGGGGCGCTCGGAGCGAAAGACGTTGAAGTGGCGCTCGGAAAAAAAGACGAAGTGAATCGGCTCCGGACTCGCAGGACGTACCTGAGCCTTGGACCGTGCAATTCCACCTGTACCGGCTCTGGTAACCTAGCCCCAGTCTCCAATACCGTGACAATATCTCTCAGACTTCTTATGTGGACACCTTAACCGCGCCGTGAGTAAAGCGAGGGAGTGGAAGCCGAAAGAGAGAAAATGGCTGCCGTAGTGAAGGGCTCCGGAGTAATTTCGACTCCCTGAGGATGTTTAACGTGCACTGTGGTGGTGGTGGCGGTGACAAACGTTTAATGAGTCAAAACGGGTGAAGGCATGCATGAGGCGAATCTTTGAAGATTCGGCCCTTAAAGTGGATGCACACAACGGACCGAATAGCGAAGCGATCGGTCCCGTGACCTCTGATCCGATGTCCGCCCATCCGCGGCGAGCATTCACACGTTAGGAGAGAACAGCAGACGACAGAGCGGACTTACTCTTGCTCCCAGAGCACTGCGCGAGAGGTGAGCCTTGTTCTGGCTCACTGTTATCGAGGGTAGCCTACTATGCACGATGCGAGGACGGCATGGGTGGACGGTGGGTGAATGCGCGGGGTGCGACAGCCTGCAGCTACTGCTGCTGCGCCGTTTTGCATAGTTTTTGCCAAAGTATTGCTGTGGTGACTGTTCCGCTCGAAGTGGTATATACTACGCACCCAGTTCTCTGCAGTGCAAGCAATCGCACTTACTCTATGAGAGCTGCATGAACATGCTGCTTTTGAACCCTTGGAAGACGACCATGCGGACTGCTGCCCCTAGGCTCCCGGTAAATACGTGCCAAAGCTTACGCAGCGTAACTGTAAGCGCGCCAAAACGCGTGAGGAAAGCGTATAATATATTAAAGCGACTGCTCTGTGCAGCCAAAAGACTCACGCATTCGGTATCGCGCAGTGTAAGAGCCTGCCACTGTAATTTCTGTGAAACCCATGTACTGCGAATGAAGGCAAAAACAAGCTAGTTCGACTCCAAAATAGGAACGACTGCCGTCAGTCGTTTGAAGCAGCTTCTCGCTTTTCTCCAGCGTTTTAGTGCAATGTATGTTACATTGTCTATGCTTGGGCACCGGTAGCATAGCTGGAAAGCGTTCCGCGAGAGAAATAAATAAAAAACGTCTTGTCCGTGAAGGATCCGAATTGTGAAAAGGACTCGCGGCCTTATCGCGAATTGCTGCTTGCGGACTGAAGCGAAGCAGCGGAAAACACTGACGTAGGGCCACGTCACAGCGAATCGTAAATGCGAGTCGTGATTTGGTCCGCCATGTGAATCCACCTTTACCAATGCTAAGTGGGGTCCCTTGTACGGGACCCCAGTGGCATCGGCTGCTGCATGGGCGTGCTCGACCGAATCCTCTTGGGCCTGCAAGCCTTAGCAGCCGAGCAGAGTCGCTTCCCAGTCCTCCCGAGTGGGGTGTGGGGAAGAATAGCTGGGTTGGATGAGCAAGCCCACACACACCATGCGGTAGATGTCCGAAGACGTAACTCCGAACAGTGCGGACAACTGCCCGAGAAGAAAGGATTAAAATTTTTGAGTGCTGCCGAGTGTTGGTGTAGAGACGAGTAGAAGCCGCTCCTCCATTTTAAATAGATCTTTACTCGGTCGAGGGTAAAGGCTATGGCAAGATTGATAATAAAGAACAATGTCTTTAAAACAGTACGCACGTTCGAATTCGGGATCCTGATCGAGGGAGTCAAGATGGGAAGCCCGGAAAGAAAGCGCGCCGGCGACGGCGTCGGCTGCCTCATTCCCCTCGAGACCCATATGAGCAGGAGCCCATACTATTTTCCGGTGAGCGGGGTCCCCTGTATAGGTGCAGTTTTGAAGCAGTCGGTAGGTAAGTATGGAGCCCAGCCTTGTTCGACGTTCCGACAGGCCTCTCGCGGGTCGGAGATAATTATTTTGGAATCAGTATGGGTAGCTGCTAGCGCAATGGCGACCTTCTCTGCGTGAGTTATGTCGCGGACGCAAAATGTAAACCTGTTAACAGTTTTGGACTGGTGGACCACTGAGGCCGTGTACCATCCCCCATGGTGGGGACCAGAGTCGTACACGTAATAAATGTCAGTGTTTCAAACAATAATGGCGGCCCAGGGCTTCCGCCCGCTTAGGCGCCAGCCATGGTGGTCTTCACGTGTCATGTTGTTAGGAAGAGGCGTACGTGGAGGGCGCATCTCCACTCGAAAGGGAGACGCACACGCCCTTCCATGAGGGGTATGTTGGATGTGTAGCCGGGTAAGGAGGCGACGACCTGACAATGTCTTAGAAAGACGTGTGTATTGGTTGGTCAAGTGAGCCTCTCGGATATCCCGGAACGCATTCACCATGCCCAGGCATAGTAGACACTAGTTGGAGATGTTCACGGGTAGATCGAGGGCTCTCTCAAAGATTTTGCGCAGGATGACTTCGAGTGCATCCTCGTCTTGTTTCCGAAGGTGAATGTCAGGAGTCGAATACATGATTCGACTGTAATGAATGTATGCACCAGCGGCAAGGCATCATTGCATCACGCCCCCCCCCCCCCCCCCGTTTATTAGTATCCAGGCAGACTATGCCACCCATCTGATCTTCCACCTCACGGTGTTTCGCCAAGGTAGTGACCAAACGTCTATATTGATGAATGAAGAGCCCCAGTACCCGGACTTCTGTGCTTTCAGGAATTGGACCTGTGTCCAAAGAGAGCTCAATTTCGGGCATACACTTTGGTGAGGGGCGTATATAGTAGGAATTCAGATTTTTGAGGGGAGCATTGAAGGCCGCCGCTTGCTGCAGGCTGGCCTCAACATCTCCAAGGGAACCTTACGTGGCCCCTAGGGTGATGTCATCGACATACAACGCATGTTGCACATGCGACAGCACCCAACTGGCCCGGCAGGTGCATCATAGCCAGATTAAATAAGAGAAGTAACAGCACTGCACCCTGTGGTGTTCGTTTGGTTCCAAGTTGGAACGGGCTATTTTCCGTTTCCTGGGTTTTAATGTTGGATTGGCGAGCTGTAAAAAATTGGCGAATGTATCTGAACGTGTTGCGTCCGCAGCCGGTTTGTGATGCACTGATATTGCACAGCACACGGACGCCGCTTTGTTTCGCCGCCATCAAAATGCAGCCGCCGGCAGAGAACTCTAAAAACATGAGGCGTAATCTTCTCATTGTCTATCCAAAATACGATTACTTTTTATTTCCTAATTAAAGCCATCCTAAGGAAAGCCTGGTCTCGGCAACAGAGATAGTTGGCAAGTGCGCTAATAGGCCGGCTCTGACATTATCGAGCAAAACAACTAGACGCCTTGACGTAGGCCACACTTGCCATTCTTTATCTAAATTTTTCTACATAAATCATTTCTGTTGGAGACCCCACTGTGGTTATATATCCTCCGGGCCCGCAATAGCAGTTCGTTTAAAGTTCTCACTTGCCCAGTCTCTTTGTCATCTCTACTACTTACTGCGCTTTCTTGTGCAACGCTAACATTAAAAGTCAGCCACAGCCATCTTAAAGACTGTGTGTGCATGACACTGACATCGCACTGTTCGTAGTATAATCATTGTTGATACCTTGTCTAGCCATCAGGTGCACAGTGAATGTTTCACTAAGTACCAAACCGCTCAACCTCTCCTGTTAATAATTTGTAAAACATGGTGGACTTTTTTCCGGCAGACATACCACCACATTCGCAACTTATTTTAGCGTCGAAATTTTCACTATGTCAGCACGATCAAGAACATTATGTGAGGTGGACATAATTGGTGCACCGCCACTGCTGCGAGAAAATTGCTGCATGCACGTAGTCACCATCGTGATGTTGACAATTAAATACAATTTTTATGTTGAAAACAATGCTACTCTTAAAATCTATTCGCCCTCACATAATGCAGTCTTCTCATGCAAAGCCGCGGAGTCAATATTACGGTGCCTACCTTAGAGCTGCTTTGTCAATCGAATGCAGTAGAAGAACAAGCCTACGTCTGCAAGTTTACTCTGGTTAAAGGCGATAGGCTCCAGTCTACAGGCATGTTTATATTGCCGCGAAACCTTCAAATCTGTATTTGTTGTTTTTAACAGCCGCCAGCACACGGCCTTATCACTCTGATTCTGGATCGCGTATCAGTTCTGTATTCTTTGTTAATGCTCGATGTCGCGAGTCGCACCTTTATCAGTTCCGTTGTAGCGCAAGATGCGTTGAGATCTGTCTCGAAGATTCCGGCCACTGGTGTGTCTTTCTACTATGATCCGGCTTGTGCTGGTAGCAGTTTGCGACATTATCTAGTTTGTTCTGAGAAGCCTTTAAATTGAGCGTTGACGAGTGTGACGAACATTCTTTGTTCGATGATCAACGAGCAAGTTTGTTGCTATCGCCGCTGCCGAGTTGCTTAGTTCTTGTGTGGACGCAAGTCAACCCAATAAAAAGTTTCTTTATTGCAATCATCGACTGTTCATTTGTGTCATCGATCTTTTCACCACCACGTGGCAATATCTACACTGATATATAGTCATTACGACCGCAGTTCTAGTTTGAATAGGTCGGTTCAAAAGCTTTGAGCCCGAAATGCATGCAATCCCGCTCTCTCAGAAGTCTAAAAATTTACTTCAGGGAAACTCAAATACATGAACTAGGAGAGAAACTTGCACGTGGCTTGTGTTGTCTTCTATCTGGCCCACTTTCTTTCAGAATGTTAAAAATGAAAAATACAACGTTTTAAGATCTGGTTTTATTTTAAACATTAGAACTGCTCACTCACAAGGAAATTATTGTTACAATGACTAGTATCATGATTGATTATTTGAATGATTGAAAACTTTATTGCCACCGACATAGGAGGTTCCCTTACACCCCCCCTCAGTTACGCAAACCCAAATAGGGGGCTTGGACTCCACATTTAGAAGCGCGCAAGAATATACTGATTCTTTGCGGCCTCAGCCTACAGGCGGATAACTTCTTTTTGAATTTCAAGGTTTTCGCTTTGTAGAAGGGACTCCCAGTCTTTCGTGTCTTGAATGTTGGCCACAGCTGCCAAAGAAGAAAAGGGGCATTGCCAGATTATGTGGTTATCTTTGGTGTCTTGAATGTTGTCACCGCCAAAACAAAAAGGCGCATTGACAGATCATATGGTGATCGTTCGTGTCTTGAATGTTAGCCACCGCCAAAGAAGAAAAAGGGCATTACCAGCTTATGTGGTCTAGTGTACGTCTTTGCCTGCAATGGTTATAGTTTTCGTGTTGTCTGTCCTCTACTTTTAAATGGTGCAGCCTTAGTGGGTAGGGGTAATTTCCAGCGTGTTGACTGCGAAGACTTCTGGCTTCTTCGTTGTTGGGCTGTTTATGTGGAGTAGAGAATGTTTTTCTGTTTTGTGTGTAGTATTCACAGATCTTGTCGTAGCCACTCAACTTCTCCTCGTGTTCTGGATAGTCCAACTGCTCGACGTTCGTCCGTTAGTAGATATGTCGGGCGAGTGCGTGAGCGATTTCGTTTCCGGACACCGATTCGCGACCTGGGGTCTCTTTTATTGTAAGCCTCCGCGAGATCTCCCTGAATTCGAGATTTTTCTTAGCCGCGGTTGGTTGGTTGGTTGGTTCATAGGAAGGGAAAGGCGCAGTATCTGTCACACTTGCTCTGTGGACACCTGAACCGCGCCGTAGGGGAAGGGATGAAGGTGGGAGTGAAAGTGGATAGAGAGAAAGGGGGACCGTAGTGGAGGGCTACGGAGTAATTTCGACCACCTGGGGATCTTTAACGTGCGCTGACATCGCACAGCACACGACGCCTCTTCGTTTCGCCTCCACCGAAACGCAGCCGCCGAGGCCGGGATTCGATCCCGGGAACTCCGGCACAGTAGTCGGGCGTCTTACCACTGCACCACCCCGGCGGGGCTTAGCCGCGGCTGCTGCTCTTCTTTTTGTCAAGTTCCAAATAGCTATTTTGCTGGTACTTTTCTCTTCAGCTTTTTGCCGATGCAGGCTAGTGCAATTGCTATCTCTTCGGCGATGGCAGCATTTCTTGTTTTTGTCCATGTGTTGATAAGAGCGACTCCTGTCCGTCCACTAATGCCTCGCCTGCAGCTCCCGATTTCCCGGTGGCGGCATCATTGTACACCACGGAGTTCGGGTCAAGCCTGCTCATCTCCTCTTCGATGGCTTTCGATCGGTATTCTCTTTTCTCTTTGTTGTGAATGGGGCTCATTTTTCTCTTCATGGTGGGATGTAAATGTTGGTTCTGCAGTTTGGCGCAAGTTGGTTTTGGGGTCCGTTCGCTGTCGTGCTGGAGCCCAGCCCATTGAAAAATTTGCCTTCCCGTCTCGGAGTGACTGAGTCTCTCCATTTGTGTAATTCTTGTGGCTTCCACATGTGTTGTGTACACCATTCCCAGCAGACGCGTCGTAGAGGTGCCGCTGGGAAGGCTGCGTTTGTTTTTATGCTCCTCCTTATTATGACTACTATTTGTTTATTTGCCTTGCTGTCAGGTTTAGAGGGGTTTTTCATGTCCTACCCTACTTAGGATATCAGGATGCACTAGTCTCAGCAGCCTCTTTTGTAGCGAGAGCTACACTACGCCAGCCACTTCGCCCCTTCGCTGCCATCCCAGTTGTCGTGGTCGTCCCTTGGCCGTGGTCGCTCTGACCTTGAGCCAGCAGTGAACCACCACAGCTGGCGCCGCTCCTGGGCCGGTGTCCTCATGAAAGAAAAAGACTCCATCGGGAATCGAACCTTCATCCCTCGGATCCCCAGCCGAGCACTTTGCCAACTACGCTATGCCCGGGTTTTTTTTCTTTATTACCATTTTTTTTAGGCACACAGCATACACTTTTTTGCTTTGTTGTTGTGTATTCAGACTGCGCTATGCCCGGGATCGTGAGTAGCGCATCTTAGTTCTCCTCTGGCGTAAGGATATTAAAAGCACCCACCTCCCATAACTGCAAAGGGAGGGCTCAAGTCTGCCTATGCAAACACGGTTTTCTAAGCAGTGTCATGTGCTTTTTCACATGCACCTGTCAAGCTACCTCCCATTCCGATGAGCACGAACGCTCTCAGTCAAAACTCTGGAGATAGGTTATGGAGTTTCAGGCGTATATATGCATGCCAACTAATACTAATTAGTCATTATTCTTGTCTAAATAGACATTAGTAATCACGATAAGATATAATGTCATCGCATGGTGACATCATCTGCTGTGATGTCACGACTGAATTTGACGTCATCAAGACGTCATATTTATTCATGTTTAATAACCAGAAGTGACTTCATATGACGTCACATACAGGCATGACGACCCGACTGATGGTGATGTCACCAGGTGAAAAACCCCCCGGGCATCCTATCCAGGAGTCCGTGCGGCGCCTTTCATTTGGGGCTTCTTCGAACGCCGCAAAACAAAGCACATAAAAGCAGACTCAGTGCAGTAGGCATCAGCAGCGTTCAACATTGGCTTACTTTAAAGAAAATGCACAGGACGCCTTAGCCGAGTCGTAACAAAAAGTTGAAACCGGTGCTTAACTATGTCTTTTTTAAGCGCAACCAGAGATAGCAGCATAACATCATTTGCCACAAGCGAATCCTTACCGTAGCAACGGGCCCGTAGCTCTCACTACTCTAAAGGGCTTAAAGAGAGCTAATTTACGGCCATTTTTTATTTGAGTCCCCTGTTTTTGAGAAATACCTTTGATAGGAGTCCCGTTACTTGTGCAACGTAGTCTGTAGTTTGACCATTAAGGACCTGTTCCTGCCGCCTGCCTGGATGATGACTCCGAGGATCCTAATCTGATTAACCTGGGGCGTTTCAAGTCTCGTCCTCGGGGCATTTCTGTTATCGAGATGTGTTCAGTTAATTTGTGGACACCAGAAGGCAAGAGGATGTGTTTACTGTATTCGGTCACATCCAACTGAGTGGGGAGATAGCAATAGACACATACAGAAGCAAGGAGCAGAAAATGCAACAGAATGGAATAAAAGGAGAATTACAAGAGAATGTGCATTTCTTTTTTGAGTGGAGCTCCCTAAATCTTTTTATCTAATGATTGCCTTGAACTATTTATTTATAACCCCATTAAAAACCCCAATCGAGCAGAGGTAGTTTCCGGTCAAAGATGGGGCGGTCCGCAAAATGCCGCACTACTGCGGAGCCGGTTGTGTGTGCACAACTCTGTGAGAATAGGTTATTGTTTGTTACTGCAACCTGCGCCAGCCATTGAAGTTGAAGTTGAAGTTGGAAGTTTATTTTTGAATCAAAAAACAACGTACAAGAATATACAGCAAGAGGTCCCATGGTACAAGACCGCAGGTCGGACCTCCCGTGGTAATAGATTTCGATAGATTTGGTTGGGAGTTATATCGTCAGCCAAGACATGAACAGAATGGTCCATGGAACGATTTGGACCTTATATAGCAAGCTCATGATAAGCCTTCGCTACACAGTGTGTGATAGGTGGTTCACGCATAAAAATGCAAACCGAAGCTCTAGATTAACGAATTGGAAGAAGTCAGCAATTACGAGCAAAGATATAAAAATAAGCAAGAGCGCGTGCGTCACGACCTATGTATGCAGTGGCAACAAGTCATGCTGTAAGCAGCCAGCGGCACATAAGGGTTATTTTCGAGCTCAAGGAGCAGGCATGAAGAGAATGAATATAAAAATAAGCAAGAGCGCGTGCGTCACGACCTATGTATGCAGTGGCAACAAGTCATGCTGTAAGCAGCCAGCGGCACATAAGGGTTATTTTCGAGCTCAAGGAGCAGGCATGAAGAGAATGAAGACATGGAATGGCAAATGATGGTGTGGCGTGTTGGGAGCGTGGCGCGTGGCGCGTGGAATGCGTGGCGGAGGCGACAGAAAGATAGCTGTCGACGACAGAGTGGGTGTCTGCTGGCACCCCGAATTTCCAGGCTTCAGCCTCTGCAGCAGACATCCGGCCCTCCAGACCAGGACTGATCATCATCCTGCGCCTCTATACTCATCAGCGTGTATCAGCATACTCAGGTGCAGCTCATCTTTTTACATCCTGTGGTATGCAGCTGTCATGACATGGCCACCAATCGGGTGACCAAAGGCAGGCTGCCCGCGTCTCCACCGAGGCTGCTCCGGCTACCTTAGTTACGCGGGCGTGTCGTGTACAGGGCGGGCCCATACGGCGGCGCTGAGGCCTGCTGCAGACATCCCCGTTGACCAGACACTTCAATTTTGACAGTAGCCGTAACCACCGACCCCGCCGACGCCCAGCCGCACCTTTTCGCTGTGTGCACCCCCATTCACAAGGCTGATCATCAACGCACAAAATCTTTGCGTTTCTCCCATGTTTTTGTTCTTTTCAATGCTTGTATTTGCTGCATTAGAATTTTTGGTGCCTTGTAATTAGGATCTTATGTGCAGTCACTCACATGTCGCACGTGCGTATGCATTACCGGCGATGGACACAACAATAGCCTGTCAATTTTAATCTCCAACGCACGGGCGCAGATGGACCAAAGGCTGTTTGTCCAGCGTATTCAGGTGATTACGTTTGAATCCACAGTTTTTGCTCCTTGGACGTTGGGAATCTATAACGTCCTAGGCATGGCCCCCAATTAAGCTCTGGGTTGATGAAAATTAATGAATTAAAAATTTTTCATGGAAATATTTTTTGCAGGTGCAACTTACCATCCCCAGGATCTGACTTGCATTCTTTCACGACTGCTGTGCAGGCGGGAACCAATGCGAATAAAAGCAGCAGGCGAGGACTCATTTTTACGGATGCAGCTCGGCAAAAGGGCGACTGCATATGTTCTTAACGACAGGCAATGGCACGTTAAATTTCTTTGCCCCTCGGAGCTTTAGAGTTCATCTAGGCATAGTACTAAGCAGAGCACAGCAAGATTGATCCATCTGCAGAGCGTATAAACTGTTCCGTTTGAGGCTTCTATAAAGCACTGGACCTCAATTTCAAGCATAACTCATTATGTTGGCGAAATCCATCTCACTCGTGCCATTTAAACAGGCAAGCGAGTCAAACAGTGCGCGAGCACACCACGGCGTTCAACTCCCCTGTCTCCGTCTGAGCGATTTTCGGCCTGTCATAGTATCGATTCGACGCGCCTTGTTCTTTTATTCGCTGCCGTTTTTTGCAGGCACAGATTTGTCTCAATACGGCGCTCACTCTGAAGCCTGATATTTAGTCAGCCGCCAAGGACATTTGCCACGTGCCGCTTGCAGAAGTCGAATGTATGATGAATCGCATTTATTTTTACTACTTCTCTTCGGCTTAAAGGGCCCCCAGGCAGAAAGCGAATTGAAAATGAAGGTCAGAACATCAATACTAGGCCATTTACTCAACATACATCCTGCGTGCACTAAAGCCAGTTATCGAAAGCCAAATCAAATAAGGTTTTGCAACATCTGCTAGAACGTCGAAGGTCTCAGTTGAAGAAAAGCTCTAAGAGTACCATAACGAGAGCCAGGCAGGTGCCTTTTGGCGAGACCATGACGCCTTGAAGCACATACATCGAGCTGCATGAATATTTCAGAAATCTATTCCGGCATGACTTCTCGCACAAATTGCGTACAGGTCTCTTTCCGACGCGCTAAATTATTAAATAAGCGAACCAGACTGAACATAGTACAGGCAAAGCTTGAACTGACAATTGTTTTGCTAACAAAATCATGTGTTCATGCTCTTTAGATAGAAGAACAAGGACCATGACGTTATAAGTCAGATGCGAATGAAGACAAAACACGAGCGAGTCGAAAAAACAACAAGCAAAAGAACAACTCGTATTTTTTTAGTGAACAGCGATGAGTTCGCGCTTCGTCTTGCCTTTTTTATGCCGCTTTGTAAAAAATTCTACATATCGAATGCAGCATTTATAAACAAACAGGCCCCCTTCTCCTGCTATTTGTCTACAACTGCCATATTTCAAACGAAATTATCAGTAGGAACTGAAGCAAAATGATAATCGCCTGCAAGGATGGTAAATTCAGGATAGCATTTTTGTTGCTTGTTTTAAAATTGAATGTGCGTTCGACAATAACCACTAAAGCGAATAGTTTTGGTGGAAAATAAGGCCCAATTTTCTAGCCTCTTCAATCTGAAGAGTTGGGTGATGATAATGATTATTTCGAAGTTTGACTAGCACTGAAGGCAGTACATTTAAAGTTAGTGATATTGATAAGTTCTGTAAAAGGTTTTATCGGTAGCAGACAAGCTCATTTGTTAAAGGAACAGAAGACTAGATATTAAACATCCGTTGTTTTATCGCATTGAAAAACATACTGTGTAAAGTTGTAGATAATATAACGTCTTTGTTATAAGTACGTTAGAAACGTTTTGTGAAAATCACTCTGTCCGCTCATTCGTATGTAGGCGCACGCCTGAAACCAAAACCACTCACCCGGTTAGCGAGTGAATGAGTGCATAACTTGTGAGGCTCTCGCGCCCCTCTTCGCCTTTTGAACTACGCGCACTCCTTCCACTCCGTATTGGTGCACGCGGAGGTTAACGCAGCCGCGCATGCGCATACTTTATCACGGGGTGTGACGTGTGCTTGGTTTGAGAGTGAGCCTTGATAAAAACAGCGGAAAGCCAAGAACAAGGGAGATTCCGAGACACCGCACCTGGGACGCGCTCATGCTGTCAGCAAATCACGCGATGCATCCTGGGTGAACAAGGACGGCGGAGCGGAGCCCTATCAGGATGAAGACGGAAGCGGTGCCTCCGGAGAAGGGTTAGGCTGTTTGCGTGAGTTGATGCCATGCGCAAATCAATGTTTTTGTGCCGGTAAGAGCGTGTTTGCCGTGCCGCTTCCCCCTATTCGCGCCTTACTTTGTATTGCCTTGTCGTGGCGTGTAAAAGCACAGTCGTCCTTCTTTTTGTAACCATGGCATAGCTCTGCCGTAAGCCTCGAATGTATGCTTCACTCTACAGTGTCTTCCGATCATAAATTGTTCCGAAGCACTTTTGGCTGACCCGGAATAAACCGGTGCTTTTTTTACTAAAACTGTGGATTTGTGATTCTCGGATGAGACTATCTCTCGCGGCCCCGCTTTCTAGAATGTGGAGCCATTAAACTTTACTGCATAAAAGTTTTGAATTCACTTGTGTGGTGCCCTAAGCGCAGGGCCCAAGTGGCCTTTGCTGCCGTGCGAGTTCTGACGATCAGTGTGAGCTGGTTGTCAGGTACCGAGCATGACAGCGCACTGCCCCGGTGGTGGTGTGTTGTTTACTGGGTTTATTGGCTCGACCTTTGTTTTCAGAGCGCAGCTCTTTGGCGCCAGCTCCTGCGTTTCGCGGCGTCGCCGTTGAAGTTGCCTCTTGCAACCAGATCCATAAATTAATAAATTGTAGAAATGTGCTTATACAAGTGACCCATGTGGATCCAGCTGCTCAGGATGAGCTGTGAGCAGAGCGTCTGGGATAGTGAACTATGCAGACAGCGACCAACTTCTTCCTAGGGAGCGCCAACCCGTGAGGAATTCCAGTGGCTATAACGGCGAATATTGGAACACCACAAAATAGATAAATCCTGTCTCTCTACCGGGAATCATACCTTCATCCCTTGGATCCCAAGCCGAGTGCTTGAGTAAACCACCAACCTCGCGCAGTCGGGTCAAAGTGGCGGAGTATGGGAAGCAAACCCAATAGACAGCGTAATGTGTCGAAGGCGTCATCGCAGGCAGGCGTCTAGACGGATAGGTCGTAGCTGTCGACGAGTAGCTGCGTGAGAGGGGCAATGATAGAGGCGGAAATTTAGAATGAAGGGGCGAAAGTAGAAGCACAATCCGATGAGTCTGGGAAGATGCTTCACTGATTATGGGCGTTAAAATTCAGCAACTGCACCAAGTTTGTTGGAATCTGGAAGAACGCCATCCATAGACACTACATAACCTAGAGTAATCGTCGAGTATCAAGGCAGCACTTTTTAAAATGCTGTTGAAGGCTACCGGCGGCGAAGCAAGTGCGGAAGTCCCTCAGTTGGAGCAGGCGAGATTTAAAGTCGGTAGAAAAGACAACGATGTCAGACAGGTTTGCCTCTTGAATCCATGAAGAACAGTGTCCATCAGTCGTTCGAATGTGGCCGGGGCGTTGCAAAATCTGAAGGGCTTGACGTAGAACTTATGTAATCCGTCCGGTGTGATGGAGGCGGTTTTGAAGCGGTCGGCATCATCCATTGGCACGTGCCAGTAGCCAGATCACATATCTAACGAGGAGAAACACTCGGTTCCCTGCAGACCGTCCAGTGCGTTACGATGCGTGGCAGAGGAAAGAAGTCCTTGCGCGTGATCTTCTTGAGCCGGCGGTAGTGGAAGCAAAACCGGAAAGAATTATCTTTCTTAGGTGCCAGCACAACCGAAGTCGCCCAAGAACTGTGCGGCCGGATGATACCCCGGCGAAGCATGTCGTGCACGTGACCAGCAATTACTTGTCGCTCAGAAGCAGAACCGCGATAGGGGCGCTGGCGCAAAGGTGCGTTTGTACAGGTGTCGATGGTGCGCTCTAGGACAGACGTGCTGCCCAAAGCAGTTTGAGGAAAGTCGAATGAAGAAGTGAAGGTCTTCAGGAGAGCAACAAGTTGTTCACGTTGCGCAAGCGGAAGATCAGCGCCAATGGCATGTTGGGAAACGTCGGAGAGCGTCGAAGCTGTCGTAATATCGCAAGAGCATAGACTTGCTTAGAAGAAGTATTCAGAGACTTGGAATGGGAGCAGTTAGGGATAAGGGTAGATGGAGAATATCTCAGTAATCTGCGATTTGCTAATGACCTTGCCTTGCTAAGCAACTCGAGGGATGAACTGCAAATAATGATTGGTGACCTAGACAGGAAAGGTAGAAATGTAGGCTTGAAAATCAATATGCAGAAGACTAAGGTAATATTCAACAGCCTCGGGAAGGAACAGCAGTTGACATTAGGTAGCGAAGTACTGAAAGTAATAGCCGAATATGTCTACTTAGGACAGGTAGTAACCGCAGATCCGGACCATGAAAAGGAAATAACAAGAAGAATAAGATTGGGATGGAGCGCATTTGGAAAGCACTCGCAGATTATGACTTGCAGCTTACCGGTACCGCTCAAGAGGAAAGTATACAACAGTTGCATCTTACCTGTACTCACCTATGGGGCTGAAACGGGGAGGCTAACCAAGAGAATTCTACTTAAGTTGAGGACAACCCAGAGGGCTATGGAACGAAAAATGGTAGGGGTAACATTAAGAGATAGAATGCGGGCAGAGTGGGTCAGAGAAATAACTAAGGTTACCGACATTCTAGTGGAAATTAAGAAGAAATGGGCATGGGCAGGACATGTAGTGCGAAGAGAGGATAACCGATGGTCACTTAGGGTAACAAACTGGATTCCAAGGGAACGAAAGCGTAGCAGGGGGCAGCAGAAAGTTAGGTGGGCGGATGAGGTTAAGAAGTTCGCAGGGGTCAAGTGGATGCAGCTAGCACAGAACCGGGTTAAGTGGAGAAATATGGGAGAGGCCTTCGCCCTGCAGTGGGTATAGTCAGGCTGATGATGATGATGACGACGACGACGACGACGACTAACATCGAAGGAAGTGGTAGTGTCAACAAGGGTGTTTATATGTGTGGGAGCAAGTTCTTCAAAACCTCCAGTGCATTCACCACGGAGGACTACAGACAAGAAAATTGATTCGAGGCGTAAAATGCATTCTCGCTGTCTTGAATCTCGAGAACTGTGAACGAAAAAAAAGAGGCAGGGGTTGTGGAAGGCGGCTTCGGAAGGTGTGAAAATAGCAGTCAAAGGCGTTAGACACTCACAAAAGAGTGGTACGAGGACAGCAGAAACGGAGGAATGTCGGTGTCACGGGCGACAAGACGATGTGCAGTCCGAGAAGGTGCGTCACAGAATGGGGCGTCAGAGAAGGGGCCGAAGGCTATTTCCTCAAGAACATAGTCAATAACGGCCTGATTAGTCGATAGGAAATCGTATCTGAGGATGGTATCACGCGAGCGATTCGGCAGAACAATTAATTCGATGTTGTACAAAACGTCTTGAATGAGAACACGGGCTGTGCTCGACGCTAATGGGTGAATGTGCTGTGATGAGGTTGTGCGGAGCGAAAAGACGAAAGCGGTATGGTAACCTTGCGAAGTCGACGGCAGAGCGCTTTACTGTTAACGGAGACTGCTGCGCCTGTGTCGACGAGAGCGAGAACTGTGGCTCCTTCGATAGGCACTTTGATAACATTAGCGGGACGACACGGAGCACTTGAGGAACTCTAAACACGCGCCGTTCTTGCCCGGGAACTGCGACTGTTAGTTTCCCTTAACGGCGCCGGTAGTGCGTCGCAGCATCGGAGATGTTTATCGGTGACGAAGAGAATGTGCTCGGTGGCATAGGTTTGGCGATCTTATAATACTAACTGAGGACCGGATGGAGTCGTTTGCGAGAGTGGCTCGAGATCGTTAGGATAGAATCGCATGTAAGGCTGAGAAGCTGAAAGGCGCTGGCGGCAAAGGCGTGCAACATGCCCGGCCAACAACAGGCTTAGCAAACCAGACGGTAGTCGGCAATACGCCAAGGGTTCAGTGGGTGTGGGCGGAAAATATGTGGGTGTGTCCACGCCCCACCCTCAAGTTGGAAGGCAGGGATGTGCACGTAGGGACCAGCTGTGGGTGAGGGTGGCAGCCTACTCGTTACCTGAGCGCGCGTCAGAGGTGCCGTCACAGGCGGCAGTACGCCGCGTTTGGACGGCAAGACGTTAGCGACGTGTTCTTAACACGGCGTATACCTTAACATTCCGCGCATGCACCCCCATGCAACCGCTCCCCATCCTTGGCATGCACCTGAAAAAGGCAGCAGCTGGCCGCTGCAAAGCGCAAATAGCCGCTATCTAGATGGGAGCTGGTGGCGACATGAAAAGACACTGGATAACATATTAAACAGCACGCCGATAGAAAACGTCGACGGCAGGTGCCGATCAGTTTGCATCAGCGGAGGTGGCGAAGCGAGAGCACACTGCGCAGCACCTCGCCGACGCCTTGACAAACGATACACTTCTCAGCCCCATTGCCCCGATCATAGATAAATAAAAATCTAACCCCACTTCGACTGAGTCAATTTTTGGAGGGTAACGTTTGGAGGGATGCGCACAATATCGACACAGATGGTTCAGTCAACATAATAACTTCCGTGGGGAACTCTGGGCAGGTGGTTCATTTTGATGAAGGTCAAAGGGACTTGTGTCACTTCTACTAATGTTTTGGAACTAGCCGCCATACTAGGTGCATTTGAGTTCATCAAAGCCAAGATGGGCTCGGCGCTGTCCTTCTGCAGGAAGACGAGTCTGGTGACCACAAAGTTCTAGCTTAGGCCAGCCGCCAGCTTTCCGACGTAGAGCACCGCCGCCACTCTTCGGAACTCGAGTGCCTCGCCGTTGTCTGGGCCGTCGAGAAGTTCCGTCCCTACCTGTACGGCTGTCATTTCACCATAGTCACGGAAAATAGCGCTCTCACTTGGCTTCAGTCTGTCAAACACCTAAATGCCAAGATTGCACGCTGGTCACTGCAACTTCAAGAGTACGATTTCACCATATTGCATCGGCGCGGTTCTGCCCATCAAGATGCCGATTTCCTTTCTTTCCACCCTTGTCCCGTGACTGCTTTGACAGATTTCAGGACTGCACAAACGCAAGATCCCGACATTGCGGCCGTAGTCCAATCCCTTGGCATCGCCGCCGACGCAGGTCTCCGTAAACTGCACCGGGTCTATCGAATTAAAGACAATCTCTGTGTCATGTGAGGCGGCTCCGTGGTCGACCACCCGTATGGTTGCCAGTGGTGCCAGCAACACTGCGGTCGCAAATCTTGCACGGCCTACACGACGCTCCAGCAACTGGTCACCTTGGTCGCGGCAAGACCTACGCACGAGTGTCGGAGCGCTTTTGGTGGCCTAATATGTCCAGATACCTTAAGGAACACGTTGCGTCCTGCCAGACGTGCCAATACCGGAAATCGTCCACACGAATAACCAAGCCACCCCCGCAGGCTTTTTCGCCGCCAAGTTCACCTTTCGAACTGGTTGGACTGGACCATTTGGGCCCATTTCCAAAGACGCCCGCCGGAAACAGGTATATTCTGGTTGCGATCGACTACCTTTCCAAGTGGGTCGAAGCACTGCCCGTTCCAGACACCTCTTCCGCTCATGCCGTTTTGTTTGTGGAACAGCATCTCGTTCTTCGGCATTGTGTGCCCCGACGTCTCATCACGGACCGTGGGAGCTGCTTTATGTCCCATGAATTTGAGCAAGCCCTCCGCTCCTTCGGCATTGCGCATTCCACTACATCCGTCAATCATCCCCAGTGCAATCGCCTCGTGGAGCGTGTTAACCGCACCCTCACAGATATACTCGCCTCCTACGTGGCTCCGTCCCACAGAAACTGGGATTGTTTTGTTTCTGCGGCAGCTTTTGCACTCAACACTGCGAGGCAAGAAACAACGCATGGCACGCCGTTCTCAGTCGTCTATGGCAGAACACCCTCCATCCCTCTCGACACGCAGTTGGGCCTTCCCCATCAGGCTGCGTTACCAACTCACTCCTCCCAACAACTTCGTTACGCCCGCCTCGACGCTCAGCGCAACCTTCTCACGGCTCATTCGCGTGCGCAAGTGGCCAATGCGGCAGCACCACCACTTCCCTCCTTCCGGTCCGGTGACTTGGTCTTCGTTCGCCGCACCATCCGCGCGACTGGCCGTGCCACGAAGCTCATGCCCCGATACCGCGGCCCTTACCGTGCCGTTGAACGGCTCGGCCTCGTGACATACCGCCTCGAAGACCTCCCCGAGCATCGACCATGCGGTGTGCACCACATTTTCCCGGAGCATTTGTCAAACATGAAGCGATATGTCAACGGCGCCAGCATTCACTCCGACTTAGATACCGGGTCATCACCACTACTGTCGTCGCCTGCTGCCTCATTGCCTTCCCCACGAAATGCAGCCCCATAAGTGGAGCGCCTGCAGCAACCCATCGACACTTTCTCCCCCCCTCCCCCCCCGGTGAATGATGTTACGGCGCGCGCCGAGGAGCGCTGCGCCAGAAAAAGAAGAAGCGCGGGACGAGCGCGAGACGAGCGCGCGGCGCCAGCGCGAGCGTTCGAGAACAAAAGATGAACGCCGGGGCAAGTGGTGTTTGCCTGGCGTCCTCCGTTCTTCTTTGTCTATCTCTAGGCGGGCACAGCGTCACACAACACCATGTCGTGACCTCCAATTCCGTTCCCGTTCCGGGAAGCGTAATTCCGTCTACTCAACGGTAGGGTCCCGCAACTTCTTTCTCGTCACTGGTTGCCAGTGAACGGGCTAAACGGCGATTGTTACTGAGAGATGTGTCTGAAAGCAACCTAAAGGTAACATACTCTCACTAAAGGCAGGAAATGACTACGTTGAAAATTATTAAACAGTGTGAGCGTTGTCATTCTGTTATCTCTCGGCTGTGTTCATGGCAGGTTTTGTGGCTATTACGAATTAAAAACATCACATGATGCAACCTAAAGGGGAACACCCTCCAGAAAGATATTAGTAGCTTATTTTAATGTTGCAATTTAAAAAACAAATTTCGAAAAAAGTACATTTTATTACATTTTATTCGCCAAGTGCTCAGGTAAGTAATGTTAATCCATTGCGGCACTGAGGCAACGAGTATGGCCAGGCTTTAAATGTGCTCTTATTCATTTTGGCAATATTTCCACTACCTGTCGCTAGGTGACGCTGCTCAGAGGACCCTACCGTTGAGGGAACGGATTCATGCTTCCGGGGAAAGCGTGCCCTCTACTTTTCCGCTAACTTCGGCGTGTAAGAGGGCCGGGCCGCTTGCTCGGACTTTCACAGTGGTAGAGGTCAAAGACGGAGGCAATTCAGGAACGTTGCGGACAGTCACGAAAATGAGGGATGAGTGAGGGTTGACATGCGAGCCCTTCACGTATAAAATATTCGCACTGTTGGCTTACCGAACTTGCTTCAGAAGTTGAAGAACCATCCAGGGCCAATGCGGATAGTGCCTCGTCACAACACCGGATCGCCGCGTAGAGGCGCGCTGCTTGCGGAGCTCGTCGTAGCTCTGGCAAAGTTTCACGACTTCACTAACCGTGATAGGATTTATCGCTACCAGGATCTGAAAGGCATCCTCAATAATGCCCTTGATGATGTGACGGATATTTTTAGCTTCCAGCACGACCGGGTCGACGGATTTACAGAGATGCATGATGTCATCAATCTAACTTGTGAACGTCTCGTTGGCGCGCAGAACACGGTCATGTAAACGTTTTTTTGGCACGAAGCTTACGCACTGCCGGGTGGCCGAGCACTTCCGCGAAATTCTTGAATTCCGACCAAGATGACAGGCCAGTATTATGGCTGCAAAATCAGAGGTTCGCCATGTCCGTCAGATATAATATGACGTTAATGACCTTATAAGAGCCATCCCATTTAGTAGCTGCTTACTATTTCATATGACGACAGCCAGTCGTCAACATCTTAGCAGTTCGTGCCAGAAGACACAAGGGGCACACTGACGTACGACGCCAGAACAAAGGATTGTGGTTGAAAGGGGTGGCGATGTCGAGGTGGTCTCATCCGGCATGAAGGCAATGTGCGGCTTCTTAGTTCTAGGTTAGACGTGAACGGACCCTGCACCTACACCAAATGTAGCGGTGTGTCTATTGAAGCGACCCAAATGGATCCAGCTTCTCAAGATGACCTGTGATCAGAGCGTCAGGAGTAGCGAACCACGAAGACAGCGCCCAACTTCTCCTTTCTCGGGCGCGCCACCACGTGATGCATGCTAGTGGCTATAACGGCGAAGATTAGAACACTACAAAAATAAATCCTGTCTGTCCACCGGGAATCGAACCTCCATCACTTGGCTTCCCAGCCGAGTGCTTTAGCCAAATGCGCCACGCCCTGTATCGCGATCCTTGCCTACCGTGAGGAGGATAGTAGCGATGACAATGACGCTGCAATTGGTAATAATAACAATGGTGACATTGACCGACAATGTTGACCGTGGTAATGACGGTGCATTTAGTTACGGGACGCACCGTGTGCCCTAGCTACGCTTAGGCTCTCACGTTTTAGAGCACTTCTCTTTGGCACCCGTTGCTACGTTTCATCGCATCGTCGTTGTCGCTCGTAACCAGCTCTGTAACCGCGGAGGGTTTTGCGTGGGCATGAACTTGTCGGTGCTGTAAAAAAAAGAACTATTTGGTATATTGGAACAAGAATGGTACCATGGGATGGAGTGCCAAATAAATATGTGCAAGTGACATAACGGTTGATGTGGTTTAATTATGTAATTAATTAGAGCCAATATCAATAATAATTGATTCGCAGAAAAAGAAATGCGCAATTCTCTCAACTGTTCTGTGGGTACCTGAGTACCTCGTTCCCCGCGGGCGCGAGGGAGAGCTTGATCTCGTTCCATGATATAACTTGCATAATTAACTCCCCTGATTGGTCTGAGACAGGTAGGTCACCGCCGCTTGCGGCGTGGGCTAGCCTGCCATCGACTTAATTGTTGTAGGCCGTCATTGCACCCGCCACCGCTTCGGTGGTGCACGACGGCTGCTGTTGCGGCGCGCGTCTTTCTCTCCCTCTTCCTTCTCTTCTCTATTTTCTCTTCTGTCGGCATGAGGAGGAGCCGTAGTGGAGGCTACGGAGTAATTTCGACCACCTGGCGGTAATGATCCCCAGGTGGTCGAAATTACTCCATAGCCCTCCACTACGGCTCCTCTTTCTCTCTTTCCACTTTCATTCCCACCTTCTTCCCTTCCCTTACGGCGCGGTTCGGGTGTCCAAAGAGCAAGTGTGACAGTTACTGCGCCTTTCCCTTCCTGTGAACCATTTTTTTTTTTAATTTGAACCAATTTAGGCCCCGCGGGGGTGGAGCAGTGGTAAGACGCCCGACTACTGTGCCGGAGTTCCCGGGTTCGAACCCGACCGCGGCGGCTGCGTTTCGATGGAGGCGAAACGAAGTGGCGTCCGTTTGCTGCGCGATGTCAGCGCACGTTAAAGATCCCCAGGTGTTCGAAATTACTTTCTATTCTTTCCCTTTCTATAAATCAATCAGTTTTTTTGTAAATCAATCAGGCAGCGGAGAAAACAAGTGAAACAGCTACCGCGTCTTTCCCTTCCTATAAATCAATCAGTTTTTTTATAAATCAATCAGGCAGCGCAGAAAACAAATAAGACAGTTACCACGTCTTTCCCTTCCTATAAATAAATAAATAAATAAATCAGACAGCGGAGGTGGCTCAGCTACAGAGCCACTAGCAGGCCCATGCATTTTCTTTTCCTTCTTCCTGCAGCCACAACTACTACAGTGCTGGAGAACTCAGGTTCGACCCCTACTGCCGGCATCTGCGCTTCGATTGAGGCGAAACGTAGAGGCGTCCATGTGTTGTGCGATATCACTACACGTTGAAAATCCCCAGGTGGTTGAAATTACTCCGGAGTCCTCGACTACGGCCAACGCCATCTAGAGGAACTACGGCACCCTTTACTCTCTTTCCGCTTTCGCGCCCACCTTCCTCCCTTCTATTACGGCGCAGATTTGTCCACAGACCAAGTATTACATACTGCACCTTTCCATTTTTGCCAACCAATTATTATTATTATTATTATTATTATTATTATTATTATTATTATTATTATTATTATTATTATTATTATTATTATTATTATTGGACTGGTTTTTGGGGTTGAACGTTCCAAAGCGGAGGCCGGGCGAGATGGGGAAGGTGGTGTTCCTGCCCCTACGGGCTGGGACTAGTCGGTCAAAGCCGCTTGCGGCGGGTGCTAGCCTGCCACCAAATTTTAGAGCGCAGCTCATTGGCGCCCATTCCTGAGTTTCGCATCGTTGTCGGCGTCAGCAACAACCGCTTCGGCCTCGTAACCAGCTCCGCAGCCCCTTTCATCTCCCCAGTTCGAGCCGGCGCTTCGGCAACCGGAGCCTCCCAGGAAGGGGGGTACACTCAGCGACGAAGGATGGTGGCTGGAGCGCGCGCAGCCACGGGAGAACACGAGGAAGAAAAGGGGGGGGGGGGGGTCGACGGAGGCAGCGCTAGCAGCGACTGACTGATGCCACTGCTGCCGATAGCGAGTCGACAACGGGCCTGCGTAGATTGATTGATTTATTTATTTATAGGAAGGGAAAGGCGCGTAACTGTCTCACTTGTTTTCTGTGGAGATCTCAATCGCGCCGCAAGGGAAGGGGGGGAATGAAAGTGGAAAAAGAGAAAGAGAAGCCGTAGTGGAGGGCTACGGAGTAATTTGTACCACCTGGGGAAAATTTAACGTGCGCTGACATCGCACAGCACACGGACGCCTCTTCGTTTCGCCTCCATCGAAGCGCAGCCGCCGAGGTTGGATTCGAAGCCGGGTACTCCGGCCCAATAGTAATGCGTCTTACCACTGCACCACCGCGGCGGGGCTAATGCGAAATTTGAGCCCGGCTTATCAGTATATATAATTGGTTCACAGGAAGGGAATGGGCAGTATCTGGCACACTTGCTCTGTGGACTGATTGATTTAGAGGAAGGGAAAGGCGTGGTAAATGTCTCGCTTGTTTCCTGTGGACACCTCAACCGCGCCGTAAGGGAAGGGAGGAAGGTGGGAGTGAAAGTGGAAAGAGAGAAAGAGGATCCGTAGTGGAGGGCTACGGAGTAATTTCGACCACCTGGGGATCTTAAACGTGCGCTGACATCGCACAGCACACGGACGCCTCTTCGTAAGGGAAGAGAGGACGGCGGGAGTGAAAGTGGGAAGAGAGAAAGAGGAGTCGTAGTGGAGGGCTATGGAGCAATTTCGACCACCTGGGGATCTTTAACGTGCGCTGACATCGCACAGCACACGGATGCTACTTCATTGCCGTGCCCATGCCATCGCTATAATTGGGACCTCTCTATCTCATTAGCCTCAATAACCCCCATGTAACGTGGAAACTGAAATCGGCAACTAAGATCGCTTTCGCGATCTTCGTAACGCGGTCCGAACTCAGACCACCTTACAAATTGGCGCGTTAACCTCAACGAGAACGTAAACGTGGCCACATCAGAAATGCCACACCTAGAGGTGATTGACAGCCGCTTACTCCTCATGCCATCGCGATAGTCTATTTCGCTGCCACCCTTATCCTCAGCGATTCACCCGCCGGGGTGGCGCAGTGGTTACGGCGCTCGACTACTGTTCCCAAGGACGCGGGATCGAATCCCGGCCTCGGCGGCCGCTTTTCGATGGAGGCGAAAAGCAAGGCGCCCGTGTGCTGTGCGATGTCAGTGCACGTTAAAGAACCCCAGGTGGTCGAAATTTCCGGAGTCCTCCACTACGGCGTCTCTCATAGCCTGAGTTGCTTTGGGACGTTAAACCCCACAAACCAACCAACCAACCTATCCTCAGCGATTCTAAAACTGCCATACAAAATTTCGCCCGAGGCCATCCACATACTGCATCTCATGGAGGCGAAACGAAGAGGCGTCCGTGTGCTGTGCGATGTAAGCGCAAGATCCCCAGGTGGTCGAAATTACCCCGTAGCCCTCTACTACGGCTCCTCTTCCTCTCTATCCACTTTCACTCCCACCTTCCTCCCTTCACTTACGGCGCGGTTAGGTGTCCACAGAAGCAAGTGTGACAGATACTGCGCCTTTCCGTTCCTGTGAACCAACCAACTAACCAACCACAAAATCTTAAGTATCAACTTACAACCACCCCAACCCATAAAACTTTTCTGAGTACCAGCTTATTCGGGCAACCGAGGTAACGAGGTGGCCCATTGTGCTGCTCGAGAATACGTCAACCAAACAACAGATACCGAGAACCTAGACAGCGCCAGAAATCGTCTGACTACGTACAGCGACATTACACTACACTTCCGGTCTGAAAGACTTCACTACCTTCCCCCACATCCCTACTTAACTAAACACAGCAAATAACATGGAGACACCTCCAAGCCCGCACTTTTCTCTCCCTAGCACTGCTGGCACTCTTCTCCCCGTCTAGTCATAATTCCAAATGTTGTTTCCTTTGCGGGGCCTCGAGAGCTACATTCGAACATATTATCTTCAGACACCCAGAGGTTTAACCATTGACCAAATGGGGCCTTACGGAGAACGAGGGTTGGGAGATCGCGGTCTCCAGCTTGGAACCGGCTTTCGAAAAGAGACTGGTCGGCTGGGCTGAAGCGGTCTCCATGAGGCACGAACTACCGGCCACCACCCGTAATCAGGAGCCGTCTCAGTTCTTGCAAAAAATATTATTTCACGGCTCCACCAAATGTTTTCATCCATTCACCCCCCCCCCCCCCCAATTTGGCGCCTTTACCTGCGTTTCTTGGCGTAGCCGTTGTACATCGTAACCAGCTCCGAAGCCAAACAGAATAGAACCATAGGATAGAGCGTCAAGGAAAGATGTGCATGATTGTCGGCGCAGTCAAACAGGAACTAGTAACTAGTAACGTAATCGTTGGCGCCGCCGCTGTCCCTCGTAACCAGCTACGCGGCCAAAAAAGAATGGTACCATAGCATAGAGCGTAAGGATATGTATGAATTATGCCGGCGCTTTAAAATAAACTATTTGGCATATTGTAAAAAGAATGGTGCCTTAGGATATTGCATCGAGAAAAGCTGTGCAAGGGACAAAAGGGATGATGTATTTTAAATAATTAATTAGAGCCATTATCAATATTATTATTATAATAATAAGGTATGGGAAGAAGAAAAACAGTGCTTTCGCATTACAATCTGTTTAACAGAGATACCTGCCGACATTTTTTGGAACAAAACGTCATGTTTCTGAAACAAACGAGCGAGGATGTTTTGGCGATGGTTGACAAAAACTGAACATAGTTCTAACAAGCCACGGGTTTAGAAAACCCGAATTCTTTCAGAATGAAATTGATTGCATAAAACGTGCCTGAATCTGATTTTTTTAAATGTGCATCATAAGTGATAGCACTATGCTCTTGTCGATGGTAAATGATAAACCTCCTTACAACCCCACCTTTCAAAACCGCCTTCATGAACTGCCCTGTGTGAATGTAGGCTTTGTGCCATATACATTTGCCTATACTTGTATCGATATTTATTTTAACTAGGCTGTAGTAAAGAATTCAAAACTCATGCTGCTGAATAATGTCATTGAGAGAAAAACCGAGAGCCCCATTGTCTTTCTGTGTCCCCTACTGGCACCTTTGAGAAAGATGCCCAGTTTATGGAATGCTTTTTTGACGAATCTCTTGTGTTGACGGCTTTTGCTTTCTTCGCTTTGTGGTTTCTCTTGTGGTTACCTAATAAGCAAAAATACTAATCTGTGAACATATATAAAAAAGTCCTATTTGTGAAGTAAACTATTTTCCACACCTCCCGCCCAATTCCGAGAGGTCCGATGGTCGGAAACAATTACGGCTGATTTGCCTAGTTAATCAACTACGAAGTAGGTGCGTAGCACCGCTTATACCCGCTATACCTTTCATGCATTATACACTTTGTTATACTTTGTTTTGCTTTGATAATAAACGCAGGATGTGATGGTTCGTACTTTGTGATGGTCTCCGAACTTTCTCGGTTCCCCAACGAAGTGCAGAATAGGATACAGCCGATTGACCGATATTAGACGAGATAGACATAATTTACATATTTACGAGTCAGGATCAAGATCGAGGATCAATATGGTTCAAGAATTCCTTGACATCACATTTGAAATCTTCCGAACTGCAAGAAGAAATTTTTCTGTGTCCTAATTAATCAATCACATTGGTTGACCAAACCCTTCCCCCGATAAGGCGTCGCCTTCACACTCTCGCCGGTTATCCCACCACGACGCTGGTCGAGTGATGTATCATCACCCCTTGGAATAGAAATTCTTCGGAGCCGAGGAAGGCGATCTATGCTCGTCTGCTGTCAACTTGCTGTCAGCTCTGCATGACCATGAGCGTCCAAACGGCCGCGTCTTCGCCGACTGTCGATTTATGAGCCTCCGGCTCCCCGGTTCTGTCGCCCCAATACTTTTGACACAGTCGCCGTTTTCCAAGGCAGAGGTACGCGATCAGTGTCGTCTGACCGAAGCGGGCAGCAGCGATTGCGCGACCGCAAAAGAGGCACCGGCTGATTCCGGACCGCAGGGGGTTGCGCAGGCGGCGCCTGGACCACAAAACAAGGGACAACGGGCTGTCGCCGGGAACACGTGCGCGCGACCTAGACACTTCTCCGAAAGAGATGTTAGCTTGTAAACAAGCGCAAAAACTTTTTCCTGCAGCAACCGACCTCTCTTTCCATAATTCAGTCGGTTTGGCACCAACTGTCCAAATTCCGGACAAGTCGAGCCCATCACCCCCCCCCCCCCCCCCCCAGGCTTCACGACGCAGCGAACGATTCGGAGCTGTGGTTCAGGAAGCACCGCGCATGCACGTCTGCTGTCTGTGAAGGCTGCGAAGTGACTGATGCGAGGAAAGAGATGCCGAAGTTGACGATACGCGATCGACACACGACTTAGCGTGAGTTACACACGCTTGT
Organism: Amblyomma maculatum; assembly: GCF_055883805.1. Classification (NCBI taxonomy): domain Eukaryota; kingdom Metazoa; phylum Arthropoda; class Arachnida; order Ixodida; family Ixodidae; genus Amblyomma; species Amblyomma maculatum. The sequence continues at coordinate 50,482,501 of NC_139346.1, forward strand.
ACAACGCTGCCCAGTGGCGGCTGCCATGTCCGCTACTGACACGCCCCTCTCTGTCTTATTCTCTAACTGTCTGCATCTATGCGGTCGCACCGCCCCCTCAGTGTTAAGTCGCATGATGTGGGCATCGCCCCTTTCCCTTCCTGCTCTTCAAGTTCCCAGAGACGGATGGACAGAAAGAGAGAGTGTGGCGGCTTCTGCTACAGTTGTGCGGCATCTCCGCCTCCTCAATGCTGAACCGCGCGATGCGCTCGAAGCCACCTTCTATTTCTCCACTTCAAGTTCACGAAGAGAAAGAGAGAGTGAGCGGCTTCGGGCAGACATCGGCGAAATCCGTGATTGAGACTAGTAGTGCTACGCACTAAAACGACCGAACATTTTGTGTTGTTGTGACAGAATTTCTGGGCGATGTTTGACAGTTAGCCTGTTGTGACAGCAGAAATGTATTTAGAAACAGTGAGTTTTTTGTAGTTTCAGCAGGAAAGTACTACAGGCTACAGAAAAGTACAACAGAAAAAAACCCTCAGTGCCACAAGCAAGTACAGCCGAACTACAGAAAATTCGGACTTTTACGACAAAACTACAAAGTATATTATATTTTTGACACTTTTCTGTAGCTTTCTTCGACTGATATATATATATATATATATATATATATATATATATATATATATATATATATATATATATATATATATATATATATATATATATATCCTAAAATCTGCCTTTTTGCATCATATCCTATATCTTTGTCAGCTTTAAGAAGGCTGGAGTCAGCGGGAACACTTTTTGCAGTGGTGATTAATAAATTAAGCGGAATCGGGAAGATCGCATAAGAAACACTTCCTAGCACTTCTCAGCGCTCGCGAATGGTGCTAGCTACATAAAGACGCATTGCTACTTAACATTAAGGCGTTCAAGTTTTCACACGTTCGCAAATTTTGTACCGTCACATGCACTGAGTGTTGCCAGCGAACCGCCGGAAACGCCGCATACAAGTTCAGTCATGTTGTTACATTTTAAGCATTGTAATATAAACCATTTCAAACTAGCAAAGTATTGCACCATTTCGGGTCTAGCACCCAATTAAATTACAGCGTGAACTCTAAGGCTGACATACATGAGGCCTCACTGAATCGTTGAAGTCAAATCGTTCCTACGCAAAGCAACACAGGCCACAGAGCAAGGAAACATTTACTGTTTACCTTTGAAGCAAAAGCTTCACTACGCCAGGTAGATCGAGGCGTCGGGTATGCACGTTTTTCACCTTGAGGGAGACTTAAAAGTCAAGCTTCTGTGTAAGCCTTGTGCAACCCATGCGACTAGATGGCATAGTCACGTAGGCCGCCAAGTAGCCCCTGATCACTGTCATGGTCACTGTCAAGGTCAAGGTGACATGACCTGGTGGTCGCCATGTAACTTTGTGACAAGTGGTCCGTGAGCACTGTCAAGGTCAAGGTCACATGAAGTGACATCACTGTGACGTGGAAGTAGAGGGCGCTAGAGGGGCGATACGTGTATAAATAAGAGCCCCCGAACTCCTGCCTAGGCTAAAACACTGCCAGAGATGGAGGATGAACACCCTTTACATTAGCACGTCGGAACGCGAAGAAGGCACATTGAAATGATGCCCTGAATAGGCGACGTGCCGAAAAGACCGATGAAGAACGGGCTTTACGTTTGGAGAAGCGCACAGTGTATTTGATCCAGTCTTGGCAATGAGCGTAGCCATGTACATGAATCTTTTGCTTCCCTCCAGGGTTAACCAAAGCTAAGCCACCTACATTTTGTTTTTGCTTTCCGCCACTCAGGCGGCTTGCGATTGCTGCCTCCAGCTTTATTTTTAACATCACGACTCCAATTATCAAACCCTTTTATAAGCCTCGCGACAGACAATACAGGAGAAGCATGCCACCATCCACGGGCAATGTGGCACCTGTGACGAAGGAAGCGTCTTCCGACGCCAGGAAAGCGATGCAGCGGGCCACTTCCTCCGGAGTCCCCACACGGCCCATGGCATGGCCCAGTCGGCCCGTCGACGCCAAGTACTGCACAATCGAGAATCATGCCGGCGACAGAAAAAGAAAATTACACGTTCGCATGGAGAATACGTTTTCTGCTCCTATTTGTGAAGTCTCACCCCATGACAACCAGCCGGGCATTGCCTATAGGTATAGCGTGCGTGGCTTTTCGTTTTATTCTCCCTCTCATCTCCTATCTTTCTCTCTCACTCCCTCGCGCCCTATAGTTAAAAGAACATATTTCATATTAATTTTTTTCAGTACTGCAGGCCCTCGTATGAAGCCCAAGCAGGGGGGCATACAGAACCTTTACATTGAAGCAATGGCTACAATAACATATAGTTCACATGGTGGCGAGAACACATGCGTAAATATGGCCGTTAAAACTAAGCATTTGATATGCCTAACTGAGAAAATACAATATACGAACGGGTCTTGAAGAGGTTATCAGAAAGAAATAAACAACCATTGCTAACATAAACAACCTGCTCGTAACAACAAGGAGCCAAGGCGCAGAAAACAAGAGAAGATGATCGTATTACTATTAGATCATACCTGTGTGCCTTCAAATCCAACCATATTTTTACATCAAATATGTTGTTTGTGGATGCTAGTAGTTCTTCATAGAATGCATCGAACCAGTTCGAGCCAGGTCAAGTGAGAGGCGTAGCTTGACAGCCATCAAGTACGCGGCTGTGATTACAGAGGTACTTTCCTTCTAGCTCGTTGAAGATAGTTCCATCCTGGCTTAACTACAGTTACGCATTATTACTCGTACGCAATCTGATCAAGGAACGAAAGTGTTGAAATGATGCGCCCGACATGTAACAGTGAGTAGTGGGCTGTGCACACTATAGTATTTTATGATCTTCATTTCAGATGTTGCCAACTCACTCGGTAGTGTTATGCAAGATTCTGCAGAGTTGAAAAAAGTAATGAAGGGTGGGGGCTGATGTTTAGCACAACTTTTTATCAGTTGACACACGAAAGTCCGCGCTATTTACCTAAAGAGGCATAATAACATGATCATGCTTGTGTTCAAAAACACATTACTCGCTTAGACTGAAGCAAAGCAAAACAAGAGCGATGTACAGGCAAATTATAGATCTATCAATATGGGACAGTAAGCAGTTAAAATAAGAGAGCCATGACTACAGTCGCCAGAAGCACAAATTAAGAACTCAATTGATTTTATAAGCTCGACAGGTGCGCTTACAACTTGACAGTGGTATTTCTAGGCTGCGGGGTTGAGAGAAAATGAAAAACAACCTAATCGAAGCAGCAGAGCCTCGTGGCTGTGGGGGACTCATGCGATGTTCGCTGCTAAGGAAAGGCCGCTAAACATCCCTTCTTCGTACTTTGGCATTTAATTTGAACGCAGTTAACAAGCTGTGCAGACCACGGCAGATCATCTGGAAAAGAGAACGTGAGGCTACGGTATATATAGCAACCACCAGTTGTTTGGGTGAAAGATAGACTAACTAAGTACAGTACTAATATCATCGAGCTGCACATCAGCCGGAGCTGCACATCGGCCATGAATCTCCTTCAAAAATTTCTCAAACGACAAAGGCCTATCCCTCAACTTTACCAAAACATGCTGCGTCCATGTGAGCAATAAGGCCGGCCACGGAACGTTGAAAGCAAATCTCTTCGTGCTAACCAATTGATAGCACACCCCTCCATGAAATGGAATATACAAAGGTGTCGGGGTGCCATGTACATTCTTCAAGAAAAGGCACAGTTTGGTTATCAGATGTGCGCAAAAGTGCCATGAACACACTTGGACTTATTCGAAAAATTGCAAATCGTTCTGGTGGTACCCGATCAGATACCGCTCGCCGACTTGTTCGTGCTGTCTTTCAACCGCGGCTTCTATACCAGTCACAGCTTCAGAAACTGACAAAACGGCAATGGTCCAAACTCAAGGCACTCAACCACAAGGCCATGCGGGTCATTACTGGGCAGCCTCAATCAACTCCTATCCGTTTACTTCAGGAGTACGCCCACCTTAACACGTTGGCAGAATTAAGAGCCCAACGACAGCTTCCCTTCGTCTTGAATGCGAGAACCAGCTACCTCCATGGGACTACTACCACCTTGCTTCTAATAAGCCTCTACTCACCAAGAATTCGTAGTTCTCATAATCATTCCCAATAACTTCTTGCGCAACACCTAATGAATTATTTGCACAGATGCAGCCGTAACCCTAACAGGTGGTTCAGTTGCTTTTATAAGCTCAACTCACCCTCACCTGAACACCACTCTAACCTACCTTACCAATACGAAATCAACTCTTTCTTTCGAACTGCAAGCTATCTTAAACGCCATAGAAGCGTTACCTGCCGACCCTATGTGTAAACAATTACACATAATGACTCACTCCAAAGAAGCCCTAAAGCATTTAAAGAAAGTCCATGGCACTCTTAGGGTCGCACATACTATACATGCTGCTTGTTACCGTTACCCAGTGACTATAAACATGCACTGGGTTCAAGACAACACAAATGTGACTACCATTGCCGCATATGTGCTTCCTCATGCAGCAGATGATTCCTTGCCACCGGATCCACTTCTGACCCATTTGACATCATCAGCATCCCTCCGGCAACGTACACGTGCTCTAATTCCCCTGTGTACATACCCCCTTCCCCCAATCTAACAAGGGTGGAGGAGGTGTCTCTGAGACGGCTGAGAGTCGGAGTGAGCCTTAACCCCGCAATTCGACACCGGAGGCAAAGTCCTACATTTCCGGTTCCTGACAAATGCCCAAACTGCAAAGAACCCGTTAGCGACACCACTGTCCGGCAACTAATGTGGACAGGTCAAGGAACTTCGCATATGCGCAACCCCATTCTACAAAACGCTGGACTTTCACCAACTAATGACTCTCATTTCCACTTACAAATAATGAACATTTATGCACGCAGTTTGTGTGACTTCTTGCACATGGCTGCACTCCACACATTTATGTATCTCTACCACCATCTTTTATGCCGTGTGGCAAACTCAGCGCCATAAATAAATACGTACAGTAATAGCTCAAGTAAACTCCACCGGCCTATTTTAAAGCGTACCTTGAATAGCTACTTGAAACTGTGCTAGAAGACAACATGGAGGAAAAGCAAATGTTTGACCAGCGCTTTTCCTCACTTTTTCTCGTGATTTTTACTAGCCTGCATCATTATTTATCTCTGCCACTCGAGCCAAAAGCAATCTGTCGTTACATAGGGACACGAAAAAGTAACACTGATGCACGAAACGAGATAAATTCTTTCTTAAACTACTGTAGAGTTCAGCACAATTCGCTCGAAGTAAATACATGCATTGCATAATTACTCTTAGCATCAAATAATCGCCGGATTTAAAGAAATACGTTTATGAGCGCCACAGGACGTTAAACAATACATGATCATTTTAACCTATCTGCGGTGCACCGTTCTTTTCATTTTAATCCTCGCTACAATGAATGCAAACAGCGTGTATGGTTCAGGCAAGCATTCTGTAAAACAAGCTTTTATATCCCATTCTTCACGAACTCAAGTCAAGATCGTTCCGAAAGCACAGCGAAGCAGACAGTTAAACTTATTGCTAATGCGACTTTCGATTCATCTAGCACGTTTCAATATTTTTCTAGTCCATAAGGTCACTGTCAAAATTTCTTTCACCAGCCTATCGACGTCAACTATAGGATAAAAGGCACTCCAGCATCCTACTAATCAACTCTTCCTCTCGTGTGCCAATTCCAGCCACCTCATCATCTCGCAGTTCTTGCTACATCCTCCCATCTGCGTTTTGTGTTGTTTTTTGCTCCCGCACCTTAAAGGCCCTTTACCGGCATTACATACAGGTTTTGAAAAACCAATAAATTCATTTTAGTGCATAACAGTGAAACATAAAAACTCAAAAACATACAGAAACATGTGACGCACGGAGTCTGTCTTAAAGGCGATATGTTATCTTTTTGTTACTGCATATGCCCAGCACTGCAATGGGTTTGTATTTCCATATTTCCATCTGGGTTGCATGAATTCATGTTTTTTTTTTCTGACCACCAAAATACTATTAACAGCTTGCCTAGAGGAAGTATGCAGAGATTCGGAATGGAGGCAGTTACAAATAAGAGTTGATGAAGGGTTATACTGAAAACTACGCAGAAGGCAGGACAAAGAAACTACGCTTGCCCTGTCTGCCTGTTTTCTGTGCAATGTCTCCTATCTTGGTTTATGTCTTCCGTGTAATGCCTTACCAACTAGCCCCTCATCACATTCCTCGGTGGAGCATACCTCAGTTATCTGCGATTTGCTAATGAGATTGCCTTGCTAAGTAACTAAGAGGATGAACTGCACTGAATGCCTGATGACCAAGGTAGGAAAAAGAGAAATATAGGCCTAAAATCAACATGCAGAAGACTAAAATAATGTTCAAGAGCCTCGGGAAGGAACGACAGTTCACAATAGGTAGTGATGCACTGAATGGAGTAGGCGAATACGTCTACTTAGCACGGGTAGTAACAGCAGATCTAGACCATGAAAGGGAAATAACTAGGAGAATAATGTTGGGATGGAGCGCATTTGGCAAGTATTCGCAGATTATGACTAGCAGCTTACCAGTATCGCTCAAGAGGAAAGTATACAACTTTTGCATCTCACCTGTGCTCATCTATGGTGCAGAAACGTGGAGGCAAACGAAAAGGATTGTACTTAAGTTGAGGACAACGCAGAAGACTATGGAACGAAAAATAGTAGGGGTAATGCTAAGAGATAGGAAGAGCGCAGAGTGGGTCAGAAAAACAGCTCGAGTGAATGACATTTTAGCGGAGCTCAAGAGGACGAAATGGGCGTGGGCAGGGCATGTAGTGCCTAGACAGGACAATCGATGGTCGCTTAGGGTAACAAAATGGATTACAAGGGAAACAAAGCTTAGCAGGGGGCGGCAGAAAGTTAGGTGGGCGATAAGGTTAAGAAGATCGCAAAGGTTACGTTAGCGCACGTAGCACAGGACTGGGTTAATTGTGGTAATATGGAAGAGGAATGCACTATGCAGTGGGTATAATCCGGCTGATAATTTATGTTTGTTTTCTGAACCGCATTGTCTTTGCTGTTCAGCAATGAATCTCAACTCTCAACTCTTTGGTTCTCAATGATTCTCAAATCTTCCTCAATCAGCCTAAGAGATATCTTTTTCGTGGCTCACTGTGCTCTTATTAGAGTAGTTACATAAGCTTCCGCTTTTCTTTGCAGCTGAAAAAAATGGTAAAATGTCGCCGTTATGTAGTGTCTATATATTGACAAACTTTTCTTCGCCTTAGAGCTAGCTGTTGCGGAACAAATTCGGCGCCACTCTTGTGGAATCTATTATTTCACCTTGATGTTAATGTTTATGCTCACTACCTACCCCGACTGTTTATATTTCCTCAAAACTTCCAAATCATCAAGATCTACCGTAAACTGCTGCTCCCTTCCACCTTTTTACGCCAAGCGTACACTGCCAGTTTGGTTGAAAACCCATTGCCATCGTATTAGTAGTTGTCGACTCCAGCGTGTCGGACGTATTCATGAAGAGAGAACCTGACTGGTCCACAGCGGTATGGCGTGCCAACCACGTGGTCTTGTCCGGGAACTTCAAAAAACTCGTATTCAAGAAAAAGCTCCGAAGTATATCTTATGAAGTAAATTTGTACCCATTGGGTTAAACATAGTTTATCTGCATGCCAGACGAGTACGCAACACATAGGCTGCAAAGAGTCGTTAACACCAAGATTGTTACTAGGGTCACTTAATGAAGGCGTTGCGGTGCGTGTGACTTAAGCCGGAACCGCATGGCGCGATTTAGGGCGCGATTGCCGCGCGATGGTGGGACGCGCGCGTCATTCTGACGCGTTCCCACGAGCTCCCACTATGAAATCGCGCCGCCGCGTGGTTCTACGCTTCGTAGAAAAAAACGCCTCGCGCGGCGCGTCCACTGACGTCAAGGCCGGCGTCCACCAATCAGCGTGCAGTCACGTGTCATTTTGGTTTTTTGGTTTGCCGACAGATGGCTCTGCTCTCCGCGCATCTCGGCGGAATCTTTTCGGCGGAACTTTGTTTCCTCGGTCACGGCCGGTCTCGAAGGAGAGAGCGCTTCTCTTCTCGCGCACTCTCTCCCTCGAGACCGGCCGTGCCTTGGTAAAGCTGGTGCGCGCGTCCAAGGAGCCACGTGCTTCACGTATCGTGTTCGTTCGCGCGTAGTGTTTCGCACGGAATGTTGCTGTTCGAAATTAAGTTTGATAAATACACTTTGGAGGAAATGTCGCTGTATAATTACATGATGATTGTTTTTATTGTAGTGTCCTGTAATTTAAAGGGCATAATATATATGCGGTAACAGAGATAACTCACCTCGTTGGGAGTTATGTGGTCTGGCAACCCGGAAAACGCGGCGCGACACCGCCGCACCGCCGCTCAATTTTTCTCGTGCGGGTGCTCGCGCGTCGGCGGCAACGCGGCCGCGCGTCACGTTTTTCGCTCGCGAAAAACGCTCCATGCAGTTCCGGCTTTACAAATGTTTTTATTGCGTTAGCAATAATGCGTCAGGTTTCAGCCCGTCGCGTAGTCCCCGGAAGGGCCACGTTTGACCTTGAGCCACAGCCGAGCCAAATACGGCTTTAACCAAGCCGTTTGAACGTGCCTTAGTGGCCTACAGGGTGAACCTTAATGCCAGGGTCCTGGCAGGCTGAATCTGACATAACCGTCCCATGTGAAACGAGAGACGCAAGTTGGAAGCTCCTTCCAGCCCACATATAAAGCCCCGCTTTAACATCTCTAGCTACACCATGAGGTACACTACATGCTGAACCATAAGCGCAGCCATGGAGCTATTGCTAACGCAGTTCAGCCCGTTTTAACCAGAGCTAAACCACAGTCAATGTTTTTGGATATGCACTGATTTTACACTATTACTTAATGATAAAAATGAAATGATATAAAAAAGAATTTTTTAAAAGTTCGCACAATGAAAAGACGGTATTAAAGGCTCTTCATGTCAACTGTTAAGGCTAAGCTTAAGCGTACGTCTAACGTTTTTAAAGTTTACTTTAGTAGCCAATTACCTGCTTGTTTTAGATACAATATAGCTAGTTCTCTAGCTAGTACTTTGGGCCTTACTCTCATTGCCTTCACGCACATTTATTTTGGAATGTGAATGATTTCACGCGGTGCTCAAAGCTGTTTTTTTTTTTCATGTATTCATATCCCGAAGTGTTATCAGCAGCTAAACTCTTCCCGATACGTGCCCTTACAAGAAATAAATACAGCGCCATTTCGCGGAATCTTCCCCTGGTAGTGTGGCCAGCGGAGGCCGCTGGCATCTTCATTCACAGTGCCATGACTTAAATAGTTCGCTTACCTGCTTGCATCGAAATGGTTTCCCGCCCACCAATATCTGTCAGTTTTTCTGCCTTTTGTGACCTTCACCATTGGCCCTAGCTTAAATATGCCTTTTGCGTTTTTAATCGTTCCTTCTCTCCCGGTCACAGAGACAGAACAGCGCTTAACCTGGTAAAAACCGTCTTTGAGTGGTTACAAGGCATTAGCGTCACCTGCAGCTTTAAGAGACGCAAAATAGCCCTGCCCGATTAAACGTTTTACATCACATTTGTCCATGATTAGGTAATCGGACTATTTAACAAAGGGACAGTTATGAATCAACGTAGGCCTGAGTTATACTGCGTTCTAGGGGCAGCCCGAGCCACTGGAAGAATAAAAAATGGGAGCTGGTAAAGCCTTGAGGTATACCTTAATGATGATTTTAAAGAAAACAATAAGAGCTTTTAGATAAAAATAAATCCAGTTTTGCTTTTTCTATTCTTCGAAGGACCTTCTGAGCCACAGCTGGCCTCACGAACCGCTAAATTCGTATTGCGAACTGCTAGCCTGAACAGTTTTCCGAATCATTCAAGGCAATACATGTAGTTCGTCCGGTGGATTTCATGAAACAAAATACGAACCTCGGTCGCATCTCGCATTGAAACTACCTCTCCATATTCGCGGAGGAAGGTAACCTCCTCCGGACGGATGCTCGGAACACGCCAATTGTAACAGCAGCCGCTGGGAATCGCGTCATTTTCATAACTGCACTAGACCTTCCAGTATAGCACTTCCATTCGTAGCGACCCCATAGCCCTCTAAATGTACTCAAGCTACGTGCAGACCATCAGGTGTCGCCAAACATATGTTAAACCTAGCGTAAGCATCGGCTTTGCTTGAGGCACACCAGGTTATCAGCATTTTTCAATGTTTGATTATTTTCCTCCTAGGATACACGCATTGCTCACTCCACGCAGATGTATTTGACGCATTAATACATGGCATAATATGGTCGCATGTGATCAACGAAGTAACGGCGGTAATGACGCCCAAAAAACCTTCTAAACGTGTTAACAAGCCAGTGTTGGGTCAACAACAAACAGATCGGATAACTCATATTACGAGCTACAACAGCTAAGAAAACAGGAAGAAACTGTAAAATAAAGGCCCTGCTATATTTTTCACACTAATTGCTTGATTCTTGGCTTGTTACATTTTTATATTTCACTCTTTACGCACTCTTTATGTCAGTAAGCGCTCCAGAGAGAGTGTTTTCTCTGAGCTATGTCGTGCACCTAGTCGGGCGCTGTGAAGCTCCCCGTGTTACTTACGATAGTTGCCGCTGTACTCAGCATGTATGAGCACACATTATACTGCTCTTCAGTTCACACGCTACCAGTTTCACATATGCTTTGAAAGATGGCAAAAGAAAGTATCGGCTCCCCTACCAGCTTGAAACTAATAAAAATGATTTCACTGTGAAGAATATTTTCTAGTAAGCTACCGCCGGCATAAAAGCTACGTCGGACAAGGAGCATAACCTGTTCAAGCTCCTTATGCCACCGACCCCCTCAGTATATCTACTAAACCACACCCCGTTGTCCAGTTTCAATGTATTTAAACTCAGAGAAAGAGAAGTCGCTCCGGTATTTGTGTTGAACCGCAGCTTCATGAGCCGTTCAGACGTGATGCCAACTGTTTTAACCGAAGCAGACAAACAGGAAGACTCTTCCAGTAAACAAATCTTTAGAAGCAGTTAGACATCTTCCATGTCAGACGTTCCACTAGTGGCGAGGGGCGAGGTCAAGAAAGCATTAAAAGCTATGAAAAGAGGGAAAACAGCTGGAGAAGATCAGATAACTACAGATTTGTTGAAGGACGGGGGGGATATCGTGCTAGAAAAACTGACCACCCTGTGTACGCAGTGCCTGGTGTCAACGATGGCACCGGAACCATGGAAGAATGCAAACATTATCCTCATTCATAAGAAAGGGGACTCTAAGGACCTTAAAAATTACAGGCCAATCACCTTACCGTCTCTTACGTATAAGGTATTTACTAAGGTAATCGCTAATAGAATCTGGACAGCCTTAGATTGCAATCAAGCAAAGGATCAAGCAAGCTTTTGGAAACGGTACTCTACTATCGATCATATTCATACCACCAATCAGGTGATAGAAAAATGCTCAGAATATAACCAGCCCTTATACATAGCATTCATTGATTACGAAAAAGCATTTGACTCAGTTGAAATTTCAGCGGTGATGCAGGCATTGCGAAATCAGGGGGTAGACGAGCCGTACGTGAAAGTGCTGGAAGAAATATATAGTGGCTGCACAGCAACCATAGTTCTGCATAAAGAAAGTAACAAAATTCCCATAAAGAAAGGAGTTAGACAAGGAGACACAATCTCTCCAATACTATTCACAGCTTGTTTAGAGGATGTATTCAGAGACTTGTAATGGGAGCAGTTAGGGATAAGGGTAGATGTAGAATACCTAAGTAATATACGATTTTCTGATGACATTGCGTTGCTACGAAACTCGGGGGATGAACTGCAAATAATGATTGATGACCCAGACAAGAAATGTAGAAAGGTAGGCTTCAAAATCAATATCCAGAAGACTAAGATAATGTTCAACAGCCTCGGGAAGGGACAGCAGTTTACATTAGGTAGCGAAGTACTGGAAGTAGTAGGCGAATACGTCTACTTAGGACAGGAAGTAACCGCAGATCCGGACCATGAGAAGGAAATAACAAGAAGATTAAGATTGGGATAGAGCGAATTTGGCAAGCACTCGCAGATTATGACTAGCAGCTTACCGGTATCGTTCAAGGGGAAAGTATACAACAGTTGCATCTTACCTGTACTCACCTATGGGGCTGAAACGTGGAGGCTAACCAAGAGAGTTCTATTTAAGTGGAGGACAACCCAGAGGGCTACAGAACGAAAACTGGTAGGGGTATTATTCAGAGATAGGAAGGGTCCAGAATGGGTCAGAGAAATAACTCATGTTACCGACATTCTAGCGGAAATTAAAAAGAAGAAATGGACATGGGCAGAACATGTAGTGCGAAGAGAGGATAACCGATGGTCGCTTAGGGTAACAAACTGGATTCCAAGGGAATGAAAGCGTAGCAGGGGGCGGCAGAAAGTTAGGTGGGCAGATGAGATTAAGAAGTTCACAGGGGTCAAGTGGATGCAGCTAGCACAGAACCGAATTAATATGGAGAAATATGGAAGAGGCATTCACCCTACAGTGGGTATAGTCAGGCTGATGATGATGATGATGAGATATCTTGCAATTGCGGTAAGGTGAAAGCCTTCCTGCGACTCTTTGCACTCATTTGCAGCTGTTTCACTAACTGCCTTCTTTTCCTCTCGACTTTCACTTGTTTGCCCCTTTCTTTCTGTTTCCCGCATTTTTTGTACAGTTCTGACGTATTTCACTCACTTTCGTCGCCAGTCGCTGTTTTGACTTCTGCGAAGTGTATCGACGTCCTTAGCTATTTTGATGTGTAATTAACTTTTTGACCCTAATTAATATAATGATTACTCTACATTCGCATCATTTTGCACAGACATTTTTTTACACCCTACATTGCCTTCTTTTACTCGCCAGTTAATTCATTTCTTGACAATACCGGTGTGACACCCTCCGCAGACGCACTTACCTATAAACGCTTTCGCCTAAGAACGTGCTTCATATTGTACAATATTTTTGAGCAGCAGGATAAAAGACCTTCCACCCATACGTATGTCCCTGCTGTCGATGGTGTTGAGGTGCCTGTGCAGGTCGTTCTTAACGATGATGGTATTTTTCATGGCAGCTGCCAACAACACAGTGGTGGTCGCACAACTTTGTAGTCCGGATTCATGTTTATAAGCGCAAAACGCTTTTATATCTACTGTTTTGCTCGTACAACAGAGTCGCACATGGATATTTCCGGACTTAATGCATTTGCAGCACATTTCATTCCTGCCACCACAGCATACCGGTAAGGAGTAGCAGCATGGGCTCAGTGTCCCTTTTGTTAGGCTCTATTACTACAAGAGTTTAAAGGGTCCTGTTGAAGGGACAACCTTGAATTGTAGCTGATGTCAGAGTTGTGTTGAGAAAATCTGCATTGATCAAGAGTGCCGCAACGTCATCCGAAATTGAAAATGATTAAAATATCAGATACATTGCGATCATAACACAGCATTATCATTTAACCACCGATATGAAACATATGAGTGTGAAGTAAAACTTACGCTAAAAGGAAGGCTGGTGCAGTAGGATGTGAACCGAACAAGTTTTGAAATAAGACACGCAACTTCAGAATATCGAGCCCTTTCCTTCAACTCGCTTAATAAAAAGAGACCTTGTCTGTCATGTGCTAAATGAAAGAACGTAATAATAAATTTAAAATAATAAAAATAAGTAAATAAATTAGGAATAACACAGGCTGCATTTTCGTGGAGCGATATGCAAAGACCACAGTAGACACTCAACCACGCCATCGCGTAATACCCACAAGGCGGTACCTAGCTCTCCCCCGAATATTTCCTCCTCGATGCGAAAGTGGTGAACTGTAAGCACGCACCTCTCTCTGCGTCTCGTCAGATACGCCAGCAGGACGGCCTATGTTTGTAGCGATGACACCTGGGCTGCAGAAAGGAGTGACATCCACGGGAATCAACAGAAGTCACGGACACAGCATCGTTATCTTATCCTCGTGTCCTGAGTTCTTTAGAATTAAACACCAAGAAAAGCAGCACATGAAACGTCTTGCTTTATGCACAGCAGCCAAAGTTACCTTCATCTACAACGTAGAGCATTTCGAAGAAAGAAAGCCAGTACTTGCGATCCGCCTTCGGCACATATTTATGGCGTGTTTCGGCGGAGAGCTTCCTGGCTATGGTGAAACAAATCGGCTTTGTCACCTTATTAGTTCGTGCCTTAAGTTTCTATCCTAACGAAAATATTATTGCGGCAAGAAGTGTTTCAAGCTTTTTGTGCTACAAGCTATCTCGGATATTGACGCTGCGAAAGTCCATGTTGGCAATTGCGTTAGTCTCAACCGGCAATCATAATATGTGACATATAAATTTTGTTGCAAGGTCAGTTTTGTGTATCTACACCAATAACGTCGAGTCTCAATGAATGACTGGAAGTTAGTACTGAGATCTACAGTACCCATAGGAACAAAACTGCTCCCAGTTTTCGCTCGCATGTAAATGGTAGCCCCCTTTTAACGGCATTCGCCCTCCTGCAATCTGGAATTATTAGCACTCGCCCAACTGTCAACCTGCGCTTTTCCTTCGTCAGATGCCGCAGTTCAAGCACTCGCACGTCTGCAGCGTTCACAGAGGTAGAAGCAAAACGGCTTCACTTACTTGACAGCATTCACACGAACTCCATGCGGGGCATTCTCTGAAATCAAAGCAAGGGGTCAAAATGGCGGCTTACTCGGAGGGACTTTACAAGCGCCCATTACTTCACTCAACTTGCATGCCTAATAATAGTGAAAAGCGGTCATGAAATTGTAGATGTGGGTATCATAAGACCGTTTTCAACAAGTAAGCGGAAAGGGTAAATGCAAACATAACCTTCAGCAATAAGTCCGAGATATTGAAAAAGGGAGTGGGACAGCCGGGTTCTGTGTCTAAGATGTACAGTTGTCTTGGTATTTAAAACTATATTGTTGTTTCTTTCCACGAATGCTGCTGATGTCTACGTTGTGCTAGCCCAAATTCTTTATAATTGCTTTGCTTTATTTACACTGACTGCGCTGAGCAGACACTCACCGAAGGCGGCATTTCGTGTGAGGTGGTCCAGGGCAGCTTTTGCAACGCTGTAAGGTACCATGTTATAAATCTGCAGACAAAAAAATTATAAGGTCTGTGAGACGAGCTCTAAGAGGAGGACGAGGAGAATCACTGAAAAGAAGAAAATGATGCAACGCACTTGACCCACTTGTATATGGCAGAAAAACTGCTATTTATTGATTAGCTGAAGACAGCACGTACGTATTTTAAAGTTCAATATTTGCGATACCAGTGAGACAGCTTCAAGGCCACAAATAGCGATGTTGCCGGGCTGTTGCCCGCTTCGGTGGCGCAGTGGTTAATGATCCGGATCAGGCTTTTCTGCTCCGTTTGGGGCTGTTGTATTCCAATGGCAGATTGGGAGTGAGAGCTGGCTGTTCCAATGGCAGATTGGGATCCGGTGTGGCTCCCGGATCGCTCCATGGAGCAACAATATTTGCTTCGCCGAAGTCGGGGAATTTGACCGGAAGCGCGTATGCCGCGTCTCGTGTTTCCGCTTCTGCTCCCTGCCACCAAAGGCGCATTCTCGCTTCCCCTTCGCTGCACGGTAGTCCGAGCAGCTGTGGATGACAAGAAAGCTGCGCCTGCTTTCCGACCTCCAGGTAGTTGACTTCCACTGCGAAATCCTCGCAGTGAAATATCTTGCGCGGTGGGCTGCATCCAAATCGAGCAAGGAGAAGACGCCACCGACATCTGGCCTATAGCAGTAGGTAGCCGACGTATACTATCGCTATAGACCCCGGCGGGGCCCTGCGATGTGTGCCGAGCTGCTTGCGAGGAATCATGCTTCTGCGTGGTGCTCCCAAGCGAGATAGAGGACGATCCCATCAAGACGTCAGCCCCATGATCGCGGTCGCCTTCATGGCGCGTCGCTGCCCGGCTTTCTCTCTCCGAGACACCGAGTTCTCTGGTTCGTTCCGCTTTCTCAGGCGCACGTTTTGTTGCCGCGCCGAACGCTGCGTTGCTCGGCGCTCACCGCGTGATTCGTGAGTGCAAAGTCTGACGCGGGGCGCCTCATCAGTGATTGCTGCGCCGTAGCGCATTGTCTTACACTCATTGGCAAGTCGACGGGTGTTGTATTGCAGGGCCTTGCGCGTTCGCCTTTGAGACGCGTGTGTTAAAAAGTTGTAGAGTGCACTTAGAAGTGTTGAGTATGAAAACTATGTCTGTGTCACTCAAGAGAATACCGAGCGAATGAGTGGGCGGTGCGAATGAGGTGCAATAACGCCATCGCGTTCCACTCTTGAAGGCGAAGCTTAAGCGTCCTCCAAATTTTCTCTCTTCCTTTGCGGCTAGGTTCATGTGTCTGCGGAGAATTGTGATAAATATTGGGCCTTTTTGAACCCTGTAAATCAATTTCAAACGCCGCTGATGCTTGCAATACTAACGCCTCCTAGACCTCTTGTTCTCCGTGTTTTCTGTGTTCTGTGGCGTTCGAGGAAGTGGCAAATGAAAGACATCGCGTCGACGCCTGGATCGGACGCCCAGTGGGGTCAGCTCCGTATATGCATGATTGATTGATTAAAACTGTTTCCACCCATTTATGACACCCGCTACTCTAAGCACCTCGCACGCAGCCCTGAAGAAAGGGGGCTGGAACCTCCGCGACTAATGACTGCCGAAAATACATTGGTTGGTTATTCGTGGCCTCAGCCGCCAGGTGGACGGCTCTTTTGCTGGTTAGCGGGGACGCCGCTTCGCAGCAGGGTCTACTAGGCGTCTCTACCAATAATGTTGTCCCTAGCGCCCGGAGATTTAAGGCATTCCCTAAGTATATGGTCGAGGGTCCCCCTCGCTTCTCAGGCTTTACATGTATCATTTTTTTCTCTCATCTATCTCGGTGTGAAACAAATAGAAAGGGTTTGGGAAGTTTCCGACTTATAATCGCTGCCAAGCTATGGATCTTTATTATTTAAGCTAGGATCCGGTGGCGTCTTTCTAATCTATCTTATTCGACGATATTTTTATAGGTTTTCAAACGTTCGTCCATCTCCTGGCAGTAGGGTGGCTCCGCGTTTGCCGCAAGTAGAGATCTAGGGCTAAATCATGGGCCGCCTCGTTGCCGGGAACGGACACGTGTGCTGAGACCCAAATTAGCGTGATCTTGCGATCGATTTCAGCTCCAGGCGATAGAGTTTGGGCGGCTTCTTGCAAGACCCGGCCTTCTCTGATATTCCAGATAGCAGTTTTACGGTCGCTAAAGATCAAGCTAGCCTTCGTTCCGACGCAAGCAAGCGCTATTGCGACCTCTTCAGCCGCGTCTATGTTTCTGCTCCGGATGGTGGCGGAGACGACTGGTGCGCCCCTACTACAGTGCCCCGCTACCATCGACTACCGTGGCGACTTCCGCCCCAATCGACCGCTTGCAGCGTCTATGTAGGCGACTTCTTTTAATCTTAATTCTTTTGCTCTATTAACCAGCGCTTCTGCTCTCTTTTCCCATCTCTCCTTATGGTATTCTGGGTGCATATTGCGGAGGATGGTGGTGGCGGAAAGCATTTATTACACAAAGAGAGGTAGCTTGGGGAGCCACCTCTAGTGGGCCGCTCCCCTTACAATACTAGGTGGAGTTCCTTATTCCGGGACTCCATTTTGCATGGGCCACCACACGAGCTCGCTGGACCAGTGCTTGTTGTGCCGCTAGATCCAGGCAGCCGAGCAGGGCCTCCTCCCAGTCCTCTCCGGTAGGGGAAGGGGTTATGGTATTCCCAGACCATGGAAATGGTGTCAGCCACCTCTCCACAGAAAGGGCAGAGGCGGAGGAGAGGAGGGACGATAATGTTTTCACGACATTGGGTTTGGGCAATCTTGTCGGCTGTGCTCCTATATGTTTTTCGGCCCACCCATTCTAAGATGGTTCGACCTGTGCTTGTCCTACTTAATCTATCATATTGGACGATTCTTGCCTCTTCAGTAAGTTTCGTCCAGCTATTATGCACTCATATTTCTGACAGGCGGTCCGCTGAGGAGGAGATGGGTAGACCCAGCGCCCTCTTGACGCAACGCCTGAATCGCCTGGCAATGTCATGACCTGTCATGACGGTACATCGCGTGCCCCTTGTCGAACACAACCATCATTTCATTGAACGCATCAATATTTACCGGCGTTCTATCATTCGTTTAAAGGAAATGAAAGGAAGGTGCAGTATCTGTCACTCGTGGAATCCCGCTATCATCCTGACGCTAGACAAGTAGAATTGTGAACAGCGTTTCGCGGTACGGGGCGTGGCGCCACGTGGAATTCGGTACTTGACAACTGTTAATGATGATTTTCAGTATGACCTCATCATGCTATTGGGCCTTCACAGTATTTGGAGGAGTAGGATGGCTTATAGACACTGTGATGTCGATGTGCGATCTGTATGTGATTATTTTGTTGAACAAGTGTATAAACTAAAAGACATTTTGAAGCAGCAAGACGCTGCGGAGGAGGTCTTGACTCTGATGGGCGAACTTGTGGTAATGAAAGTCCATTAGACGCGGTTGTCAGCCAAGGGGCATGGCAACCACGATCTTTTACTGATGCATTTGTACCAATTCATGCAATAAAGAAAAAAAAACGGTGCGTGGCGCAGATGGTAAAGCGCTGAGCTGGGGATCCAAGGGATACAGATTCGATTCCCGTTGAAGACAAGGATTATTAATTTATTTTTATCTATCGCTCTCAAAAGCGTCACACCTCTGCTGACAACCTTTTGTCGACAACGTCGAGGCAAGACTTTCGAATTAATAAGTGGTTTACAGGAAAGGAAACATCCAGTATCTCTCACTTGAGGAATCCCGCTGACACGTCTCGCGGACAACACAGCAACACTTAAGTTTGCGTCTTTCTCCAGTGCGGTTTCTACGCTTTATCTCGGAGGTTTTTTGTTTCAAATTTATCTAGATCACAATGAAAGTACTTTTTTTGTTCTTACACTCAGAGTAGGCGTGTTTGGAAAACGTTTTATTAGACATTATATATTGACATGTGTGATGATAAATGACTAAAAATGAACGCGCACATGATTAAAAACAGGAGACACCGCACATAACATCCCTCATGTCGAAAGAATACATTAAACTTCACTATTTGCATTGCAGAAACGAATTGGAAGCTAGGAATGATGATATATACAATTTCGAATGACAATGCAAATGAAATTATACATAGTGTACAATACTTCGACCTGTAAATATAGGTGCAAAACTTTACAGCAATCGCATGCACAATGTGTACTGCGCGTGTGTTCTGGGATGTATACAGCTGTGAATTATAAATATTTACATTATATAACAACTACCAAGGTGGACTGAAATCCACCCGGATGCGTCCATCCCACACGGAAGCAAAAGGGCAAGACCATTGGCGAAGGAACTTTCGTTCCCCAAGGTAGAAAAGTTCCTCAGCCAGAAAACTTACTATCTCCTTTTGCATACGCGCCACGACCTTGAAAAGAGCACGTCGGTGCCGGCTTGAGGCGGTAACCTCACAACGATTGCGCCATAACGCGAAAGCGCCATGTACAATTAGTAATAGTGCAAAGCGACCGCGCGGATATGTACCATTTATGCGAAATCGATTGACGGCAAGACTTCGGACGCCCGACGTGAACTGTCCTCCAAAAAACACAAGCAGCAACGCATTGTTGGGCCATGTGACAATTAGATTCCTGAAATGGGCAGTTGAGGCACTGCGATGTCCGCATGTGCCCCATCGTTGCAGCCGGTCTCGTTTAGGCAAAAAAAAAAAATCCCGCTCCAAAAGCCACCTAAAGTCACGTAAGTTCCCTGGCAGAAACAACACTGTGAGTGGTAGCCAAGATTGGAATCCGCCCTTCGCCGGCGTTCTGCAGGCACTAGCGGAAGAAGTAAAGTTCCCATTGACTCTACTACTCTGTTCGTTGAGATGTTAAAAATCCACGGAGACATGGCGGGCGTGGCGCTGAAATGCCACAGTGCGCGAATACATAACCGGCATCCGGAAAGCCTATGGACCCCTGTTGAGCGGTATATCAGGAACAAGCGCCCTATAACTTGTGCCTAAAAAATAGTAGGCGAGCACTTGCGCTGGGCACTCATCTGCTTGCAGCAAGCGAAGTAGGTAGCGCAGAGCCAACAGCCGGCAGCAGCCACACAACGAAGGGAGGGCGAATCCACCCTTCGAACGCGGCTGGTGGATTGCCACATGGAATACCAGTTCCGTGCGCCCTGCCCAAAAACAATCAGCTCACAAGAGACTGAAGAGAACGCAAAACCCCATCAGGAGGATACGTTACATGTGCGAGGTACCATATTCGGCCGCAGAATACAGTGTGGACAAGGTAGCGTTTCTCCAGCATCGGCAGTTCGAAAGCACTAACCTGACACCTTGTTGCGCAGCTCGTTTAAGACATAACTCCATACCGAAGATGCTGTACCAAGTGCCTCATAATCAATGCCAAGGATGCGGATTATGTTGCTGTGTGTAATTTGCAGGGCACCATTTAGGCGTACTTCGGACTGGTGAATAAAAGATAATTACTCTTGCCAAAATTGAGAGCAGTCCAAGACACCTTGCCGTTATCTCTCGAAACGAAGAAAGCAACGCTGCAGGCTCACTTCATCACACCGATACAGCGTAATGTCCTCCACGTAGCAGTTACTCGCAGCGTCTGACACCCTGGGAAGGGAAAGCCATGGATACTCTGGTCTGTAATGATAGCCCTCAAATAAGGCTCTAAGCTGAGAGCAAACAAAGACGAGAAGGGAAACCCTTGGCGGACACCGCGGGTCACAGGAATTTCCCATCCATGCCAGTGGACTTTGAATGTCATCATAGATGCTTTTATTTAAACATGTGATATTTTACGGAAACTGAAAAGCTTCCAGAACGCCGAATATGTACCCATGTTCTAGCCGATCAAAAGCTTTTTCTTGATCTAAAGAAATAAGGATACCACATGCTAAGCGCATCTGTGTGTAATCAATAATGTGCCGAGTTGTATACGACAACCTATGCATTTCCCTGTCAGGCACAGAGCACACCTGATGGCAGGCAATGAGAGTGACCATCACACCCCTGAAGCGGGGAACCACGATGGCTGCGAGAACCTTGTAGTCCATGTTTAGAAGCGTTATTGGCCTCCACTCTTCTGGACGAGATTACCCGGGATTGCGTTTTGGGATCAAAATTATTCGCCCTCTCCGAAACCTGGCAAGAAGATTTAAATTTTCAAAACACTGGCAAAGAACATTGGTCAGTACTGGACTGACAACGTCCCAAAAATCTAAATAAAATTCTACAGAGTGCCCATCAGGCCCAAGCGCTGACCCTCGTTTCATTGGCTCTAAGGCTGAATGGGAAGTGCGCGAAACACATCACGCATCTCAGGGCCCACCCAACTAACATTAGATGCCACTCTACAGCCCCTACTTCAATCCTGTTATACGATGACGCCATATCTTTAAAGTGCGCCAAGAAACGCATACAGTCACGAGTCTGATGGGACGCAGAGGGGATCGCTCAGCTCAATGCTGAACTATGGATTAAGTTCGCCGCTCCAATCGAAGCACCTCGGGATGTGCAGATGGACTACGCCTCCACGCCAGGCAGCCGCCGAAAGGGACGTTGCTCCAAAAAGGTACTAATACCGGCTATGTAACTCGTCACACCAGGCACGCATCAGAGGGATATGCTAACCCGCTCCATATTCAATGCGAAGCTTAGCAACAGTATCTGCCAGCTCCTGAGACGCGCGATGTCTTAGTGCGTGACCTAAGCCTCTACGGACCTATGCATGCGCCAAATTGCTTTGAGCGTATCCAACTTATTTTAGCGCTATCACTGAGCAAGACGCGCAACGTTCGTGAAAAGCTCTCACGCGAACATCTAAACGCACATCTAAACGCCACGGTTGAAATGGTAAGGTTTGGTTTATGTATTTTAATGTCCCAAAGCGACTCAGGATATGGGTGACGCAGTAGTGGACTCCGGAACATTCGACCACCTAGCCGCCTCTAAGAATGAAAAAGTGAGCAATACTGGCCGATGGTCAGAAATGCGAATCGGCGTCTGAGGCAAGGCCAGAACATCCATAGCCATCACACATGTAGAAAGGCAGTGGGGCACATACGCGCGGTCTAGCCTGCTCGCTGATGAACCACGACGTAAAGTCCAGCACAAACGCTGCCCGCGTATGAATTCGTGCGCATCAAGAAGCGCAAAGTTCTGAACCAGACATTGCAGTTCACGTGCGTTCCAAAGTCGGTCACCCTTGACCAGCGCACTGAACATCGCCCCCCCCCCCCTTATTACGTGACGGCCATTCAAAGCGTAAACATCCAACCTTTTAAAGAAGTTATTTGTAAGGCTTGCGTCCGCCGGCGCATAAATACACAAGATGCGCAACCTCACAGTCGAAAATGAACAATCGAACGCTAGCACATGCCCGTGAAGTGATGGTCGCGCAAAAGATCTGTTAAGCACCACAATTCCTACGCCAGTCGAGCGCGACGTGGCGAACGAAAAGAAGCACTTCAAATGAAACTGCCGCTTGAAAGCGAATACATCAGAAAGAGTAATAAAATTTGTTTCCTGAAGACACAAGATATCGCACTGTGTTCTTAAAGCCAAATCTACTATTTCAGTCTGCTTCCGTTTGTTCCCAAATCCCTGGGTATTTAAAGAAACAATTTTGAGTCCTAATGCTATATCGGGTATGGCGTTTAGGCAGCCAATAAGGCAGATTGAGCGACCTGAAGTCGCACCACGAAGGTGCTTTGCACTCATATTAAGCGGGGTTTAGCGGTTCTCCAGAAGAAGGACGCAACTTCTCAGGAGGATGTTCCTCATGGCGACCTTCTCGTGCCATGTCCGATCCTGAGGGCGACGAAACACGTCGCTTGTTCCCATCTCGCTGGAGTTGCATATTCATGTCAAATTCGCAAAGTCTAGAAAGCGTCGGCGAGTGCCCAACACCAAGGCTGAAAGAGCCGCTGGAATCGTCCATATCACGTTCCTCGTTCACAACCACGGATGCCTCCTTGCCTTGTCAGATGGAGAGGAGGGTGCACTGGGTGCAGCCCTCCTGTGAGGGCACAGACCTCAACCAACAACCATCATCATCCTACGGCAGCCCGGGGCAAGGCCCCCCACCCCACAGGGGTGGGGGGGGGGGGGGTTTCTTTCGGGGAGCGGGCGTTATCCCAGCCAAGGAGCTCATGCAATCTGGATTCGCTCCGCCGGGGCGGGTTCGCAGTGCCACCGCCCACGGTACACAGTCAACTTCAAGTAAACACATTGAGGCCACCGCGTTGACGACGATCTCGGGACTGGTCACCGCAGGGACAACTATATCGAAACCCAAAGCTTTCCACGGCCTCCATGGCGTTGCGCGTGCCATGGCGACAATGTCACGAAACACCACTAATGTGAAACGCGCACGGACGCCCGAACAATACAACTTGCTTTGTCAGACGGAAGGGAGGATGCACCATGTGCAGTCCTTTTATGAGGGTACAGACCTCAACCAGCTATCATCATCATCCTGCGGCAACCACAGGTAGGGCCTCCCGCCCCACAGGGGCGGTGGGAGGGGTTATTTCGGAGAGCAGGGGCCGAATCCACGAAAGAGTTCGCTTTGGAACGCGTTCGCTTTGCCGTGACGTCAATTTGACGTAGGCACTGGGGGGAGAAGGGTAGGATGAACGCTGGGGGTAGAGAACAGCCAATCAGCTTTGCTGGGCGGTCCCATCTTGGTTGCTCTGCCTTGACGCGGGCCTTCTCCTCGGGCGTCAAAGGAAACGATACCCAGTTTTTCTCAGTGCCTACACGCACGATTGCTTGAGCGACGGCCAAAATCGTCCCGCTCACCGACGTCTTCGGGAGCCGTATAGTTACCTCGCTGCCGACTGCCGCCTGGAAGCCTCCGGTAGCAAAGAACCGCCGCGCGCAGAGTACTTTCCGCTCTGCTGCGAGCGCGCTTTTTCTCGTTGGGCCAAGGTGGGGTTATAGCTCTTCGCATAGCCGGCCCCTTCGATAGTCAAAGTGCCTTCGGAAGGCATCGTAAGGCATGTCGAAAGGGTCGTCATGTGCGCGCGACCGCTAAAGCTGCCATCACATTCGCTGAGCAATGCGAACAACAGCGGGGCGACGGGGGGCACGTACGGTATGATTCTCGCGCTGAAGCGAACGCCACTTACCGGGTTCCACACACAGCGACCGAACGCGTTCGATTTCATTTGATTGACATGTCTCGTGACGTCTACAAAATCCGTGGTCCCACCTTCGTGAAATGGCGTCACCGCCAGTGGTGGCGACGTGCGACCAATGGAGCGAGGTGGCGAGAGAGAAAGCGAACACGTTCCAAAGCGAACTCTTTCGGGGATTCGGCCTCGGGCTTTTCCCAGCCATGGGGCTGACGCAATTTGGCTTGGATCACAACGTCAAACACTCCTGGTACAACCGGTCAAGCAAGCAGCACAATCTCATAGTTATATGAGAAAACGCTCAGAAGTGTCGAAGTTATGCTTCGAAATTCTGAAAGTTCTGACTCAATCCCCAGACATACCTTCTCTCATCATGGAGCTCGCGCTTCATTTCTGCACCTGTACTAAGCTGTTATTGAGAATACGTGACACAGATCAGACGCAAAAATTGCAGACATCATTCCGCGAGGAGCACAGACGCCGCCATGCTCCGATACATTTCAGAAAGCAGACGACCTTCCTCCATGTGTGCCGCACGCATGCTTATTTACGAGGGAACCATGTGAGGTGGCAAATGCGTACATAGAAAACCTTTTCAAAATTTTAAAGCTCCCTGCAGTTTGAGGAACTTATGTGTCCCGAAGTTGTGATCCCAATTTTGAAAGCTCCCTGCAGTTGGGGAAACTTATGTGTGAAGGAGTTGTGGTTCCAAGTTAAGTGGGGTAGGCGGGTTGCTGCTCCTGACCCTACGGGGCTGGAACTGGTAGGTCACTACCGCTTGCGGCGCGGACTAACCTGCCACCATATTGTTATATGTTGTAGGTCGTCAATGCACCCGCCACCGCTTCGGTGGTGGACGACGGCTGTTGCGACGCGCGCCTTTCTCTCCCTATTCTTTCTTTCTATTTTCTCCTCTGTCTGCACTACGGTGGTCTGCACGAGCAGCGGAGGTGGCTCAGCTACAGAGACAGTAGCAGGTTCGTGCATTTTCTTTTCCTTTTTCCTCCACTCGCAACAACAACATTTATAGTGGTGCGGCGTTTATGCGCTGTTTCGTCACGCCAACAGCCGATTCAGTCGAGAACCGAGACCTTCGGAGCCATCGACTACGTTGCAACCAAGTTTTTATAGCCTTTTATATAAATGTCAAATAGCATGCGGGTGAAAAACATTGTGGGGGCTTAAGCATGGCTTGATCCTAGTGATAGAAAGTTGCGAGCGTTGCAGCGTTGGCCTCTTTAGTACCCGCTTTTCAATCCGCGGTTCTTTCATTATTCTTATTTAAATTAGGCTTTGGGCAAAGCCTCAAAGTCCGAATGGACGCCACAGAATTGTAGGCACCTACACCTAACCAAGCCATGTTTTCATAAGTTTTCTTGTATATTTTACATTGGTTTATAAAATAGGAAAGGCGCAGTATGTGTCACTCGCGAAATCCGGCTGGTAAATTTTGCTGACAAACAGCAACGCTCAGGCTTAGGCAGTTCTCCAGTGCTGATTCTGCAGTGATCTCAAAAAAATTTAAGTTAAAACCTTTCCAAGCTCATGAAACGAAATCCCGTGCGCTAATGTTGTGCGCGAGATCTGCCATATCACACGAGATTCCGCGAGACGTGTTCTTAGCTGCCATTTGCAATCCCGCACTTGAACGCGCGCCATAGAACGTCACGCGGCAGGAGCGATGGTGCACTGTCCAAACACACTTGCTAGGAAACGCGGGATAGATACTGCGCCTTTCCTTTCCTGTTAAGTTAAATAGTTAAATTGGTTCACAGGAAGGGAAAGGGGCAGTAACTGTCACACTTGCTCTGTGGACACCCGAACCGCGCCGTAAGGGAAGGGAGGAAGGTGGGAATGAAAGTGGAAAGAGAGAAAGAGGAGCCGTAGTGGAGGGTTACGGAGTAATTTCGACCACCTGGGCAATTATAATTTTATGTAGCACTGCCACGAGCACCGATAAGAGCAAAACGACGAGAGGCAAATGATAGAAGAGGAAGGGTAGGCTTTCACCATTCTCCACTTAAAAGACGTCTAAGACCCTCTATTTTGTTAGCGCTCATCTTGCGCCCAACCTGAGCTATTTGTATTCCTCCTCCATTGTAACGCGGCCACCGCGGCCGTATCAAACCCGGCTCACATAGCCCGCAAGTCGAGCTATCGCTGAGCTACCTAGACTGGCCGATGAAACTTGCATCGAAGGCCCACGGAACTTCGCACCTATTTTACAGAGGTCGTCTTCAGGGTAACTTTCAATACCGACGTTTTCAGGAACCCGCAGGGACATATTTGTACGAAATAGTTAGGTACACCGAAATAATTTTAATAGTGATTCCATCGGGTTGCCGTCTATAAAGCGTCAGTAAATTAATAATTATTGTAGAGGCACAGTCCGTGTTTATCGCCATCTAAGGCATAAAGTTCATCACAACTGAATATAAAACTATACCTGAAACTATTCTTCGTTTCCAAACACCGTGAAGGAAAATGAATTGAGATAATCTGAAATGTTTATATTCTCATTTTTATGTATTTTGAAGCTTAGACTTCATGCTGCTTTCAAAAATAAAACAATTGAATCTTTAAATGGTACATTGACATATTTTATGAATGTATGGTCTCAAGAAATTACCTTTGGCTCAACTTATTTTCCTCTTACAAGCATTAAGATCTCGAGGAAAATATGTGCATCCGGTGGAAATTGTGTGCCTCCATTTTTGCCTTTTCGCGATTGCTCTTACGAACAGCTTTTTTTTCTCTCATGGACACGTTTTTTGCCTCTGGCGCATCACTGTTTATCGCTTCTTTGTTTCCTTTTTTTTATCTCTCCTGCCACCTATTTTAGGTCTCCATTAAAATGTTCAGTTCTCCACTGCCGGCATATCTTCACGATGTTGCAAACAAAACCTCGAAAGATTTTTCGAGGTTTGTATCCGAACAGGCAATATCTGTCTTTTCAAAATGCTAGTTCTATTTATTCTGAGAAGTTTACTTTGTGGTAAATAATACGAAAACGTAATGAGCAACTCCTTTCGACTCTCGTGAGCTCCTGTACACTCAAACGTCTTCGTTTAGAATGCGTTGTAAGAAATAATTTAAAACCAACTTCCTACATGTCGGAGTTATAAACTGTGGCATTTCAGTAATCAACAGCTAAAGGAAATTTATACATGCTTACATGTGGCGCGTTTCTATTGTTGCCACAATGGACTACTATATGCTCTGAAAGCTTACGTCCCAGTCTAGAATAATTTCAGGCTTCGAAAAAGTAGTTCAAACTGTTAGGGTGATTTATCACTCATCGTCACGCCACATTACTGCCATGTGGCGGCTAGTAGCAAGTTTCTACACAAATGGAAAGGAGCGTCCATGAGAGTCACCTACCACGGCCTGCGATGCGACGCTCGAAACATTCACGATGTTTCCTGAAACAGAGAGGAGACAGCGAACATTTTAGGGGGTGCGCACGGCGCGCAGATGATGAAACATTAAATAAGGCTATACGGCAGTACTGCAAGCATAAGGACAAAGTGCAAAGTGAGATAATCATTGAAGCACCTCCCTTAAGGTGCCTCCCTGCGTTTTGGGGGAGACACAACTGAGAGGATTAAAGGTTGTTCTAATAAAGAGCTTGGCCAGTGTATCTGCCGGAGATGTAACACAACCCAAAACAATTAGCACCTTTCAGAAGCTGGTCGTGGCCTGGAAACAAGCTCAGCTGGTGCTATGCTCAATTCGCACAAAATCGTGTCTAATGTTTAGCAGTTCTTTCTTGTTATCTTCAAAAACATGGCACGATCAATAAAAGTCATTTACATCCAAGACAGAAAAAAGCAATAATTACAAATATAGCACTACTTTAAATAGAATATGTTTTATATCTTTAGATAAGTAGCTTTCATAATAATACTAACTGTCGAACTTTTCTCCCTCCGCAGCAGGCGTAGGCACTATCTTGATAACTTTGTACCTCGGGTTGTTCGTGTGTACACGCATGTAAAGCAAGGAGAAAAAAGATTTTCTTATAATTTGAATAATCTCCTGCGCATAGATCTGAAAGTTTCACTGTTTTAATATTTCAGTTGTGCTGGTGGCAATGGACATCGATCAATGTATCATGGGTGCTATGCACCAGGTTCTGCTGTTCGCACTGACATGTGTACACAGCCTTGCTCAAAATGGCAGACTAAAATGTGAGACCATATATAGGATAAGGCAATGGCATATCTAATGATCTTCACAGCAGTATCTACTTCCTGTTGGCAAATACTTCAAGCACGGTGGCAGATCGAAATCTTAATCATTATTTACAGTCAGGTGAACATTATCAGCATGCATGAAAGATACATGATACTTGCATGAAAGTTACATGAGTGCACGTAGATTGCTGCATTTCAAGTGTGTGACCTATTAAAGCCAGGAGATAACAGTTAGACTATTTAGTCATCATTGCGGAACACATTCCTGAAGCAACATCATATTCGTCACATGGACTGCATCCTATGTTAGTTTAATCAGCTAGACAGAATTACGCCATACTTGCTCATGTTTACATGAAAAATATTGAACCTCAGTTACCGCATTTTCTCACAGAAAAATATAAGAGTACCTCGAATAGATTGTCAACATGGAGATTTCAAACTCAACAATCTCGCTGTGCGTTTAGGGATGCAAAAATAGGCTGCTTTTTATATGAAGGTTCAAGAAATTCAAAAAGGAAGGTAAAACGTCCAGTCATGTACCAGGCGTAGTATGTGCATTGTTTCATTCTTGTTTGCAGTTATTTATTCGTATTCTTATTCATCCTTATTTGCAGTTATTGAAAAAATCATAATTGTGGTTCCCATTACAGCCTCTTTAAACAAAACTCTTTCTTCGACTGAGCAACCTGATGTCATTCAGGAGCCAATTACTTAAGTCGGTGTCCTGATTTACAGGATGTGAAGTCTGGTGGCCTAGATGGTGCAAGTAGTGAGCTTCATATGACGTTTATGGCTTGCATAGCACCTCTATTGTGCAAGTTTTGTTGCTTTTATGATGAGACTTCTCACATTTACACTGGAGACACATTACTAATGCCCAGAAGGGCCAATGACGATGGGCTAAAAACGGTTGAAGAGTGTCATTTGATATCCTTATGCAACTTGGAGTACAAAATATTTTGGAACGTTATTTGGTCTTGTCTGCAGCTTGTACCGAACGCTTCATTAGGTCAACACCAAACGTGCGATAACGGAGGACGCTGTACTGAAAAGTATACTAACAGGGTTACATTTAAAACTGTCCACACGCATTGTCTGATACAAGAAATCTCGCAAACTCTCTGCAAAGGCAGTGTCACATTCCTACGCACCTACGCCCTTTTTTTATCTGTATCTCACGACTTGTTCTCCGGCTTCTCATATCTGAAACGCTTCTATTATTTTTCTTTCTTTTCTTCCTTTTGAACGGCCTAAGATGGTGGTTTCTTCAAATTCTGGCTTGTATTTGTATTTTGCGGAATGGGGTAAGAAGTTTTCAGGGTCAGTGATTTTACCTATATCATTACAGTGTTCATTTAACCGTGTGCAAACACCTGCCGAACTGGCCTATGTAGCTCCTTCCACGTGATAAGGGAATGTTGTACACTATGCCAGTATCACAATCAACAAATATTACTTTTTACGCAATACCGCATGTGTTGACTCTGTCTTTCCGATGTTTCGTCATTTTACGGCACAGGCTCATTAACTTTTTCGGAGTGGTGAAATTAAGATGAACATCCTGCCTACTACCTACTTTCTTTAAAGCATGGGATAAATTATGTACGTACGAAATAGTGACAACATTACTAGCTTGCCCTAAATTCTTTTTCCGCATCCTTTTGTCGTCACTCAAAATCTGTAGGTGCTTTTCTGCAACCAATGGTAAAAGTGCGTCAGGGTGTCCACTCGTCCTTAGCCTTTCAACTTGTCTCGTGAGGCTACGCTCTACTTGATGAAAACATGATTTGCGATAAACTATTAAATGCTAGACTTCACTATTTTGGAATGCGCGGAATGATAGCTTAACAAGTTTTTCTCCGATTTCGTCAGGTATGTCCAAGACGTGTGCTTCTCAGTTACCTTAATCTCTATGTCTAAGAACATAATCACCAAATCCCGTTGAAGCTCGAACGTGAAATCCAGCCCAATGAAAACACCGCGAAAGGCGTCTGGAACACTGTCTACGGTCAGACAATTTGCTTTCACAACAGGGAAGCAACGCAAGAAATCATCTACAAATCTAAACGCCTGCAGTAAATCAAATTATGCCAAACTTGATTTCAAAGTTCGATTCCCTTTTGCCATGTAAATATCAGAAATGACCTGTGCTATGCAAGATTTTATGCTAATACCATTCTTTTGTATGTACCGAAATTTACAACTATTGAACTAAGGTATTTTTCCAGCAATTTTAGGAAACTTAATACAGTGCCTCCTAACCTAAGAAGCTAATACGCCGTCTCAGCTTGCCTAAAATTGCATGGTTCCTGCATTCTTGTGTGTCTGTGCATAGCGTAACACGAAAATTCAAGAAATGTTTTACGACCATGCAAGAGAGCTCCCAGTGCAACGGAGAAATCCAGAATCTCGCTAAGAAACGACGATGCATCACTAGTCAGCAGAATCAGCACTGCAACATTATGTACAAAATGTTCTTTTTTCTGTTTTTACAGACATGTACTGTAGTTTAAAGGTGAGCCACCCGTCTCAAATATTTAAAAACCTTTCCGTGTCAGCCAGTATATTGGCTCCGGATATGTTCTTTTTTTGCAGCAATTACCGCTTTTCAGCCAGAACTATTATACAATGACTACACCTGTTTACAGTAAATTCATAATACCTCACAAAGAGAGCGTTCAGTTCTTAGGCGCAGAGTTTGTCCCAGAGCGGCCTAGGTTACTGCTGAAGCATTTTACTAAGCAGATAACCAACAGCAACACTCACGTATGCGAATATTTATTTGCTTACTAAGGAATCGTTGAAACTGAACAAAAGTCAAATGTCACACTACTGCTTGCCTAAGCACCTTGCAGATACTTCGACATGTTGAAACACATGATTGTCCCTCTAACATAATAGACACCTAATGTTCTTCACGCAAAGCTTGAACTGTACCCAATTAAAAACCAAACATTATCCCTGTCACGTTTCAACAAGAACAATTGTTTCTGTCCAAACGAGGACCAGGGCTCTTGGTGAAACGTTGGTCACCGTTGAGGACCATGGTCCCTTCCCTTATCCAAATATTTTCTCCGGGCGCTGAATCAGTCAAATCATTTTATACGTGGCGAACCACCCAAAACCAACAACAATGACAAGATTTGTCAGAATGTGTAAACAAACACATCGCATTTTCTAATTCCGATTAGCACGTTATGCTAATTCAGAATTTTCTTTTGCGCCTCCTAAGCATTTAATATTGCAAAGGGGCCCAGCGGACACCTCCATCTAAAATTTGATTCTTGTGAGCAATCATAGCACAGCTCTTAATGAATGTGTTCATGCTGGCGAACTAAAGCCACATTTATTGTATAAATAATTGTATTTCAAATTTTTGTCCCCATTGGAATGAAATCAGAGGTATCTAACATTTACCAGCGCTCCTTTATTACAGTTTTTTATGAATTTTACTGCAACCTTATCTATTATTATTATTATTATCTATTATGTGCGAAAAGGAAACTTTGCCGAGACACCGTAGTCTGCTGTCAAAATTAACTTCTGCTTTGTAGAGTTAAAAAAATTTGTTTAGATTTTTTATAAAAGCTTCGTCTTTGCTAGAGCTGTGTTTTGTCGCTACAATGCAGAAATGCCTTGATACGGGTGACCATCAGTTTGTCCTCGATACTTCTATGAGGTCCTTGAAATGTGTCAGTACATTACGCGACGAATGCTCATAACGGAAGTGAGAACTTAGGCTAAACCATGATACGATTTCGAAGATACAAGGACTAGTACGAATTCTAGAAATTAAGTATTTGGAACAGTTCCAGTTTTTTCTGCGAGATATTGGTATTCTCCCCGCAGAACTCTGCAACATTTAACAGTTCATTCTATTGTTAATATTTAGAGCCTGAAGACGCTACATGCAGTAGGGAATAGCATTTACAGTTCATTATACGCTTTAGAAAGTGCATTCTGACACAAGCTTTGCATAGTGGGGCTAATTTGTGTTACTGCTAAGGAACAAGCCACGGAAGCCAAAATCATTTAACTCACCGTATAGCCCTGATAAGTTGGAAGTTTTCTCGTGCACGTACCTTTGCTTTCTCGGAGGTAAGGCAGCACACTGCGTATCATGCACAGGGGGCCGCGGAAGTTCGTGGCCCACACGCGGTCGAAGTCTTCGAGGGGCGCCCCGTCTGTGCTTCCTCGCATGGACATCCCGGCATTGTTCACCTACGGGTTGAAGGGAATGGACGGAGTAGCCCTAAACTCTACGAAAGTGATAATGACCTGCGCTTTTATGCCACGTGATTATAGAGAAATGTGAGCATGAACTATCATTATTGATGTTCAATGCATATACTCGATTGCAGAACATCCTGTCTGAAGGTTTTCTTCTGCAGATATTTCAAAATTTCATATGAACAATAAATATGATTGCTGAAATCATCGCTGCCATAAACACTTAAAGAGAGCGATACAATTTTACTCTTTTTTTTTTGTGGCTGTGCTATAGTACGTAATTATTTGAATATATGTTTTGAATATTGGCGTGATAAACTCACGCCAGTAATCTATTTTGGCACAAGTTTCACGACAGCCGTTTCACGTTTTAGGTTTACCGATACTTGATGTGACCTAACAGCAGTGCAGCTTCAGTGTTCTAGGCCGTTCCGGGCAACCTGGACGCCTACTGTCTGTGGCATGCAACGTACGCTCATTGCAGTCTGAGGCGTTCTCGGCATAATCAGAAATTACCTGACGCAAGAGTTTTTAACATTTTATCGACAACACGCCCTGCTGAGTGATTTAGACTGAGCGGCGTTTTGAGTGTTTGATGCAGCCTTTCAAAAGCACTCGTGCATGAGACCAAAGGAAGGCAGCATGAAGTATTTTCTTATATATTTCAGTATAGAGCAATACCTGCTGTACTGTAGAGGCTTTTTCAGTGAAGTTTTCTTTTCTTTTTACGTCTCCGGTAGCAGTTAAGCCTAAAGCCTCGAAATGAATTCATCGGTGTTTGTCACCGTATAAGCGGCGAACATATTCTGGGGTTTATAATCGCGTGCATCGCTTCTATAAAACAGCCCGCATTCTTTATAGCGTGCAAAGAACAGTTGCCCTCTGAGTGAGTCATTGCGGTAAGGTTCCAAGGTTATAGAAAATACACCTAAAATATATTGGCGCTGCGTAGAAATGAGAATATATCATCGGAGAGCTTTTGGAATATTCCTGATTCCCAAATTATTATCTTTAGCTAGGTTATGCAAATGTGCAACAGCATTTCAGTGTTATCTAACGTACGCACTTCCAAAGATCTGGATATTCGTGAAAGAATAATTGCGCATCGCCTTGACGATGTTGTAAAGATAAATAGCAACCTCTCCACACCCATCTCCTTCCACTTGTCTGTTGCTGTGAAGTTTTATGTAGCACTTTCTATGCTGATTTTTTCTAATCCACGTTAAGTGAAGAGAGCCATCAAAATGAACAACGCAAACCGAACTGCCTGTGTTTTACCCCGCATTGCATTCGGCCATAAACGGCTGCTCCAAAGGTGCGAGTCATTCAAAGCCAATAAAAGGCGTGCGCACACCTCTTACTTCCAGTCAAATTAACTTGCACAATTTGCCGTTACTTCTATAATACACCCACTTAGTATGTTCTTTCACAATGTTCGATTCCATCGTGTGCCTTCAATATAACCATCTTGATTTCTGGTCTCACTGTTTCGCTATCTCTCGCTCTCTACTTTGTCTGCCGTATTGCGTTTGTACATGTGTCAACCGATATAGCTGCTTGAGGGACCAGTCAGTCATGAAAGTGCTTTTAGAGTATTTTACTGACAAAGTTTGTTTGCGATGTTTTGGTTTTCATTAGTCGTCTTCGTTCCCTATTAAGGGGCAACATTAAAAGACTAACCAGGATATCGATTTTCCCATAGTGCGCAACAGTCTTCTCCACCACAGCAGTGACGTCTTCTTCGACCGATACGTCACCAGGTGCGACGAGGACCTAGAAAGGACAGAAGATCGCTTTCAGAAAAGTAAGATGCATCTCACGATTTTTCCCTGCCCGTATGCAGTTTTGCATTGAGTAGTTTAACCTTTTCATTTCGGCGCCATTGCGGAAAAGTGCGCTCACTTGCGCCACTATTTGCACAGAACGGTTTTGTGCATAGCGCTTGAGACAGAGCTACATGAAGCGCAGCCTCGTAAAAATACTGTTACGGTGTATTCCCAAGTGGCAGAAGTGACACTCCACAGTCAAGAACACCCCAAGGAACTAGTTCACGCACCAATATACCAGCCCTTGCTTCAGCGTCGTTGTCGTCCAGCTCACCATCCAAAATATCGCTATCGTCTCTCCACTACGCACCCTAGCAATATGCTAGTTTTTTCCTGCATATATCAACAAATCTCCCGACAAGCACAAATACGAGCAGGCAGGAAGGCAAGTTTAATAGCATTACTTGGGCGCTGATGCACTTATTTGCTTCCTTGCACCTGTGAGGGCGAGCATGTACTCACTGTTCCTTCTCCGTAAAGAAGCTCTTAGTTTCTTCTCTCTTCTGAAGAACAAAGCAATGAACAAGTAACTGTTCTGCATACCTTGTCTCGAGGCAGCCCTTTTTCGAAGCAAGCTGCCGCTACTTTCTCCAAAGCCTCCTTGTTCCTGGCCATCAAGGAGAGCCAGCAGCCCAGGGAGGCGAAGTGCAGTGCAGTGCTTTCTCCAATTCCCAACGAGGCACCTGTCAAGGACAAACAGTCCTGTTCACACAGCTCTACTAGAACCACAGCAGCGCCTTCTTGTAATGTGCATTTCTAGCGGCACCAGTATAACGCGGTGTCGGGCCTACTACTTCCTGCTCTGCCCAGACGAAAACGCTTGTATAACGCTAATACACTGGACAAAAACAATCTTAATACAATTTATAGCGCTGAGCGCTGAAAATAAACTTTGCCTTTATCGCGTGTTTTTGCCAACGCATATTTATCGTCGTAGTAGTAGGGGTGGTCAAATGGCGTTTCTAGTGCTGCAAACACCTCAATTAGAATGCCCTGGCTTCGCGGTACCATTACGGCATCATAGGCTCAAGAGAAGATACCGCAGCAATTACGAGGCGAGACATCCCACATGCCTGCGCCACATGCCTGCGTCCAAAAGCCACTCAGACTATGCATGCCACCCGCTGCAGTGGAGGACTCCGTAAAATTGCGACCACTGTGGTTTTTTAACGACATCCACATGTGATGTCGGTGCACGTTAAACATGAAGAAAATGAAGCAATCACGTGAAACACGTCATGGAGCAATCAGCTGTTTCAGGTGATTGCTTCATTTTCTTCATGTTTGTTTTTTCTGGGCCTTGGAGTAAAGGGCTTAGGCACAGCTGTGAGTCAGCGCTTGTACTGTGGCTTTCTTTTACCTTGTCCTTTGTCTTCGTGTTCGCGCTGTTTAAATTAATAATGAATAAGTACCAACTCGCCCGACAACGTATCTTGGCACCGACATCGCTCAGCGCACGGGCGCTAACACAAGTCAACACAAAAAGCCGCCAATAATCCTTGACATACCATTGATTAATGAAACGTGCGATGTGCTTTTACCTGTCTAAGAAATTTTCCGGGAAAATAACCACAACTGACAGTTACACCTATATGAATAGAACAAACTAATAAGGAGAACACACGAAAAAAGGGCCAGCATTATTTACAATTGGTCACTAGACAAGAAAGGGATAAACTCTGAATTACCAAGATTTCACAACATAAGAGAAAAGCAGTTGGCTACAAATGACTAGGACATAGCTCAAAAAAAGGCAGAAACAAGTCCAATAATTATTTCCATGAGGTCGGGTTGACTAAGGGGAAAGTGGCAAACTTTGAATGTAATGTTAAAGTTCCGACTAAAAAAGGCAGAATAAGAATAGTCATGATTAAAAACACAAGAGGAAGGTACAGAGGTTTGTCCCATGCAGTTGGTCACATGTATGATTTAAGGAAAGAAATATACACCTGATATAAAAAAGCAGATTAATGTAAATGTCAAAGATTGGAATAAACGAACGAGGAAGAAAACATAAGAATGTCAGCAAACGTATTCCCACATCAATTATCGCAAAAAGAAAAGATGTAGAATGAAGAGCACATTACATTTCACAAGAAAAAACAAATGGAACAGGAAAACTGATTCATATTTTTTCAGACTAGATGGATGAAGGAGTGGAGCTTAGTATAGGAGGACGAAGAAGAAGTGTGTGATAGCGGAGGTGCTGTCTGGCTAGGGTGTACTGTTTTGTCGCAGTAGCGTTGCCTTACGTCGTAACAGCAAGAGCTCGACATTTTGATGGAGAGTGGTTTCGATTCCCAGGCATCCCCCCGCCATTGACGCTCCCCTGGAGCCTCGTCGTAGCCGCCGCTTTGCTAAACTTTCGCCACTGCTCATTACCATGCTGCCGCCAACTGAGTCTACCTCTGTGCTTTTCATCACTTCAAGTCAGGCTCTCGACCCTTTATCCACCGCACCAGCAGCCCCGCTCTGTCGCTGGCACAGCGGGAGAGGATGTTGACGCCTCGCTCCGCCACTACCAACGGGTGAGCCGCTACAACCGTTGGGACGCCACCACTCAGCTCGACAACGTCGTATTTTTCCTTACCGGTACCGCCCTGCTCTGGTTAAAACCACCTCTTGTTCAGGATGTCGTGCTTTACGTGTGCGACGATACCGATATGCCCTCGATGTCTATGCAATGTGTTCCGGTTTCGTGTTCTCGTCGTGCGACTCAAGCTCTTGATGCGACCGTGACGCCTAATTATTCGAACTTCGCGAAACATTTCTTCTAATTCCTCATTGTTTGGAGTCGATAACCCAAGGCCGCACGCTATTATGGACAATTACCTGCTCCACGCAGCCAGTTCTTCTAGCAACTGGTAAAAAGATGGCGTGTTGTAGTGAAGTGCCTGTATCAGTGGCCTTGATTACGGATGTACCAGAGCGGCATGTCGAAGCATCCCCAGTGAATGCTG
Organism: Amblyomma maculatum; assembly: GCF_055883805.1. Lineage (NCBI taxonomy): Eukaryota > Metazoa > Arthropoda > Arachnida > Ixodida > Ixodidae > Amblyomma > Amblyomma maculatum. The sequence continues at coordinate 50,520,063 of NC_139346.1, forward strand.
AACTGCGTCGTATGATTAGTCATTCCCTTAATGCCACAGAGCGTGATGTCCTGGAAGATCTTTTATCGGAGTGTTCATCAGTTTTTGATTTCTTGAAAGCCACGAGCTCACTCTCCTTACTCTGGTCACGCACCAATCATCGCATTGATACTGGATATCGTAGCTACAAATACTATCGCGTGGCGCCATCCGAGCGCAAGGTGATCAATGAGCAAGTTCGTGAAATGTTGAAGCAGGGTGTAAGTCAAGAGTTGTGCATTCCATGGGCTACTCCAATATTTCTTGTGAAAAAGAAAGATAGCACGTGGCAATTTTGTGTAGATTACCGCAGCCTGAATTCAGTCACTAAAAAAAATGTCTATCCGCTTCCTCGCGTTGATGACGCTATTTACTGCTTGTACTCTGCATCATATTTTTCATCTGTAGACCTGAGGTTGGGATACTGGCAGATTACTATGCACCTAGCAGATAAGGAGAAGACCGCCTTTATCACTCCCGACGAACGGTTTGAATTTAATGGTTGGTTCGTTGGTTGGTTTGTGGGGTTTAACGTCCCAAAGCGACTCAGGCTATGAGAGACGCCGTAGTGGAGGACTCCGGAAATTTCGACCACCTGGGGTTCTTTAACGTGCACTGACATCGCACAGCACACGGGCGCCTTGCTTTTCGCCTCCATCGAAAAGCTGCCGCCGAGGCCGGGATTCGATCCCGCGTCCTTGGGAACAGTAGTCGAGCGCCGTAACCACTGCACCACCCCGGCGGGGTTGAATTTAATGTAAAGTACTTCAGTTTGTGCAATGCGCCTGTGACATTTGAAAGATTCATTATTATATACTACGTGGACTGAAATTGGAGGTCTGTATGTGCTATCTGGACCACGTAGTCATCTTTGGCGGAACATTCCGAGAGCACAACGACCGCCTGGTGCTCCTTCTGGACTGCTTGCGTCAAGCTGGCCTCATTCTGAATTCAAAGTGCCGTTTTGGAGAGCAACAGGCATTGGTGTTTGGTCACCTCGTCGATGGTGTGGGTGTCCGGCCTGGTCCTCAGAAGAACGTAGCCGTTGCTGCATTTCAGCAACTTCGAAATGGGAAAGAGAGCCGCAGATTTTGGGGGCTTCGATCCTATTTTCGGCGCTTCATTCCTCATTATGCAGACGCCGCCTACCCGCTCACATGCCTACTACATAAAGATGCTTCATTCTAGTAGGCATTTGAGTGCGAGTTGTCTTTCCGGCAACTGAAGTTCCTATTAACATTGCATTCTATTTTACGGCACTTCAACCCTTCTGCTCTAACGGAAGTGCATACTGACGCAAGTGGAATAGCCATCGGTGCTGTCTTCGGTCAGCGCTATGATGACCGCGAACATGTGATTGCTTACGCCAGTCGGACTCAGATGCGGACCGCCCTCACGGTTGCCACTTACCACGACAGATTGTGACGCGGATAACTTCGAGCATTACATCGCTGCTTTATCTACAAGCATTCCCGATATTCGCACCTTCCGAACAAATCAACACATCGACCAGCACCTGAAGCCGTTTTGAATGCTGCTCAGGACCCAACCTCGAGCAGCCAGTTTTGTGTACGCGATGGCCTACTATACAAAAAGGTTTACTCAGACACTGGCCGTCGGTTCTTGCTGATAGTACTTGAAAGCGTCCGTCTGTCTATTTTACGTGCCATGCATGACAGTCCAGCTTCCAGACACCTGGGATCAGCGAGAACTTTGCACCGCACTCAGGAGAAATTCCACTGGCCCCGGATGCGCCACACGATTGACAAGTATGTGGCCAGCTATCCTGAGTGTCAAGGTCACGAAAGTCCTACTGGTGTAGCCCCCGGAATGCTTCACCCTGTAGCGCAGCCAAAGGCTCCGTTTGAGAAAGCCGAAGTTGACCTTCTGGATCCTTTCCCAAAGCCGCAAAAAGGCATCGTTGGATTGTTGTATGTGGGGATCATCTTACTCGCTACTGTGAGACGGCCGCTCTTACCGCCCCTACAGCCCACCAAGTGTCTTTTTTTATGCTGCATTCAGTCATCTTGCGACATGGTCCCTCGAGAATTGTGCTGAGTAACAGAGGCCGTCAGTTTACTGTCGATGTAATAAAAGAACATCTCTGTTTATGCTCATTCGACCCCTTACCACCCTCCGACAAATGGTTTAACAGAACGTACCAACAGAACTCTCGCCAATATACTTGCAATGTACGTCGATTCGGACCATAAAAACTGGGACTGTGTTCTCCCGTTCATCACATATGCATTCACCACTGCCAGGCATGAGACCACAAGATAGAGTCCGTTCTTCCTCCTGTACGCCAGCTCCTCCCGACCGACCCTAGATACTATCCTCCCATTTTCCAGTGACAACGACCCGTTCTTAGCGGAAACTCTCCGTCTGCCTGAAGAAGCGCGGCGGATAGCCCGATTGCGGACTTTGGCATCACAAGACAGATCAAATGCTCGGTATGACGAGCGGCATTGCCAGATCACCTACCTCCCCGATGACCTAGTCTGACTTTGGAAACCTGTGAGGAAGCGGCTTACAACAGAAAATGCTGGCACGCTACACCGGCCCATATGAGATTTTAAACCGACTCGGCGAACTAAACTACCAGATTGGACGCCTTACGGCCAGTGGACGTCGTTCGACGAACACTGAGGTGACCCATGTCGCCCGCCTGAAATAGTGTCATAGTAGTGACAACTGATTCACCTGGAGGACTTTGTTTGCGAAAGGGGGGCAAATGTTACAGACTAGATGGATGAAGAAGAGGAGCTTAGTGTCGGAGGACGAAGATGTGTGTAGTAGCAGAGGTGCTGTCTTGCTTAGGTGCACTGTTGTTGTCTTTTTTGTTGCAGTAGCGTTGCCTTACGTCGTGACATCAAGAACGTTACAATATTGTTACGGGGGTAGTTCAGCTTGAGGTTTCAGAGAGCGGAGACGGGAGACAAGGCTTTCACAGAACAGGCCTTTCCTGCAGGAACCAGCCAACACTGCTCGAACGTCATCGTCTTCACCCAAAACTACTCAGATTCTTCGTTTTCCTTATTATGCCCATATCAGCGCATGCATCGTAACACTACCCGCCGGCTGAAAAGCACCGTGTGCGTACTAGCGTCCAAACCAGGGTCCGTGCAGTGCGGCTTTAGGCGTGCAACATGGACCGTCTCGGTGCGCGGTGTAGAGGTATGGCATGCGGGATGCAAGGGCGCAATTTTATGTCACTGGTGTCACTTGTCGTAAAATACGGTAGGGTCCTGTATAACGGGGCAAACGTTTTTCCAATTAGGCCGACGCGGCGACCTGGGGTACAAAGCAGCACGAGAGACCCGCAAGAATACTGGATGTTGCGATGACAGAAATCATAGCGACGTTTCTGGGAGTGCTGGGAGGCTGCGAGTCGGCTGCGAGCAACAACGCGGGCAGCATCAGCTCGTGCTATGGCGTCACGAGCATCTGAGCTGGCAGTGGCAACAGAAGGAAGCAGAGGTTCACGGCCGTATAGAAGATTGAAGGGGGAGTAGCCGATAGTATCGTGACGCGACGAATTGTATGCAAATGGCACAAACGGCAGTGTTATGTCCCAGTCGCGGTGGTCAACAGAAACGTACATTGACAGCATGTCAGTTAGTGTCCGGTTAAGGCGTTCGGTAAGCCCGTTCGTCTGTGAATGGTAGGCAGTTGTGAAAGAATGACGAACGTTGCACAACCGTAGGATCTCGTCGACTATACGCGCAAGAAAGCAACGGCCACGGTCGGTGAGCAGTTGGCGGGGAGCTCCATGGACAAGCATAACGTCGTTGAGAAGGAAAGCAGCGACATCAGTTGCACAACTGGTTGGTATTGCTCGTGTGACCGCGTAGCGTGTGGTGTAAACAGCGGCCACCGCAATGCATTTGTTCCCCGATGCGGACAGTGGAAAAGGCCCCAAACGATCCAGACCCACTCGAGAAAATGGGTCTATGGAGATGCCGATTGGCTGCAGAAGTCAAGCTGGTAAAACTGATGACGTTTTCCGACGTTGACAGCGGTCACAGGCAGCCACGTAGCGCCGGACTGCGCGGTATAGGCCTGGCCAAAAGAACCCACGGCGCACACTGTCGTACGTGCGAGAGACGCCTGAACGACCCGCTGTGGGAACGTCGTTGAGCTGTTCAAGGACGGCTGTGCGTAGGTGCTGAGGGACTACTCGTAGAAGGTCGGGGCCATCAGGTCGCATATTGTGCCTGTATAAGGTGCCGTCATGGAGAACAAACAAACGAAGGGAAGGGTCATGGTGATCGGCGCTGAGGCGATTGATAATTTCGCGAAGCCGAGGATCTTGGAGTTGCTCACGGCGAATGTTTTAAAAGTCAGAAATAGAGAGCACGCAAGCGTCGTTGTCACAATCAGGTTGGCTTGGCGGGTCGACTGGATGACGGGACATGCTATCCGCATCTCGATACAACTGGCCAGACTTATAGACCATTGAAAAATTGTACTCCTGAACCCGCAAGGCCCAACATCCAAGGCGGCCAATAGGGTCTTTGAGTGTAGAACGCCAACACAATGCGTGGTGGTCAATGACTACTGTGAATAGCCAGCCATACAAGTAAGGGCGGAACTACGTAATGGCCCAAACTAGGGCTACGCACTCACGTTCAGTTATGGAATATTTATGTTCGGCCGCAGAGAGGCGTCGGCTGGCATAGGCGATGACGCGAGAGGAACTGAGCTGACGTTGTGCCAGAACGGCACCAACTCCATGGCCACTGGCGTCGGTGCGCACTTCTGTGGGCGCTGACGGATTGACGGGAGCCAACACTTGCGGGGCGGTGAGGTGGCCAATAAGAGCGGCGAAGGCGGCCGATTGTTCGTGGCCCCAGAAAAAGGAGACCTCTTTTTTCAGAAGCTGCGTAAGTGGACGGGCGATCTCCGCGAAGTTTCGTACAAATCGCCGGAAATACGAGGAAAGTCCGAGGAAGCTACGCACGTCGCTGCGAGATTTCGGTCTAGGAAAACCACTTACAGCGCGAATTTTGTCGGGATCCGGCTGGATGCCATGGGTGTTGACCAAATGTTCTAGGAACTTGAGTTCCCGGCAACCAAAGCTACACTTCTAGGAGTTCAACTGAAGGCCAGCTCATCGGAAGACGCCAAGAATAGCCGAAACACGATGGAGGTGGTTCTCAAAGGTTGATGAAAATACGATGACGTCATCGAGGTAGCACAGACATGTGGTCCATTTGAACCCGCGTAGTAAGGAATCCTTCATGCGTTCGAAGGTCGCAGGAGCATTACATAAGCCGAAAAGCATCACCTTGAATTGGTAGAGGCCATCCGGGGTGACAATAGCCGTCTTTTCACTATCTCTTTCATCAACAGAGATCTGCCAATCTCCAGAACGGAGATCGACGGAGGAGAGTATTTGGCACCATGCAGGCAGTCAGGGCGCCATCGATCTTTGGAAGAGGGTACACGTCTTTCTATGTTATCTTGTTTAGGTGTCGATAATCTACGCAAAGCAAAACCTTCAGCTGTTGTCTTTCTTTTTGACGAGTACTACCGGAGACGCCCAGGGGCTGCTCGACGGCTCAATAATGTTGCTGGCCAACATTTTCTCCACTTCTTCCTGAATGACCCGGCATTCGGAAAGAGCAACTCTGTAAGGCCGTCGCTGAACAGGGCAGGTATCTCCAGTATCGTTGCGATGTGTGACGACGGACGTTTGGCCTAGAGGTCCGTGATCGAAATCAAATATGTCGTTGTATGACCGCAAAAGGCCGGCAAAGGCACTGGCATATTCGGGGCGCAGGTCAGAAGCACCCATGGCTGATATGCGGTCCTCCGGACTATGTGACAGGACAGGTTGGGCAGGTACCTCGGCGTGACGGTCGGACAGCACTGCAGATATAGTAAAGCTGGACAAAGGTGAGAGCTCGGCAAGAAAAATTCCCTCCGGGAAAACTTGCGAAGACAGGCTGAAGTTCAGTATGGGAATGTGGGTGAGGTTATTCGCGACGTGTACAGTGTTATGAGGTAGGACGATGTTGCGCTGTAGAGTGACATCTGTGATGGGGTTGACAACGTAGTCGCCGTCAGGAAGGGAAGGAAAGGGTGACATGGGCACGTATACTGCCGCCTCGGGGGGGGGGGGGGGGGGGGGGTAGGCGAGTAAATGTACCGGAGCGAAGGCGAGGCTCTGCATGGTCAGCACTAGGGTCGTGAACACAGTGCGGCAGGGCTAGGCGTAGAAGTCCACAGGAACAGTCAATGAGAGCGGAATTGGCTGTTAAAAAGTCTAGGCCTAAAATGACGTCTTGAGGACAAGTTGTAAGGAAGGCGAAGAGCACAGGGATGTGGTAGCCGGCGATGCTAACGCGCGCAGTGCGTATTCCGATGATGGTAGCAATGTTGTCATCAGCAACACGAACCGTAGAGGTGTTAGCGAACGTAAGAACTTTTTTTGAGGCGCTGGCGGAACGAAGAACTGAGGACTGAAATATGGGCTCCAGTGTCAATGAGAGCGGGCATAGGGACTCTATCTACGAGGGCATTGATCAGGTTGCGGCGTGGTGCGATGGTCGAAACACAGTGGGCTGTCCGGGTTGGTAACGCAGCGTCCCGTCCGGACGCTGCAGAGTAAAGGCCTTGGTACGTTGGGGACAAGCTGCGGCGAGGAGTAGGTGATCAGGAACGGTGGGCCTGAGGCAATGGCGAACGGCTGGGACGACGGGCTTGCTCAATGTTCTCGGTACAAAGCTGTGCTCGGGTGACAGAAACTCGCCGTGGTGCATAGTACTCATGGCGAACAGGGCTGTTGTAGGGGCGAGAGGAGGGAGCCGAGCGGCTGCGACAATAGCGGGACGTATGGCCAGCCCGACAGCAGACAAAGCAAATAGGCCTATTGTCAGGTGTGCGCCACTCCGCAGGATTGCGGGTAAGGTGGCGCGGTGTGTAGGACGGTCTTGTGGTAGCAGCAGCAACCACTGGTACTTGCTGTGGTGCAGGAGGTGGCGTGGTAAGATTGGAGATGAGGCCCACATTCACGAATTCTTGGCGGACGACAGCCTGTATCATAGCTATTCTTGGCTCTGGAGGAGGTGATGTAAGTGTAACAGGTCAAGGCCTCGATTTCTCTGCGGACGATGGTAATGAGGTTGTTCTGACTTGAAGGCTGCTGCAAAGTGGGCAGATCGTCACATGAGGATGTAGTCGCCGTGTTGGGAAGGTGCTCAAACCGATGGACGATTTGGCGCTGCTTCGCCTGTTCGAAACGGCGACAGACTTGCAGGACTGGGTCCACCGTAGAGCAGTATTTGCAGGGAAGTATGTTGAATGCGTCATCAGCGATACCCTTAAGTATATGGCCCACTATATCATCTTCGGTCAAAGAGGTGTTCACCTTTCGACACAGGGCAAGGACGTCCTGTATATAGGCAAGGTATGATTCGGTTGACGATTGAGTACGAGTAGCCAGGTCTTTTTTTGGCTGCTAGAGGTCGCCCAGTCGGCTTGCCGAATAAGTCTTGAAGTTTTTGTTTGCAGGTGTCCCAAGTAGGCATCTCCTGTTCGTGATTGGTAAACCAGGTCTTCGCCGTTCCCGCTTGGTAGAAGATGTTGGCAAGCATTACGCTAGCATCCCACCGGTTGTTCTTGCTGCACCTTTCGTATTCATCGAGCCAATCTTCAACATCCGTCTTCTCTTCGCAGTTAAAAATAGGCGGATGGCGGATTTTGGTTAAGACCATGAGGGCAGGTGGAGTTTTCGTAGCGGCTGATACGTCCTCGGATGCCATGCTTACTCTGGCAGTCGGTGGGGTGAGCTCGGGGAGGTGGCATCCACTGCGTAAATCCAGGTTTCTGGCGAGGAAATACGAGGAGCTGTGGCAAGGGGATCGAAAGCGCCTCCACCAATATGTTACGGGGGTATCTCAGCTTGAGGTTTCAAAGAGCGGAGACGGAATACAAGGCTTTCACAGAACAGGCCTTTCCTGCAGGCACCAGCCGACGCTGCTCGAACGTCGTCGTCTTCACTCAAGACTACTCAGATTCTTTTTCCTTCTTATGCGCATATCAGCGCATGCATCGCCTAACGTAACAATCTCTTCCATTGCAGTATTACGTTAGCTAAAGAGAACCTTGGTTGGAAAATACTACCACACCACCGAATAACTGCCAAATAAGAATTTTTGTCTCAATTTACTCTGGTCTCACAGGAAAAAAACAAGAACGTGTACATTTTTCCTCCCCACTTTATCTCTAAACGATATGACCACCAGCTGAAAGCTCTTGAAATGCGCTATCGAACGGATGTCTACCGTAATTCATTTTCTCCGCATACTTCCGCACACTGAAATATGTTTCCCAAGAGCATTGGTGAATGTATAATGCGTTCGGAATTTGTCTTTATTGCCACACAGTCTGCCATAGATGCATATCATCCAGCTTATTTCCTTTATTTTGGCTGGCATTGCTCTTCGCGTGATAGTGTACTTTTTTTCATTTGCTGACTTATAAATTCTGCACCACGGCATTACTCTTCGTGTGATAGTGCACCTTTTTCACTTACTGCGTTATGAATTTTGCACCACGGCGCCAGGAAGACCGTTTGCCATCGAGATGACCGATCTGTATTATGTATTTTGTTATTTTGTTGCTTTCATCTACTGCGCTTAGTTGTTTAAGTTTTTGTCACAACAATGCCCTTGGCGTGCTGCAGGTACTGTTTAAATAATTAAAACATATGCCGAAAACAAACGCACCAAAGAAAAAAGGCATGGGAGCAAGGCCAGAACGTTTTTCACTCGCACTACTCCTAATTGCTGGTGCTGCCACTTCCGCCACTGCTACTTAAATTAGAGAAGCATTCAGCTCTAAGTTCGAACGAATGAACAACAGCTCCTGTACTACTTGTCCCTTGAGCCTATTCCTACTCTTGGCGTACACACAGCTAAACTTTGACGACTCCATCTCACATGCGGCAAAGGGGACCGTAACACATAAGCATCAACCGTCTAGACCAATGAAAACTGTTATTTAAGTCTATTAATGAACAAGGAAAAGTGGCGCAACAAATGCACGAGCAGCAAGAAGCTATACAAGAAACACTTTTTGCTGTTTTCACGCATCTCGGCATCTTGAATATAATACACAGCCTGATATTGCCAATTTTTGTTCAATATTACCACAAAATCCTGTTTTTCTCTTTTTTTCTTTAGCCTTACAAATATCTGTCAATTTAACATCCCTAAGGGCTCGCACATTCAGTTTGGCGTCATTCGCACTCACAATTGCATAGGCGCACACTGCTCTCAAGCCCCCACTAACTGCGGGAGCCTTTGTTCCTTTATAGGTAGCTGCCATTCTAAGCAACTTTTTATATCCATTTAAGATACACTTTAAGACACGACAGCCGTAATGGCTCCCGCTTGCGGCTTTAGCTTGCACATCCTTTAAGTAAAACATTTAGCGCAAAAGCAAAACACAATGAATTTGTTTACTCAATGGATCACCAACCTGCCCAGCAACATGCTCTTCTCAACTGCACATCCTCTTTCATGTACATGCATTCTGGTATTCGTTTAACTACCGTGCCTCTATTATCTCGAACATACCCAATAGCATCTAGTCGTAAGATGGCTATCTATATGAAAGACCACCGGGCACAGTTATAACACCGTATTTATTCAAGCCGACGGCAAAGCTTATCTTCCGCTGAATGGGAACCTTAAAACTGTCGGGATAATACTTGGTCTCAATGCCAGTGGCTAGGTGGGAAGGAATCGTGGTAGTTTCTCTCTTTGAGCGCGGTCGTTGGGGTTGAGCTTACTCCACACTACACAATCTCTAGATCACAGAGCTGAAGTCCATGTAAGCAAGACTTACCTGTTATCAAAGCGACCTTTCCTTTTAAGTCCGGCATGTCCGAAGTTAGCCAGAATATTCGGTCCAACTTGTACCCCGAAATGAGGCAGTGAATCCTATGACCTAGCGCAGTCGACCGACCACAAACACGTCCGTACAAACTCTGCTCCCCACTACACACTCAACCTCTTCTATAGTATGTTATCTTATCTTGTTTTTCTTACAATCCACGTGTGAGCAAACACAAGTATTCCCCTCCTCACACACCGTACGCCTTCCGCGCTATCAGTTCAAGACCGGCGGCAGCCTTGTGCAGCATGTCCACCTTTATTCTAAATAACTGTTCATCGGTCAATACCTCCTCTTGCATCCACACGACGAGCTACAATCGTGTGAGGAGGCAGTGATAGCTGCGTAGCAAAAATAGAAACACGGGCTACCTAGTGATTAGTACAGGAATTCATATTACAACCGCCTGACAAGGCAGCAACACAGCGAGCTGAATTTACTGAATCACTGAATTCAGAGCATTAAGACCCGCCTGACTTCAACGAATTAAACGAGTCAAGAAGCCTCTCGGGCTCAGGGTCAACAGACGAACTGCCGAGAAATAATCTGGCGGTTAGACGAAAGCACCATATCCCCTTTTGTAATGGCGATGCAATGTACTTTTTGAAGCGAAAGCTTCACTACGCCAGCTTTTCGAGCCTTCAGCATTACGAAGGATTTCACCTTCAGGTGACCATGACAGATAATGTGACTTACCTTTGTTATAAACTTATAAACCAATTTACAATTTACAATGGAAGCGAAAGCAGGTCTTTGTGTGACACTAAATTGTCCTTCTAGAGACCTTGACGTATTCAAGTGTGGGTGCCCACAATTTTATGCTGTTCAACTAAAACTTCCTTTCCTCAAAACCTAACTTAAACGGAGAGGCAGTATCGCTTCTCGGCCTTTAGCTCAGAATAACACTTTGATTGATGTCAGGGGCCGGGATTCTATGCAAGCCTTTGCTCGTAAAGGCAACCTTTAAACGTTCCCTTCGGTTAGTAGCAGACCAGATTTTAATCATACCGGCCAAACCCTCTGCTTTGACTTTAAATAAATCCACCTATCTATATTTCCTCTTCGGGAGTGCTTGGATTCCCCTGCCTGTCAGATGATTGGGTGCCCTGAATGGCTCGCGAGGGGGAGCGGTGCTCCACCACCGCTTCTTCACGCCGCCGTCTCGACACTGCTCGATGGGCTCATCTCTTGTGCGGCCGGGTCTTTTGTACGTCAATGCAATGGAGACGCTCCCCCCCCCCCCCTTATGGCGCTCCCGCTTTAGGGGAGCTCTTCACCATTTTCTCGTTGTAATGTCCCAAACATTGTCGAAAAAAATATAAACGCAGAGGCATTCCCGACCGCTGGAGGCTGCTTTTCAATAGAGGCGAAACGAAGAGGCATCCTTGTGCTGTGCGATGCCATTGCGCTTTTGAAAACCCTGAGCCAGCCGTAGCCTTTTCGTACGGCTCCTCTCCTTTCAACTTTCACTCCAACCTTCCTCCCTTCTCTTACGGCATGGTCATGTGTCCACAGAAACAAGTTTGACAGAAACTGCGCCTTTCTCTTCCTGTGAAACGATTATTACTATTATTATTAACGGAGAGACAGCCCAGGGTTGTGCGATGTCAGCGCACGTTAAAGCCCAGATGTGGCTAAATTACTCCTTGGCCTCCCACTAAGGGACCTCTCTCTCCACTTCCTCTCCCATCATCCATCTCTCAATTTGGGCAGGTACTGCGCCTTTCCTTTATAATAAACCAATGCAGTACAATATACAAGGAAGGAAGGAAAAGCTTTATTTAGCCCGATGGTTTTTTCGGCGGTTTTTGGGGCGTATTCATAGGTGTCTCCTCGGTCAATTCCCAAGAGCCTTCTCCGTCGACCTCGTCCACTACCAACCAATGGTCGGCTGCCCTCAGTCCAGGGCTCCGCTGGCCACTGCCACCCGTTGAGCTCGCTGTAATGGGCCTTGCTGCTTTTAGCAGCGGTCGCTGGACAGCGTAGTCTCCCATTACTGCGCACAATATAGAAGAAAAAATATTAAATATTATCTTGACCAGGTTAGGTGTAGGTGTCCATGAGGCGTTTACTCAACAGTATAAGGCACCGGAGCCCTCCACTACAGCACTCCTTTCTCTAGTTCCGCTTTCACTCTCACCTTCTTCCCTTCCCTTCGGCACTCTTCAGGTGTCTACAGACGCCCCGTCGGGGTGGTACAGTGGTAAGACGCCCGACTACTGTGCCGGAGTACCCGGGTTCGAACCCGACCTCGGTGGCTGCGTTTCGATGGAGGCGAAACGAAGAGGCGTCCGTGTGCTGTGCGATGTCAGCACACGTTGAAGATGCCTAGGTGGCCGAAATTACTCCGTAGCCCTCCACTACGGCTCCTCTCTCTCTTTCCACTTTCACGCCCACCTTACTCCCTCCCCTTACGGCGCCGTTGCGGTGTCCACAGAAAACAAGTGAGACAGTTACCGCGACTTTCCCTTCCTATAAATAAATCAGTTTTAAATATATCAGTTCAGGTGTCTACAGAACATGTGCGACAGATACATAATAATAAGGGGTTCATAGGAAGGGAAAGGCGCAGTATCTGTCACACTTGCAGCTGTGGACACCTGAACCGCGCTGTAAGGGAAGGGAGGAAGGTGGGGGTGAAAGTGGATAGAGAGAAAGAGGATCCGCAGTGGAGGGCTTCGGAGTAATTTCGACCACCTGGGGATCTTTAACTTGCGCTGACATCGCACAGCACACGGACGCCTCTTCGTTTCGCCTCCATCGAAACGCAGCCACCGAGGTCGGGATCGAACCCGGGAACTCCGGACAGTAGTCGGGCGTCTTACCACTGCACCACCCCGGCGGGGCAGCACATTTCCTTTCCTGTGAACCAATTATTATTATTATTATTATTATTATTATTATTATTATTATTATTATTATTATTATTATTATTATTATTATTATTATTATTATTATTATTATTATTATTAATATTATTATTATTATTATTATTATTATTATTATTATTATTATTATTATTATTATTATTATTATTATTATTATTATTATCCTTCCTTTTCCCAAAAACCCTAATTTTAATGATAATATGAAAGCCCTGCGGATTGAAAAGCTGATGCTCTATCACTAGATTCAAGCCTATCTTAAATCCCCACAATAATTTCACATGTGGGTCAAATAGGATGGACAGCCGATGTATGGAAGCTTTCACAAGTTACTACGAGAGTTATTCTTGATTCTAAACATTAGCTTTGACTTATTCAAGACTAGGTTCAATTCAATGCTACTGCTTTTGAATCACTCGATTAAGTTGATTAGTCGCCGAAGCACCTGACACCAAGGGGCACGTGCCAATACCAAGTTTCGCAAAATACGGAAAGTAGTCGTTGTAGGTTGCATCTACAACCACGTATAAATGGTGAAGTAATGAAAACTTAACCAAGTGACAGTCAGCCCCTCTCGCTGCAATAAAATAAAGCTAGAACAGCAACATTGGGTTTAATTATGTACCGCATTCTACTCTCAGGCTACCTAAAGGTATACAGGCGCATTCTCGAAAAATCAGTTTGCAGTTTTAATTATATAGGTGAACATTAAACTCTACCAATTTAGAGCGTTGTCTCGTCTTTCCAAAATGCTTTTATTTCTAAGAGAGCTGTATTCGTTTTAGTCTAAATGTTATGCATAAGTGAAAAACAGTGCATGTTTGCCTAAACTCAGCATGACAAAGCACTCAGCAATAATTTCATTGTTGCGAACAGTCGTGTACATCTGAGCGAATATTGCTACTTCGTTAACAAGCCCTGTTTTGAGGCAATACTATATCTCGCGCATTGTTTTCACTGACTGGCGTTCCAACATTAAAATATAATTAGGGTCATAATTTTGGTGAGTACACTAAACGTAAGATAGCGTTCTACGCACTTTAAAAATTACGCGTGCTAACTTTGCTCTTCGTGTGACTGTATAGGTGGGCGGTGCTTTTACTAGGCAATTTCCATGTTTGGCTTCATTTAAGTAGACCATCTACTAGGTTACAAGAAGCTTCAGTGATACAGCCGTGTAATTGATATGAAAATTTGCCTTCTGTGATATTAGTTCCTAGAAGAGTGAATTAACCAAGCCAGCCTTAGAGAGAAGCGTCATAAGCGTCAGGTTTACGCAAACGTGATTTCGTGTGGCTTCATCATCTTTACCCGTCCAACTTGCCGGGAGTTCTCTAGCCGAGTTTGAGGTCCTAGCTTTCTTGCACTGAAATGTTTTCTATATATTTTTTTTTTTGCGGAAGAGTAAAGATCAGTATTACAACAGAGCTCATTGTTTAAAGAAAACGGCCACTTTACAACATGCGTCTGTCTTAGTGACCTTCATGATCAGCCATAAAATCAGGAACAACCTGCTATCTGACTGTAAATAGTTAACGTCCACCGTCCTAGTCAGTCAAACCCTCTCTACAGCACTTGGAGCCTAATATACTGTAGTAAAAATTCGCGGAGGAGACTTTATTTGACAGTCTCCATAAACCACAAACAGGGAGATACCGTCACACATTTACGAGCAAACAATGTCATCAAGCCGTGGTCACCACCATTAAAAACTTGCTGGCGGAACTTATATCTCATATATCACTTATATCTCTCTTAAGTGCGACAAGGCGAAAGTCTTTTCTGTTGCTCTTTGCACTCATCTGCCACTTTTTCTCTCTTGAGTCTCTCTTATCGTTTATTTTTACAGTTTTGCTAAGGTTTTGCACTTTTTTATCGCACTTTTGTCGTATTTTGCGCGACTTCGATGCCCGTGGTATTTCGACATCAAATTGGCTTTTCTGGCTATAATTAACGAAATACTCCCCATCAACAATATCTTGCATATGCAGACATTTTTTCGCCTTCTATCTCATACAACCATCATTTTACTCGTAAATCACGTCATTCGTCGACACGGACGGTGTGACACCCTCTCTAGACGGACATTTTCTGCGTATACCCATGGGCGTAAAGCACATCCGCCTTAATTAATATTGCGATGATGTCCCAATGTAGCTACAAATGTTGCGTGTTTTACACTAACGTAGATGGTGGGAGGTTAAGGCCTTCTTCACAACCGTTTAACGTAAAACAAGTCGCTTGCTAGGCCCATTTTCCTCCCCATCTCAGCCCCACTGAAGAGGCTTGGGAGGCTTTCCTTCTCGGGTGCTCGTCGGTCGGGGCCCAAAAGGTCTTGCCCCTCAGGCTCGCGAGGCGGCTGTCACTTGCCGCGTCCCGGACTAGGGCTGCTGACCAACTGATGCAGGCGTTCACCATCTTCGCTGGCTCGCGTCCTCTGATTCAGGAAATAAAACGTTTCACAAGCAAGCCAAGCCATGGCATAGCCTATACCCATTGTAGCAGTGGCAGGCACCCTGCATGCTGCGCAAGATAGCAGGCCTGCAGAAGGAACAAAGCGCTGTGTCATGGGACGCATAAACGGGATGACCCAGAGCAGATATTTAAGAAGCGAAACGTATTTCCGGTAATACTGCAGGCCGCCTTACTAACCTGCATATTATTGACAAATGCACTGACTGGATTGCGGAGCGTAACAAAATCTCGCGTAATTATCCAATGACGAATGTGAATCTTTTATTTCTTCCAGATCACTTGTCAGCAAAATTGCGGTTTCTTTTATGGAACTGTGTCACCAGAAGAAGTCAGGGTACTGGAATTTCTTCTTCACGGCAGGGTAGTCTTGTCTCCGTCCAAGTGTTTTGTTGTCGGGCACAATTTTGTTCACAGATAGCTTTCATATTCCATCCCAAGAACCTTGTAAGCATATTTCATGAACCAGAACACTAGTTCACTACCTCGGCTGCATACGTCCACAGTGTGGCGCACGGATTGCAGAAACGTGTGAAAAATATCAGTGTACAAGTAGTTTTAACTGCTCCCGAGAAGTGGAAACGCCTCAAAATACGCCGAAAAGAATGTACCACAAAATACACGAAAATATTTATTCAGATTGTTTCAAACCTAGCGCAAGTGATTCATTGCAGCTTAGGGCGTGGACATGCTTCCTATAACTTATTCTTCTTGCATACTATCTTGCTGACCACAATTTAAAAACTCAGGGGACTATCAAGCGTCATTTAACGCGACGCTTGATAGTTCCGATAGACACAATATCGCAGTTAACATCCCATTTTCATTCCCTGCATAGCTTTATATTTTTGCTTAGGTAGGCAGGCGAAAGGAAGACGCAGTATCTGCCTCAAAGCCTTTAACACCTCGTTTTCATTGCGATGTCAGTGCACGTTAAAGAACCCCAGGTGGTCGAACTTTCTGGAGTCCTCCACTACGGCGTCTCGGAAGGGTACTCTATTATCCATCATATCTATACCATCAACCAGGTGATAGAAAAATTGCTTCGAATATTACCAGCCCATATACATAGCATTCATTGATTACGGAAAAGCATTTGACTTAGTAGAAACAACGGCGGTCTTGAAGGTATTGCGAAATAAACGTGTGGACGAGCCGTACGTGAAAGTAATGGAAGGTAAACTATGTAGCGGCTGCACAGCAAACATAGTTCTGCGTAAAGAAGGTAGAAAAATTCCTATAACGACAGGTGCTAGACAAGAAGACACGATCTCCCCAGTGTTATCCAGTTTGCGCAGAGGAAGTATTAAGAGACTTAGAATGAGAGCAGTTAGGGTAAGGGTAGATGGAGAATACCTCAGTAATCTGCGATTTGTTGATGACATTGCCTTGCTGAGTAACTCGGGGGATGAGCTGCAAATAATGATTGATGACCTAGACAGGAAAAGTAGAAAGGTAGGCTTGAAAATCAATATGCAGAAGACTAAAGTAATGTTCAACAGCCTCGGGAAGGAACAGCAGTTTATGTTGGGTGGTGAATCACTGGAAGTAGTAGGTGAATATGTCTACTTAGGATAGGTAATAACCGCAGATTTGGACCATGAAAAGGAAGTAACAAGAAGAATAAGATTGGGATGGAGTGCATTTGGCAAGCACTCGCAGATTATGGCTAGCAGCATAGTGGTATCGCTCAAGAGGAAAGTATACAACAGTTGCATCTTGCCTGTACTCACCTATGGGGCTGAAACATGGAGGCTAGCCAAGAGAGTTCTACTTAAGTTGAGGACAACCCAGAGGGCCATGGAACGAAAAATGGTAGGGGTAACATTAAGAGATAGAAATCGTGCAGAGTGCGTCAAAGAACTCAAGTTACTGACGTGGAAATCAAGAAGAAGAAATGGGCATGGGCAGGACATGTAGGGCAAAGACAGGATAACCGATAGTCGCTTATGGTAACAAACTGGATTCCAACGGAAGGAAAGCGTAGCAGGGAGTGGTAGATTGTTAGTTGAGCGGATGAGTTTAAGACGTTCACAGGGTCAAGTGGATGCAGCTAGCACAGAACCGGATTTATTGGAGAAATATGGGAGAGGCCTTCGCCCTGCAGTAGGTATAGTCAGGCTGATGGTGATGATATCGAATATGATCGGATTCATGAGATGATAACTGGTGTAGGCGTCTAGTCAGGGATCCTGAGAATGATGAAAATGATTGAGCGAATGCATCGTTAAACATTCTGGCACACGAATGGACATCCACGACTTACCCTGCGCTTGTGAGTAATGATTTTACGGACTTATTGGTAATCCCTCGTACGGTGTTTCGAAATTTCATGCGGTTATTTTTCGTAGATTAGGAAGTGTACAATTGAAAAAAAAAGATGATTTGGCTGACTTCAAGGCACTAAGATATTTATTTGAGCTTTACCGGCAGACAGACCTCTGCCTTTTAACCGCGAGATTACAGAGACAAAGTCGACTCTCGATGCATACCTGTCAGATGTTAATGAAGGCGACCTACCAGCCGTACGCATCAGCGAACTAGTTGCCGTTCGCAGGCTTTCAGCTGATGAGCAACGAGAGACCGCTGTCCCCAAATGGCGAGCGTGGGCAGCTGGTCGGCTGCCAAATGAAGTGGGATATTTTGACTCGCTTAGGCGCTGGGACGTCCTCTCCACGAGACAGCGCCTCGCCAGATGGGGTATTGTACCCAATGACCAACGGTGGTGCTCACGAGAGCCTCTCACATGCTTTTGTCGAATGTGTAGTTGCGAGAACAATGTGGCGGCTCACATATAGCATGTTTAACGTCCGCATGAACCCTGGCGTCAGGCGCCGGCGCAACCCTTTTGAACACCTTGTGTTCACTGCGGTTCTGTTTGTGTTGTGGCGTCGTCGCTGCCTCGCTGAGGCGCGCCGCACTCCCGCTAGCGCAATGTACCCAGCCTTGCAGAGGCTGCGCCTCGTCACCTGGAGGTATGTCTGAACCGTTAGAAACGGACGGCAAGACGCGGTTTCTGCGGCGCTGGCACATGCGCTTCTATGTTGTATGGGGGAGTAGATTTGCGATGCCTTTCGTCCTTTGTTGAACTCCCCCCCCCCCCTCCCCTCATTCACACTTCTATTGTTTTCCCCTCTCTGGGGAATCATGTTTTCGAGTTTAATTTGTATATGTATCTTATTGTGTTTTTTATAGTGTTTTGGTCTGTAACATGCGTTTATGTATGTATGTACTCAATGAATTCTCTTTATACCAAATTAATTCTATATTCGTTTTAACAGGCAATGTAAAACAATCAATAGAATCATTGATTGCGAGCAGAACACCACCGCCAACTCTACCTGTTCAGTCGCTTCGGAAAAGGGCACATTGATTTTCGCACTTGACCAATTCAAGGTTTGTTATTTTGATGTTAAGCCATATTTCTCTGAAGGCGATAATGTCGGTGTTACAATCGTTAACAATGGTGAGAAGTTCGTATTTTTATAGAGAAAACTACGAATATTAGTAAAAAGAATAGAGCACTCCTTTGCTTTTACTTTCAGGGCATCACTTCTCAGGTGGTCCCTGATTGTCACCGATACTACACCGCAAGAGCCAAAAATTATGTCTTGGGTATGTTCTCTTTTTTTTTCAGAGCTGCGCATTCCAAACAAAAATTGTGTCATTTCTCTCGCCGTACCCATAGTTCTTTCCACCAAAATTTATTTTTTTTTGTAACTTAGTATGGAGTGATGTGGTTTTTTATTTGTCATAGTCTATTAATTTTTCTTCATTTTGCGTATTGCTTGGCAGAAATCTTCGCTCATTGATGTGTCTGCGTGTTTCACTGAGCCGAGTTTTCGATGACTAATTCTCTTGTTCTGTACGTTTAAAATATAGTTATAAGCCACGTTTCATATATGACATGTTTCAAGAAACTAACAACAATAACAACTGACAGTAAAACCCTGGAGGTATTATCAAGTTTATTTCAGGTTCTGCCTTTAATTCTTGTCAACTACAACCTGCTGGAGGCCAAATACCGGAAAGACATCGTCGATATAGGCGGTCGCATGCTTTATGGCTAGGTTCTTAAAATATACTTGATAATGATAGATACAAACCAAACATTGCTTCCAAGAATCTAAGGTCATTTTAGCTAACAGATATCGACGCTGCCCTGACGGCCCTATATTCAGTTATTCTGAATCCTTGCAACGTATCTCTTTGTCTCTGGTTCCCCAATGCTCACTGTCACCTGCGGTTTCCTTGGCACACGTGTACACAACTTCATGCCCGCGGTGACAGAAGAGTGGCTAATGCACTAACGTCCGCACATATTCTACAGATTTGGAGCCTCACGGAGAGTAAAAGCATCACCAGCGTCAATAAGAATTCTCATTCAAGGTGCGCAGCTGTTTCATTTTTGCAACCCTTCAGTTTTCAACCGCGACCAATGTCATCCAGCAGAAAGACAGTAAAACATTCCGGATATGTCATCCTTCATATGTTCTGAAAGCCAGAGCCATTGTGTCTTTAGTATGTACCTTCACCTCTCGGTAAATTTCGTTGCAACGATGTTTTTACTCATCAACGTTTCACACGAGTGCTCTTTGCTCCGTTTTCAACCGTTCCTCTCTCACAGCTTCATCAATGAAGTAGGAACACAATGAGATGCACATATTGTGAAAGATGGATCCTATCTTTCAGCAAAGGGGCATATTCTGCGCATACTTTGTAGGTACCATGGAATAATTATGAGCACATGTTTCCGACTTTTTTCTCCGAACGCAGACTAAAAGCCTTCACCACACCCTGTGCCGAAGTGCACTAAAGCCGCAGAAATACTGGTAATAGCGAACCTGTCTTACAGTGTCTGTCATGTGGATAGCTACTTCGACATCACGTCCACCTCAAACGTCACATTTTAGCAGAGGCGTTGACTTTTGGTTCCTAGCAATACTTTGTAGGACAGCTGCAACCGCGAAGGTGCTCCAGAGAAACAAGGTGGAATACTTCTGCTAGAACCACCCAACCCAGTGCTAGCACTATACGTTCATTGTTATTCGCGCAAGTCTAGCTCTTCAACCATTACGCATACATGCAAGATAAATGTGTCAGTCTACATTCAGTGCCCAAATACGGTACTAGCGACTTCGAGAGCCGTTAACACGAAGCAGCACTCTAGTAGGCTCTCAAAATTAAAACTTACATTACACACCCTTAGATGCTGGCACCTTCAATGGTAGTGCGAGTGTCCACAAATTCGGCACTGGTGCAAGTTCTGGTAATTTCTGCATCGGTAGACTTTGTGGTTAACACACGCCAAAGCTGCTATAAGTTTGGGCCTTATGTTCATCCTTTCGGCTACAGCCCACTCATCCTGTGACGTCAACGCAGAAGCGCGCACTCACGCTGCGCTCGTTGACAAATTCCTCGAAGCAAGATTCGCCAGCGCTGTTCCTAGAATACAACTCGAATTCATGTGCGATTTCGATAAAAGTGTATTTGCAAGTCATAAGGAGAATCTGTTCGAATCAACCACGTCCAAATGTAACAAACCTGATGCTGTCTGCATGCCAGAGCATGTATAGACGCTACGAATAGTTCGACTGACCAAGCATTTGGTGTAGTCATTGGTCCTTACTGTTTCAGTGGAACTATTTCGATGAAAATCATGTGCGCACAATATCTGTGCGTGCGTGCTTGTGTGTGAACCTTCTATCAAAGCGCACCTAGTGACTGAATATAGTGGAGGTCATTATCCGCCCCCTTCCGGTCTTGGGGCTCCACTTGCGTAGCAAATTGTTTCGCGTTGGGGCGCCTAATAGTAAACCTTCGTGCGCAACCTACGAGCCGCCGCTTACCAACATCTTCCAAATGTTTCCCTCAACCACCGTATGAAACAACTGCAAACTCCAAAAATATTTGACCTTTCTGATGTCCCTCCCAAACATACACCGTCCACATATGTACAGCCATCGAATGCGCATTTGCATGCGCATTGGACATGAGTTGAATGACATGAGTTTCAACGTGGAAGTAAGCTACCGTGTTTATGTAATTTTAATGAAGAAGCGCTTCTATTCGCATTCTTAGATTTTGCCGCGCTGCCTTTGACGCCTCCTTCAAACAACCGCTAAAAAGTATTCAAAGGTTATCAATGAGTTTAGCATTGCGTATACAACACAGCATTACTTTTCTAGAGCTTGGAAAATGAATGCTTTCGATATTCTCAAAAAACATTAGATAAGTTTCTTGCTCGTTTGACATTCATTTGTCAAGTACTGGCAATCTAATTTTTGATTACTTTAATCAGGTGCCATTTCCTGTAGCTGTCGATATTTCTTTCAGGTGAAGGTTTCGAGCTAATTGTCATCATCATAGCCACCTACCAGAGATATGCTCAGCGTTTTCAAAATGGTGAAGCTTCTAACCCTGCTTAAAAGACACCCGTGAGATCAATTTGTAGCTCACCCTTTAATACTTTTATGCGGCGGCAAGCCTGTAAAAACAGGAAAACGGAACATAACCGATGGCGATGGGGAATGACTTTAAATGAATTTTGTTGGGCGTAGCGAGTGCTCCTGTCCATGATGATGGCCTCTATCGAAATTGCACATACCCACGGTGGGGGATTGCAGATACAGGACAAATTGCAGATACAAAATATTGTTGCGAAGAAGAAATACGGCAGTGCAGCGAGAGGTGCCCTCACGCTAGGCCAGACGTTAAATCACTGTTCATCCTGTCGCCATGTTGTGTCGTCTCTTTGCTTGTCATAACGTAACATTTTGGTTAAGGATGCGGAGTATGTCATCCCCATCCTCGCCTTGGAGCATCGATGCCGTCTGTAAGCCGGGACCATTGACCGAGGGCCCTCGGACATCGTCGAGCAGCTTTGCCCTAGCCCTTCCTGCCCAGACCCGACTCGACCAACTACCACCGCCCAGCCCCCAGCACGGATCTGAAGACAAGCAGAATAGACAGACCAACCAGACCAGAGACGAAGAACTCGAAAAACCCGAAGGACCCAAAGGAACCGGACATGTACACGCAACCACAGTCCAGCCGCTCGTCGCGACCTCGAGCTGTCGGTCCCATGGACTCTGGTGGCGGATCGTTGAACAGCTCCGGGGGAGGCAGATCACCCAAGCATCATCGTGTTCTTCTTTTTCTTCTTGTTCTTCTTCTCCCTTGATATATGGCACATACCCACGAAGGGGGTTTGGTCAGGGTTCAGTGCGGACTGCAACATGTCCTACACTTACTGAATTAGTGCATTAAAGTAATTGTCAACTAAACAAAAACATACCGCTTAAGATCACAAAATTGATTGAAAAAAAATTACCAAGCAGAACATTTGTAAGTTTGGAATACAATTAGCAAGGGAATCTGTCCGTAGCTGTGATGTAGTTATGTAAGTACTGACAAATTTGAGGCAACGCAAATCATTTCGCACTCTCACCGAAGGAGAGTGGAAGCGGGACCGAAAACGTAAATCCCAAGCGTGCAATTGGAGTTTCTAAATGCACCCTCACACCCTTCACCCTTCTAAAGCCTCACAAAGGTTTGTGGGGCTGATCTCGCATCTACATAAATAAAGATTTAGGCTGGGAATCCTGCATCTCATGAGAGTCATCGTTACCTCACACTACCATGATTTACATGAACGAACCTTTCATGAGTATATGAGATGTTGGTATTCGGCTGTAGATAGCAAGGGGTCATTGCATGAAGCGGCTAGGTATTGATATCGCTGGAAACGGGACATTCCAAAAATGGTTATATTAGGGATTGCATATGAAACAGATGCATCAAGAGCTGATTGAGCCAGGAGGAGCCAGGACACTTAGGTGAAGCGTATTTCTTTCACCCACCCCGGTATGAAATACTTTATTGAGCGGCTCAAAAGAGCATCCCGTGCTGACTCCAGTGACAACAAAACATAAAGAGAGTCTGATAGAAAAATTATTTTTGATTGACTGCAGGGAACATTTAGTAGTGCTAGCCCAATTACCATAAACGCTGCTAAAAATATCGGTGTGTAATCCGGGACACGCACCGAAAAACTCCAGGAAAAAGACTGAAAAAATTCCTATCGCTGCTTTCTGCGCAGTCACAGACGCATCAAGGCCAATTACAGTGTGATCAGGGAACTTCTCAAGGTGATCACATAGGAGACTGGTTATTAGACTTGAAGGTAAGTGCTTCACATTAGATGGAAATATAGAATCATAATTTATATTCACAAAGGACGTTGAGCAACCAATAGAACATATAGAACCGTCCGTGGTCCACACCAATGTTTGCTAAAATGCTCTGCGTGAAACGAACATGGCGCATGCAGAACATTGGCCACTGGTGAGTGAGACAGAGGGCTGGGTTTGACACAAAAGTAGGTATAACCACACCGGGAGCAGCCTCAAATGACCGCAAGAATGAGCTAGCAGTTAAAAAGCGGAAACGGTAGTTAAGGTCCGGAATGCGGGCCTCCAAGTACAAAACAGTGGTAGAGACTGACTGTGGAAGCCCTAGGCAGAGGCGCAGCGCACGTCTCTCTAAAAGCAGCAAAGGGTGCAGCTTATATTTTGGACACCCAGAAAAAAGAATGCAGCCAAATTCCAGAATCGGTCTCACATAGACTTTGTACAAAAGTAGAAGAGTATCTCGACGCATACCAAATTTCCTATTGATTATCCGTATGAGCCTACCAAAGGCACGCTCACGTTTCCGAACATTAGGCTTGATGTGAGGCCTCCAGTTCATACTAGCATCATACGTAATGCCTAAATACCGCGCAGATTCTACTTGAGGTATAACATCTGAGCGGTAGTTTAACGAAACATATAAGGGTGTTTTGGTTTTAAGAACTAGCACATTACTTTTGCATAAATTTAAAACTAATTTAATTTTCTCCAACCAGACCTCAAGTGCACTTAGGTAAGCCTGTAGTGAACGAAAGATGTCATGAATATATTTTGCAGAGGTCGAGAATGTTATGTCATGTGCATATACATATAAATATGACATCAGGATGAACCGGAATATCGCACAATAATATATTACAAAAAGTGGTGAGAGCACAGAGTTCTGGGAAAGAGCATCATTCTTTTCTCCTTTCCTAAACATCTACACCATCACGTCACCATCGACTTCAACGAAACGATCGGGATGATCGCTCGGTGGCCCCAGGAAGTTTTGCGAAGAAGAAAATTGGCAGTGGTGCGAAATGAGCCCTCGCGCTAGACCAGACATTAAATCCTGTCGCCATGTTGTGCCGTCTCTTTGCTTGTCATCAGGTAACAATATATACGATCAAGGATTGGAGTATGTATATAAATATGGGAGATTAACTAGAATTTTGAAAAATAAACAGGAAAAGAAAAAGCGCTAAGATTTTATTTAGTATAGGAATCTGCTTGAGGAAGCAATGTAATCATGAACAGGATTGCACACTGGTTTCAAAGGGATATCCCGTGACGCTTGCCCCGTTAGAGAGGAGAACTGGAATGGTTAGAGGAAGCCCTAATCTAGAAAGGGGAGTCGTTAGGCAAATTTTGCGTAGAGATCCGAACGCCGGCAGAAGAGGAAAAAATAGTCTATGGATTCGATTTCTCCATTAGACCCACAAAGGTTGGTTATGAGCCTTCCGTGTATCTTCTTTCATTTGTACATTGCTTCGCCCATTTCTTCGCCCTGTAACCTCCTCTCCCTCTTCGTGTATGGTGTTCCCGTCTCTGCCCTCATTGACACTGGTGCCCAAGTCTCGACCATGAGCTCATCGTTTTGCCGCCGCCTCAAGAAAGTACAGACCCCCGCCGCTTCGCCCACCGTTCGTGTTGCCGATGGCAGTACTGCTGCCGTCACTGGGCAGTGCACTGCCCGAGTCACCCTTGCCGGTCATCACATCCCTGTTTTGTTCACCGTCCTCAACCAGTGCCCTCACAATGTGATCCTCGGCCTTGACTTTTTAACGGCCCACTCTGCCCTTATCGACTGCTCCAGCGGCCTTCTTCATTTAGACCTACCTGTCTGCTCAGAACGTCCTCCATCTGCACCCCGCCTTCGCTCCACTGAGTTCGCTTGCCTGCCCCCTGACTCTGCTGTTTACCTACCTCTGTCACCTTTCCCGCCTGTGCCTGACGGCGACTATTTTGCTTGCCCTATCACCGAGGTCTTTCTTGACCGCAACGTCGTTCTTCCTCATCTCATCGTACGCGTTACACAGAACAGCACCTACCTTCCTATCCTGAACTTCAGTCTGTCACCCCAAGTTCTCCCCGAATGAATATCCCTTGCTACCTTGTCCCCTCTCACAGACTGCACCATTCGTGCACTCACTCCTGGCCCACATTCAAGCGTCCTTCCAACACCCGTACTCTCCACCACAGTTACCGACCCTATTTCCGCAATGATAGCCTCTGACCTCAGCCCCGAACACGCTCAGGACCTGCACAACCTTTTGTTATCCTTCTCCAACATTTTTGACTTTGCTGCCCGTTCTCTGGGCCAAACATCAGTTGTGACTCACCGCATTGACACCGGCGATGAAAAGCCTGTACATCGGAGGCCTTATCGTGTGTCCCTTTCTGAGCGCCAAGTCATCCAGCAGGAGGTCGACAAGATGTTGGGCAACGATATCATCGAACCTTCGAACAGCCCCTGAGCATTTCCTGTCGTGCTCGTTAGAAAGAAAGACAACAGTTGGCGCTTTTGTGTCGGCTATCGACATCTGAACAAGATTACAAGGAAAGATGTTTACCCGCTGCCGCGAATAGACGATGCCTTGGACTGTTTACATGGAGCCCGCTGATTTTCCTCCATCGACCTTCGTAGCGGCTACTGGCAGATCTCTGTTGACGAGCAAGACCGCGAGAAGAAAGCTTTTGTCACACCCGATGGACTTTACCAATTTAAGGTTATGCCTTTTGGACATTGCAACGCCCCTGCTACGTTTGAACGAATGATGGACTCCTTACTCCGCGGATTCAAATGGACGACTTGTCTATGTTACTTGGATGACGTGATTGTCTTCTCGCCCTCGTTCGAAAGCCATCTTCATCGCCTTTCTTCCATCTTGGCACTTTTTCGCCGTGCCGGACTTCAACTGAACTCAAAGAAGTGCAGTTTTGGTCGCCGCGAACTTAAAGTGCTTGGCCATTTGGTGAATGCCACCCGCGTGCAACCCGATCCCGACAAAGTTAGCGCAGTCAGTGCGTTTCCATGTCCCCGTTCACCCCGTGATGTCCGCAGCTTTATAGGACTGTGTTCTTATTTTCGCTGGTTCGTCCCAAACTTTGCCGCTGTTGCTCGTCCTCTCACCAATCTGCTGAAGAAAGGCGTTCCTTTCTCATGGGGACCAGAGCAGGCTAACGCATTCTCCACCCTCATCACTATTCTCACCAATCCTCCTGTGTTGGCCCATTTCAACCCGTCTGCCCCAACGGAACTTCGCACCGACGCCAGTGGCCACGGGATTGGTGCCATTCTTGCACAGCGACAACACGGCCAACATTGCGTTATTGCCTACGCCAGTCGTCTCCTGTCATCAGCAGAACAGAACTATTCTATTACGGAACGGGAGTGCCTGACTCTCGTTTGGGCCGCTGGAAAATTCAGACCCTACTTGTTTGGCCGACCCTTCACTGTGATTACCGATCACCACGCCTTATGTTGGCTCTCTTCCCTCAAGGATCCTGCTGGCCGCCTCGGCCGCTGGGCACTGCGCTTGCAGGAGTATACCTTTTCCGTTGTATACAAATCCGGTCGGCTTCACCAGGATGCAGACTGTCTGTCCCGTTATCCCGTCGATCCCCCTTCCTCTACTGACCATGAGTCGGACCCGTGTGTCTTCTCTATATTGGACTTTTCCCACATAGCCGACGAACAGCGGTTGGACCCAACCCTCAGTTCTCTTATCGACCGCCTCCGCACACACAGCCGTGACTCTTCCCTCGCCCTGTTCTTCCTTCATGGGAATACGCTATACCGCCGCAACATGCGACCTGATGGAGCTGAGCACATGCTGGTCGTTCCCCAACACCTACGCTCTGCCGTTCTCGAACAAATGCACGACGCCCCTACAGCTGGTCATCTTGGCCTCTCACGCACATACGACCGCGTGCGGCGGCGTTTCTTCTGGCCTGGACTCTACCGCTCTGTCCAACGTTATGTAGCCGCTTGCGACCTCTGTCAACGCCGGAAGAAACCCCCTGTGCTACCACCTGGACACCTGCAGCCGATTGCTATCCCGACTGAGCCATTTTCTCGTGTTGGCCTTGACCTCCTAGGGCCCTTCCCTGAGTCCTTGTCAGGAAACAAATGGATCGCTGTGGCCACCGATTATGCCACGCGGTACGTGATCACTCGCGCCATTCCAACCAGCTGCGCCACAGACGTTGCTGACTTCCTTTTTGTACGACGTCATACTACACCATGGTGCTCCCCGTCAACTACTTACCGACTGTGGCCGCTGTTTCCTTTCCCGAGTTGTTGAGGAAATACTTCGTTCTTGCTCCGTTCGGCACAAGTTCATCACTGCGTATCACCCTCAGACGAACGGCCTTACGGAGCGTCTTAACCGCACGCTCACCGACATGCTCGCAATGTACGTATCCGACAGTCATCGCGACTGGGATATTAGTCTGCCATTTGTCACCTTCGCATATAACTCTTCGCGTCATGACACTGATGGGTACTCTCCATTCTATCTTCTCTTTGGAAGAGACCCCTTACTGCCTTTCGACACTTTGCTTCCCGCCGCTGGCCCCGTCACAACCTATGCCCGCGATACCATCACCCGAGCCGACGCTGCTCGCCAGATTGCTCGTCACAATCTCACCATTTCTCAAGAAGCTCAAAAACGCCGCTACGACGATCACCACCGCGATGTTCACTATCCTCCCGGATCTCTGGTGCTGCTCTGGCTTCCTTGCCTTCGTGTGGGGTTGTGTCAAAAACTTTTGCCCCACTACACAGGTCCTTACCGTGTACTACGCCAAGTGACCGACGTGACGTATGAGATTTCACCGCTCCACCCAAAGTCACCGACTGCTACACCCACTTGCGAAATCGTACATGTCGCCCACCTAAAGCCATATTACTCCCCCTCCACATCGCACGCCTAATACGCACCGGGGCGTTGCCTTTTGCCGAGGGGGGGCAGTGTTACCTGGCAACGCGGGACCAAAGTGATGTGCTCACTGACGAAGACGACGACCGAGGAACACGGGCACGACAAAGCGTTGAAAAAGAGGACGACACTATTAGAGTGGACACTGCACGGCTACTGAAGTCTTGGCGTCGCGTTCAGCCCATCGCAGTGCTGTTACATTAAGTGCATCCCCGTAACAATACCATCATCATCGTACCGCGGCGCCGGCTCCGGCACACGCATGGGTTCGTGATCGCATTAAAACGCTAGACAAGGTATCGTTGTCCTTGCTGTGACGACCTTGCCGTCTCGACCTAGCCTTCTTTCACAAGTGGTGGAGGTGAAAACCGATCCCCTTGCTGCTTTGGGCCCTGCCTGTTTGGCAACTGCCACCATTGCTATGTCTACCGAAAGTACTCACGAACCGGCCGGACCCTCTACCTCGGCTGCACCGCCCCCTCCGACAGTGCCCACACGACAGCGCCACCCGCCGCTGTTAGCTAATCGTCGCGATGAAGACGTCGATGACTGGCTAGATACCTATGAACGCTGCAGGGCCTACAACCGGTGGGACGATGCTCTAAAATTTGTTAATGTTTCTTTCTACCTCAATGAGGTCGCCAGAAACTGGTTTGTCAATCGCGAAACCCACACTCCTAACTGGGCCATATTCAAACAGCAATTCCGCCAATACTTCGCCGACCCAGCAGTTCGGACTGAGATCGCGAAGACCAAGCTCGCTTCCCGCCTTCAAGTGAATCAAATGCGTCTTATATAGAGGCCATACTTGTACTTTGCGGCGTATTAGTCCCACCATGTTAGAACCTGAACTACTACACCATGTCTTGAAAGAAATTAATTCTATGGCTTATAACACCCTAGTTGCCGAGAATCCTTCAACTATTGATTCCATTATTACGACCTGCCAAAGCATCGACCAGCTGCAGGCTTCCCGATTGCAGCCCGGCATCGCTACTGACCCGACCTATGCTGACCTCGATCTACGGGCACTGATTGGAGCCATCATCCGCGAGAAGCTCCAAGCCCTCAACCCTGTCTGTCGACACGGGGCGAACATTTGTCCACATCTACTAATGACGCCGTTCTCCGCACCATCATTAAAAAAGAGTTAGCAACCATCACCCACCCCGTGGCATCCAAACCTCCTGCAACCCGCCCAGCGCCAATCTACGCGCACGTCGCTGCATTCCCCCTCATTTGGTTCTCCCGCCCCGACCAGCACCAACCTACAATCACGTCAATGCAATAGCAACGGCTCAACCTGCACCACCCTATTGCGCACCTTGGCGCCCCTCCCGATCAGTTTGCTATTACTGTGGCATTAGAGGACACATATCCGCTTCTGCCGTCACCACCTTCAGAACGAGTGCCGTGGTTTATGACACTTTCGAAAGTGACATGCCTTCAACGTCCATATATCAACGCCGGTTTATTTCAAGCCCACCTCGACGATCCTCCCCACCACCACAATCCTCGTCTGAGCCTCGTGGGACCCATGTTTTCTGGCGCCAGTCCTCATCCCCATACCGCCGCTCAGTTTCCCCTCACCGACCCGCAGCAACTCACTCTGACCGCCATCCGCAAAAATAAGCGTTTCAGTTTCCGGAGGTTAAACTGCATTCTGGGAACATACTAAAAGTCCTCCTAATCGTCCGTATAAAGTGATTTCTCGTTTTCGCTGAAGGATTACCGGTCGAAGCATTGATTGATACAGGGGCTGCAATTTCTGTCATTCACGCTGATTTGTGCTACCGTTTTGCGAAAAATAACCACACCACATGACGGGCCTGACCTCCGTGGAGCCAATAGCGTCCCTTTGCGCCCTTTAGCGAAGTGCACCATGCGAGTTGTTATTGATGGCGTCCACCATCATGAGCAGTTTGCTGTACTCTCATC
Organism: Amblyomma maculatum; assembly: GCF_055883805.1. Lineage (NCBI taxonomy): Eukaryota > Metazoa > Arthropoda > Arachnida > Ixodida > Ixodidae > Amblyomma > Amblyomma maculatum. The sequence continues at coordinate 50,550,399 of NC_139346.1, forward strand.
TTGTGCGCATCTGATGACTTTTGGATGAGATTTTTGTTCAACCGCTTCGGTGTTAATTTCTTGTGGCGACCGTGTTATCCATATGTCGGACAGGAATTTTTCATATTAAGTTTCTAAACGACATCATCCCCTCGTTGCCGCCGCTGATACTGTTTTGCCTCCTCAGTGCGAAAAACTACTTACCGTTGTTCGTGACCACATCACTGACGGGGACGTACTCATTGCACCATCTTATCGTCATCTTGCACGCAGCATCGCCTTCCCGTCTAGCCTTGTCCGATTCTGCAACGGCTCAGCGACGTTAGCGGCCACTAACACTTCACGTGATTCCCTCGTGCTCCCAAAAGGAATTTCTCTCCCTTGCATGTGGATATTCAACCTTTGTCCCTGATGGTGCTCACCGCCCCTCTGCCTCAGCACGGTGTTTCGTCAGACGTCTCTCTTTCTGTTCTCACAAACACTATTAATTCTAACCTCACGCCGAACCAACGCCAAGAACTGCTGACATTGCTTCGACAACATCAAGCCATTTTTAATGCCACTTCCCAACCACGGGGACGGACTTGTGTTGCGCACCATCGCATAATTACTGAAGGTAACTCTATCGTTCGCAGACAGCCTTATCGGGTTTTTCTCTCTGAACGAAAAGTAATTGAAGAAAATGTAAATTGCATGCTCCCTCGCAAAATTATTCGTCCCTCAACAAGCCCGTGGTCCTCCCCAGTAGGGTTCGTTAAAAATTAGGACGGTTCGGTAGGCTTTTGTGTTGATTACCGCGCACTCAACAAAATTACCCGCAAAGATGTATGCCCGATGCCATGAATTGATGACGCCCTTGACTCTCTCCAAGGCGCCGAATATTTCTCGACTTTGGACCTCCGCTCAGATTACTGGCAAATACCTATGCACGAGGAAGATAAAGAAAAAAACGCTTTTGCAACTGCCGATGGCCTTTACGCATTTAATGTTATGCCTTTCGGACTTTGTAACACACCAGCGACATTTGAAAGAATGATCGATAGTGTGTTTCATGGCTTAAAATGGAGAACCTGTTTATGTTACTTGGATGACATTGTTATCTCTTGGTCAAGTTTTAACGATCATCTCATGCGCCTGAATGAAGTTCTCACGTGTCTCGCTTCAGAGGCCTTCAGCTAAACACCAAGAAGTACCACTTTGCCCAGAAGAAATTTAAAGTATTGGCACATTTGGTCAGCCATGACGGCATTCGTCCAGACCCTGAAAAACTCATCGCGGTCTTGAATTTTGCTTGTCCACAACGGACTACAGAATTGCGCAGTTTTCTTGGCCTGGCGTCTAATTTCCGACGTTTTATAAGGCATTTTGCAACTATTGCTGCTCCACTTCATGAACTACTTAAAGCACGCAGCCCTTTCGTGTGGACTGAACAGTGCAAAACTGCTTTTAACAACCTAAAGCATGCCCTCACATCAAATCCTGTTCTTGGCCAATTCAGTAACAGCACACGGATGCCTGCCAGTGGTCACGGTCTTCGCGCTGTACTTCTGCAGCGCGATGCAACTTTGCGCGAGAGAGTGATTGCCTTCGCCAGTCGGACTATGACTCCAGCTTAGAAAAACTACTCCATTACCGAGCAGGAGTGTCTTGCCGTCGTCTGGGCTGTCCAAAAGTTTCGCCCTTACCTATACGGTCGGCACTTCACAGTTGGGACCGATTACCATGCTCTTTCCTGGTTGTCTTCGCTCAAACGTTTGACAGGCCAACTTGGCCGTTGGATTCTACGCCTGCGAGAATACCATTCGACCTCACTTATAAATCGATTCGCCAACACCAAGACGCCGACGCTCTTTTTCGCTATCCACTTTCGGAATAAGCTTGCTGTTTTTCCCCAATGCATTTCCACCTCTGACCAGAGCAGACCATCTCTTTGCCCGACGTATATCACAACCGTTTGTTTCGACGACTCTGAGAACAAGCACGCTCTCCGCTCACAGCAATTAGCCGATGCCTACTGCCATCGTATCATCGACCGCCTTATCGGTGCTTCGGACCCGCCCAATGCTAGGCTTCTCCGACAGCTTCGCAATTTCAAGCTCGAAGATGGCATCCTACTCCGCTACGTGGATTGCCCTGATGAAACTCGCTGGATCCCAATCGTGCTGCGTGTGCTTCGCCCACGTATACTGGCGGCTCTCCACGATGACGCTACTGCAGGTCATCTTGGTTTTGACAAAACCTACGACCGCGTGAGAAAACTATTCTTTTGGCCTGGCTTATCTTCCACCGTTGCCAAATACGTCGCATCCTGCCCTCTGTGCCAACGTCGCCAACGGCTGACTTCTTCGCCCGCTGGCCTTCTACAACCTCTTCCTTGTCCCGCCACGCCATTCGACGCAGTCGGCATCGACTTATATGGCCCCCTACCTCTCTCCGATGGGGGTAACCATTGGATTATAACAGCTGTCGACCACCTCACACGCTACGCTGAGACAGCACCTGTACCGACTGGTTCCGCTGAAGAAGTAGCAAATTTCTTTTTGCGATCAATTGTATTGCGTCATGGCGCTCCTCGGGTGCTCCTAAGTGACCGCGGTACAGCCTTCTTATCGACAATCTTTGCCGAAGTTCTTCACTCGTCATCCACCCTTCATAAGACAACCTCAAGCTACCATCCCCAGGCTAACGGTCTGACTGAGCGATTTCATCGCACCTTATCGGATATGGTCTTCATGTACATCACACCGTATCATCGAAATTGGGACACTATTATACAGTTGGTCACATTCGTTTATAATACAGCAGTACAGCGGACTACCGGTTACTCACCATTTTTTCTCGTTTAAGGCCGTCCTCCCACTACAATTCTCGACACTTCCTTCTTCTATATGCCCGGCTACTCCACATCAGTACCTACCCAGTTCGTATCTGGTGTGGCCAGATGCCGACATCTTGCCTACCTCAACACAGCAACGTGCCAGGAAGACCGCTAGAGTCGTTACGATTCTACGCTTTGCGTGGTCTCTTTTCGTCCTGGCGACGAAGTACTGCTTTATACACCGCTGCGCACCCCTGGCTTTAGTGACAAATTCCACCACCGTTACCTTGGTCCCTTGATCGATTCACTGGTCACTGACCATGGTCATTTTAAAAACAAATGACGTTTCGGGAGCGCTACGGCTCCCTTGTTCAATTGTGAACAAGGGAGCCTTAGCGCTCCCGAATTGACCATGGTCAGTGACCAGTGAATCGATCAACAAACCATGATTCCTGACCAGACCGTATGCCGTCGAACCCTCGACTACCTTGGTCCCTACGAGGTCATCAGCCAAACTTCTCCAGTTAATGCAAAGTCGCGCCTGTTGATTCTCCTGCCGATCGACGCCATCGTGGAACTGAAATTGTTCGTTTCTCGCTTGAAACCGTTTGTGCGCCGCGGTACACTGGTTAGTTAGGAGCGGCCAGGCTGGCCGCTTCCGACCCCCCGGGCAGATTGTGTGAGCCTTCCGTGGATCTTCTTTCATTGGTACATGCCATGATATTCTTCTTTAATTTGCACATACCATCATCATCGTCCCGCGGCGCCGGCTCTGGCACGCGCCTGGGTTCGTGATCGAATTAAAACGCTAGACAAGGCATCGCTGTCCTTGCCGTCACGACCTTGTCGTCTCGACCTAGCCTCCTTTAAATATAGATTTAGTTGCGGTATTCTGCAGTGCAACAAAATCATAGACACCTCACATTGCCTCGAATTATATATTCGCACACGTCAAGATCATTTTAGGTGTTAATAATTTGCTGCGGAAAGGAGAGGTTCGGGACTCAGGTAATTGCGACATTGAAAATTTTGGAGTCATGCTAAAGTTAAATAGATGGTATTAGGTGTGTACGGAACAAGAGGCCCGCCAAGGGCAGACTTCGATAACGAAATTCCCCTCTCATTATATGTAATCCCATAGTGGCCAGGAACCAAGTGAAAACGTGCTTCCGTGATATAAGGGGAATAAAAAATAAAGGGAACGTAAAAGCAGAGTATCCCTCAAATTTTTAAGGGCTGCCAACACTGGTAAACTGCCACAAAGAAAAATAAGCCTTGATATATTACTAGTAATCTTTGTTAATGCCAACACAATGGATACAAACAGAACAGCAAAAATGGTTATATAGTCAGGGACTCGAATTGAACAAATAACTCCTGTCAAGGGTCCAGGAGTATATACCAATAGCTGCTTTTTCATTCTGCTGGTAAGCATCTGTAAAAATGGCAATATGGCTCAGAAAATTGTCTACATACTCCTCTATGAGACCATTTCATAATTGGCAGACAAATTCTTAGAATTTCCTTGGAGAGTGCCATCAAATGAGATTACGGTATCAGACCGCAGGTATTTACCTTCAACTGAAGAATTTATTGATAAGGAAAGTTTTGACAGTAGGGAATTGGTAAACATAACCTGAGGGAGCTTATACTTAGGCCAAATACTATAATAGAACAGTGATGGGTTTAAGTAAATATGGGGTTAGGCAATCCATTGACAGGCTCCTAAGACCTTAAAAATGCCCGCACAGTCAGAAGCTGAAACCGCGTATTTAAATCAGTTTTCCGAGCTTCCACGTACAGCCCAGCGTTAGCCACTGATTTGGGCAGACCTAAGCAAAGGCGCAGGGCTCTTAGTTCCAAAACAAAACAGGGGTTCAAGCTTGTACCTTGGGCAACCAGAAAAGAGAGCGGAGCCAAATTCAAGTATTGGCCGTACGTAGGTATTAAAAAGCAACAGCAGAGTGTCCCGATGCATACAATATTAAGCTGAAAGCATTTAATGGCTCATGCGGTCGCGGAAAAAGTATGTCCCGCTTTTGCGGCGTTATGATTGGCCGAGGCGCTATGCGTCCCTGCCATCTGCAACGCCACACTTGAAAGCGCGCCAAGGAACGCCACGCTAGAGGCGCGATGATGTACCGTTCAAACTCACACTTACCGGAGAAAGTATGATAGATACCTCGCTTTTCCATTCCTGTAAACCAATTAAATTATATGTAGCACTGCAACGAATGCCGACAAGAGGCTAACGATGGGAGCCAAATTATAGGATAGGAAGGGTAGGCTTTCGCCAATCTCATCTTAAGAGGCATCTAAGAGACCCTGTAATTTTATATTTTTTTTGTTGCTGATTCTCACCAATCGGCAACGGGAACGTTCATCTTAAGGCACAAGATTTCTGATTTGGGGCCTCCAGTCAAACTTTGAGTCGTATATTATACCCAAAGATTTAATTGAATCAACCTGAGGGATTGGGACAGAATGATAAGACAAGGACATATTAACGGGGATTGTCTGTGGGAATACTAGGACGGCAGATTTGTTGGCATTTAAAGTTAGCCTTAGGCTGTCCAGCCAGACTTCCAGAGAATTTAGATAAGATTCCAACAAACGATACCGATTGTGAATATTTGTGGCAGGAGCAAAAAAAAAAGCAATATCGTCTGCATACACATAAACATTGACGGCCGGGTGAATAGGAATGTCACGCAATATTATTGTTACGGGGATGTACTTAATGTGACGGCACTGCGATGGGCTGAAATCGACGCTAAGACTTCAGTAGCTGTGCAGAATCCACTCTCTCAGCGTCGTACTCTTTCTCAATGCTTCGTCGTGCCCGCGTTCCTCGATCGTCGTCTTTATCAGTGAGCACATCACTTTGGTCCCGCGTTTCCCGGTAACAATATATTGAATAACAACGGCGAGAGGACTGCTCGCTTCTTGGGTTACACCTCTTGACTGGGGGCAAGCTTTGGAATTTAACGTGCCCCTTGTAGAATAGAATGATCTATCCCTTAAGAATTTCCTTAACCACGCAAACATCTACAAACGAGGTTGTGGACCAGCTCATTTATGAAGTAGAATACTGTATTCTACGCTGTCGAGCGCCTTGGTAATATCCAAAGGAACTAGAGCTGAAACCTCTTTTTGCCTCATGGCAACCCTAATACAGCTCTCCATGTCTACGTGTGCGCTCCAAATCGAGCATCCCCATCGGAAACCAATCTGAGCCTCTAAAGACATGAAAGGATAGAACATGATCCATGAGACGGCAGTAAACTAACCGTTCTATTAGCTTAACTAAATCTAAAGCGATAGCAATTGTCCGAATATTATCTAGATTAAACCATTTTCCCTGGTCTTACAGTAGTAAAATTAATTTCGCTGTTTTTCAAGCTTGTGGAATCCAGGCTTTTTCCAAAGACCAATTCACAATCTGCAATAGGTCCGAGTCAAGGTCTTTCAATAGTATTTCCAGCATGGCGACCGATATTCTGTCAGCACCAGAGGCAGCCGATTACAGACACTAATTCAGATATAGATACCTCAGTGAAGTCTGTACCAAACATAAATCGGGGTGATCAAAAGGTAGTGTGAGCTTGAAAACGCGTCGCATGGTCTTGAGCTATGAATTCCAATCGATCTAATTATTCTCGTGTGGGCAAAACCATGGACTGGGTGGTATGAAAAGAAGGCAACACTTCTGTATGTTATATATATAGAGAGGGATTTCCGGTTTGCTGGATTAGACAAAAAGGTGTTCAGATTCACAATTATGTTCATCCTTAGCCTTGTGCATTGTTCTTTTAAACGAAGCAGGCAATAATTTTTAAATTATCCAGTTGATTGGGCACTAGTTATGGGATACGCGATTCCATGCGAATTTCCTCTGTCCATTGCTTTTTTTTTTCATTCTTCATTCCACCAGCTCGAAGAAGTCATGTTATTAATGGCAGAATGAACACTAAACACTGATCGCCAAGTTGGGTCTAACACTGAAGGCAATACTTCAGGACCGCGATTCGATTTATCGGAGGGGGCAGTGGACCTGAAGGCCTCTGCTCGAAATTTCTTTAACAGTGTACTGTTGAAAAATTTTCGTGATGTGCCAATTGGTCTAAGCGGACTGCAAGCAATGACGAAAGTGATTGGGTAGAGATCACTTGACATCGCGCAGTCTATTGTACACCACGATGATACTCCAATACGATTTGTGGCTAATGTTAAATCAATCACTGACTGAGAATTTGTTCTCATAGATGTGATGGCGCGACTAGTGCAACAATGCAGATCATTTCTTGACATCCAAGACCGAATTAACTGCCCACTATAGTCTTCTGAAATCCCATATGACATTATGGGAATTAAAGTCCCCAGCCAAAACTACATTTGTATTATTACGCAGTAAATCTTCTAAACCGTCTGTCCTACGGGCACCTGTCGGAAAGTAGATATTTGCAATTATGACAGGGACACATTGTGGAACAATAACTTCTACGGCAAGAATCTCACAATCAGTCCCAATAAAATCACGAAACACTTTAGCGCGATGAACCAAATTCGTTGAAATCAATGTTAACAAGCCTCCGCCCCTGCCGTGATCTACTCTAAAAGCACAGTAATTTTTAACAGCGAAAGGACGATTATGAGAGACCCAAGTTTCTTGCTGTAAGATAATATCAGGGGTAAGCTTGAGAATAAGATTCTGTGTGTCATGGAAAGATGATAAGATAGAGCGACAATTCCACTGGAGTACAAAGATTCTCGCCATGATTTTTGTTCAGTAAAACAGGGGGATGTTTACTGAGAAATATTATTCTACAATCTGTCTAGGCGTTACTAACTCTTCAGCTACTCAAGAGGATGGCTGACAGGTTCAAGAACAGACATGACGTTTCGGGTCGGATTCATGGAGACGAGGGTAGCATCGACATCTTGGCTGTGCTTAGATACCCAAATAATTAAAACAGCAGCCAATAATTATAAATTTTTTCTCAATTATATGCTTTTCGTTTTTATTCATGACTCGTTATTATGGATGACTCGCTTTATGGACAGTTTTGGTCGGAAATCAAAGCGTCCATACTAACGAGGCACGACTGTATTCCTATTTTTTCCTAATTTAATGTATTCTGTCGCAAGACAATGTACAGTGTATTAAAAAAAAAAGCTCGGCAATCATCAATTTTTTCTCGAATTAAGAAAAAGAGCAAGGATGGAAGCTTGGACGAGTTGGTGTCAGTTTTCTTGCCACATAGCGCTAAACAGCGAGACATACGGGACGGGCGCTAAAAAAAAGCGCCCGTCCCGTGTGTCTCGCTGTGTCCCTGTCTGCTTAGCGCTATGTGGCAAGAAAAGAAAAAGAGCATATCGTCATTGTTGTCGTCGTCACTAAGGTCAACAGCATTTGTCTTTTCAGTTTATAGTAAGAACTGGCTTGTTTTATTTCTAATACGAATCTTATTCACGTGGGTCGGATGGGATAAACTCTTTGTATTGCATTATGGCCCTATGGGTAGTAACGTGGTACCCATGTAGGTCTTAGATTGAAACAGACCACAAAAGGGTAGTCGAGGAGGGTGAAAGGATTGCCACTTTAGTGCAGAGTTGGACATGTAGTGTTGGGAGTTTTTCTGCTTTTATCCGGGGTATTACTCGTTTTATAAAATTAGGACTAAAATACGGCCTTCATGCGACAAAATTCTGGCTAGCCTATTTACCCCAGGATTACCGACAAATGTATATTTGCTTTAAGTTACGGTTTAATTTAATGATTATTTTTTTTAGGTCGAGCGCCGACCTCAACCTCACATTTTGAGTTTGAGGTGAGGTTGAGGGAGGTCGCCAGTGGTCACCTGAAAAGTGAGGTGAGGTCGCCTGGGGGACCTCAACCTCAATTGATGAGGTTGAGGTTGAGTGAGGTTGCCAAAAATGTTTTGAGTTTGAGGTGAGGTGGAGGTTTTTGAGGTCAAATGCCCACCTCTGCTCCCAAGTGACCCAGTCGAAAAAGGGCATGGTGAAGCGTCGCTGCCGCTTGTTTTCTTCATTTTTCTTGCACTCTGGCTTGCGCTCAGTTAAGGAAGGGAGGAGGAGCGTCATTTTAGTTGGCCGATATGGCCTGTGCCAATGAAGCTATAGATTAAAACTCTGTGTAGCGGAGATTGACGGAATACCTATTGCTCTTGAGCATTTTCTAGTTTTTTTACATAGATTTTCATGGGCGCTTTAAGGAAGCTATTGCGTGGTATTCTGAAGTTATCAAACTTTGCGGATCCAGCAGACTCGCATACATTGAACCGATAAAAGAATTTTAACCATTTTACATCAGTCTATTACGGCTGACCGTTATTAGGTAAATATTGTATATTTTGAGTGCAGTAAGCGAAGTCGTGACGGCCTAGTTGCCTATTGCAGCAGCCAAGTAAGCTGACCAACCCTCATCGTCGTGTGTTCAAGTGTTGCTCGCGGCTTATGTTCCTTTTATTTTGTGTTTCTTCTGTGTTTTATTTTCCGCTCAAGACGTGGTGCGTGACAGTCCAGTTTGACGAGGGCAAAGTTCTTTCAGAGCCTCATGAGTTCACATCGGACATTCGCCGGTGAGAAATCGTTCGTGCTGCGCATGTATAAAAGTACGAGAATATCAAACGAATATAACAAAACAATACAACCCGTCGTTTCCGTTTTAACCTTCATTCAGTGATTATCCCGGCCGCGGCGGCCGCTTTTACAGGGAGGCAGAAAGCAAGGTGTCCATATGTTTTGCAATGTCGGCGTTAAAGAACCCCAGGTAGTCAAAATTTCCGGAGCCCTCCACTACGATTTTCCATGACTATTGCTTTAAACATGAGGCCTCTGCGCGCTTTTTTCTCGTCCGTAACAACATCAAAAGAGCGTTCCCAGTTGGCAACTCCTTCAGACTCGAGCTATTGCTCCTCCCGAAATATTGTGTGAGCCACCAGCCTTTATCTTTGCTCCTGGTTTTTCAAGGGCGCGATGTCTGAAATATTGACGTGAGCGTTAAAGCTCATTGACATCGAAATTGAAGCCTGGTCGAGGCAGACATCAACTTGAGCATTTTCTAGTTTTTTTACATAGACTTTCATGGGCGCTTTAAGGAAGCTATACCGCAGCGCCGCCACCTCGATACCCACTTTCTTCACTTTCGAAGCCGCCAGTCTATAACTGTGCGCTTTGCATACCGTAGTCTTCATTGTCTTCGATTCCTCAGAAACGTTGCGCTAGAGACGTTATTTAGACCTTCTCCGCCGCAATAAAAGCCGACAGCAACTGTTAAATATCTACCTAAACATAGCAAGCCGTACGAAATAAAACCAGAACAAAGCATAACTTCAGAAAACGAGTTTTAAACTTCGCCTATGCAGTTAATCTGTGCTTATCCAAACTAAACCGTCTCTTCGTATTTTTTTCATATAACAGCTTTTGATGATATTTAAAATTTCTAGCTTCCGTTTTTTTCTCATGTGAACTTTTGAAAACTTGAATGTTACCAGTGTAAAACCCGAGAAACGTGCTGCTGTGGACTCGTGTCCAGCTCGCTTCGAAGAAGAAAAACTCGAAGTCAAAGGCGCCGCGGAAAACATCTATGTCTTCAGAGGAGAACAAGGAGGGTGGAGGCAGCAACGAGGAGGGGGATGAAAACGCCGGTGAGGAGGGCGACTCCGGAGGCCAGAATGCCGGTACCGACGAAAAGAAGGATTCAAGCGAGGAGAACCAGGAGGGCGGCGCCAAAGACGAGGACAAAGAGGGTAGCAAAGGAGGCGAGGCCGGTGGGGCCGGCGAGGCGGGCGCAGCGCAGGGCAGCGACCAAGCCCTCGGGAGTGGCTCCGACGCCGCCGCCGGCGGTCGCAAGGCACTTGCTCTGATGGGCATCGCAGCGGCCATCACTGGACTGTCCATCCTCATCATCGCCCTCGTTATATTCATGGGAGAAAAGGAAGTCACCACCACCACCCCAGCAAACGCATCGGCCATGAGCAACAGTTCAAGCAGTTTCATATTCATAGACCTGCCCGAAGGAGACCGCGTCCTGGAGACGGATGATCCCGGCGATGGCTCTTGGTAAGACCATCTGCTCCTTGTTCGCAGCCGGAGCACGCTTACGAAACTGTTGATGGCGGCGTCTTTTACCGAGCGAGTTCTCAGCCATCAGTACTTTTCAGTGAGCCAAGTGTTAATCGCTGTAATAGTACACTGCAAGAAATATAGGAGCAAGAAACGAAGAAGGCTCACAGCAAAAAATAACCATGCTGGTCAGAAGCGCAAGCGACCACCTCGAGTTTCTTGTGGGCAATGCACTTATTTGGTTTCGGACCGCTGGAACGCAGTAATGGCGTATTCTGAAGACATTCTGAACACACCCTGTACTTTGTTCGCTCTGCTGCATCCATTACAACATGCAGGACATAATTCTTGTTTTGCCATCGAAGCGCACGGGACGATACGGCGGCATGACTTTCTGCAGCACAAGTTGGCTGGACACTGCGTTTATTGTGATGTGTTTATCTCAATACGTACTTAATTACTGTTTGAGTTTAGATGATCAATATAAAATATGTTCCCGTTTCGTTGCCATGTCTCCTGGTTTCAGTGGTCGCTGCTTTCCGCTTCTCTCTTCGAATGCTATAGTTCCAAAAAAGTATGCAGCTTTTATTTTCGCGGTTTTGAGAAGGGTAATCTGGAAACTCGTATAAATCACTTCCAATTTAGATTATGAGCAATATTTGTTATTACTTCCTAAACTTTGTCATTTTTTCGACCTTGGCAAACGACCGTACACGCATGGAGTAGAAAGGCCGACTCGATAGCCAATCTCTCCGCTTTTATATACGTTTTCCGTGCTTCGTCGATTATTCTGGCCTACCTAAACATAATGTAACCACCCAACCCAGAAAACTTTGGGTGTGGTTTGACCAACGGCCATCTCGAGTAGAATTGCGGAAGCAATATCTCCTGCGAACGCAGCGGTGGCGGCACCTCTGAGTCCCCGCGCCGCGGAGGAGTCGGTGGTGGCCCCGGCACACCAGCTGATTGTAATAACTTTATTTTTCCGGCAGATAAAGAGACCCCCAATCCTCACCCCCAGCACGCAGGCCTAAGGAACGGGAGCCGAGACTACCGCGATCACAAGCAGGCAAAGAGGTCTTGACTCTTCGCGGCTTCTTCCACCAGGCGGATGGCTTGTTGCTGTGGAGCAAGGACCTCGCTCCGCAGCAGAGCTTCCCAGGCTTCTCTACAATTTATATTTGTTTCAGCCCCTAAGTAGCTAGCACATACTTAGAGTATATGGTCGAGGGTCCCTCTCTTCCCACAGTGCTTGCATTTTTATCGTTTTTTCTATCATCCATCTGGACATAAGGTGCCCAAACCGGGTTTACAAAGTTCCCAGCTTGCAGGCGCCGCCATGCGACTGCCTCCCTATTGTTTAGACTTTTGTCCGGTGGTGGCACCAGTCCCCTGCTTAACCTGTAATTTTGAAGAATCTTTGTATAATTTTGCAGACGCTCGTCCATGTTCGGGCAGTCGGGCGGCTCCACAGTTACTCGGTAGTCGAGAGCTCGGGCTAACTCGTGGGCCGCTTCGTTGCCAGGAAAGAACGTGTGTGCAGGGGTCCAAGTTAGGCGAATTTTACTGTTTAGTCGTCTACAGACCACAATCCTTGCCGCTTTCGGCGCGACCCTAACCTTTCCAAAATTCCAAATGACCGTTTTGCTATCGCTGATTATGAAATTGGCTTCGGTTCCGACGCAAGCGAGTGCTTTTGCAACTTGTTCAGCCGTTTCCGTATTGCGGCTTCTAATGATGGGCGCTGATACCGGGGCACCTCGGCCGTCGACGACCGAGGCGACCACCACCCCCGGTTTGCCACTCGCCGCATCCACGTACGCAACCGACTTGCTGTCCATCGAATCGAAGCGTCTGCTCTCTTCTCTCTCCTCTCTGTGTCAAACAGATGAACAGATGAAACTTTTTGTCAAACAGATGAAGTTCCAAGGCATTCAGACCCCCACAGTGAAGTCAGGGAGCAGAGGTACGCCGCAGGGCTCGGTTCTCTCCCCGTTCCTTCTCAATGTGGCAATAAGGGGCCTCCCAGAAGACCTGAGAAGCATAAAGGGGCTAAATTTCTGCGGATGACATCAATCTCTGCATTAACCAGGGTAGTTATGCGAGCACTGAGGAGGGCCTGAAGGCGGCGGCGGACACTGTCGTAGACTACGCTGCCAGTAAGGGTCTATCAGGCTCGCGGCAAAAATCGGAATTATTCATTTATAACTCAAAGTCACTCTAATGTAAGCGCAGCTGGGAATTTGTCATTAAAGTAGAAGGGAAGCCAGTTCCAAAGGTAGATGAAATCAAAATCTTAGGACTATTCATTCAGGAGAATCGATATAATAATGAAACAATCAAAATGCTAGAGGGATTCGCCGCGCAAGCCTTTGGCATATTTAGAAGGTGCACTAGCGGTGCACAGTGTGACGTAACTCCCTCCAGGCGCATGCGCAGCTGTGAGTTCATTCGACTTAGTACAAATTAACTTTCCTTTTGTTCTCTTACAGAACATTTCTGTTTCCGGCAAAGTGTTTCTGTTTCCTGCAAAGACGCAACGTAATGACTGCCGCTAAAATCACTTGAGAGAACGTCTGAAACCACAATATAAGTAAAACACGAGTAATCACTCTTGTAAATACATCACACTGAGATTGCAATGACAACAGTTCGATACATGTGCATTAGTGATTGCAACATTAGCACGTCACAAAAACTTTTTCCGCAACTATTGGATGTGGTTACAGGAACCACTTCAAGACGATTAGAATTGACAGAAAAGCCCTGGTGCAAGGACGAAGCACAGTCAAACCTCTCATGAAGAATTTATGACGAAATATTAGACATTACGACCAACTTGTGTCACTCGTATTGAAACGTGTAAACTCTCATAGAAGCCAGTGTACTATTGCGCTCAATATGAGTTGCAACACGCCAGCTGCAGCCAGAGATCGCTTTCAGGTTTGCTCCTAGCAAAAGCCCCAAAGCCTTCTTGGAGAAAGGGCTGTTCCAGCGAACGACTGCGCCCTCTCAAAAGAGAAAGCTTTAGACGACGATGACATTTTGAGATAATACTAGATGACAAAGTGGATTTCACATCGCTTTGCTGAAACTCGCGGCTATCACTTATTTGAAAATTACCCGCAAAATCGCAGTTAACTCAGCAGGGCTACTTAGTGCAACAGTTTTGCGCCATGAAAAAGAACAACCTAACCGACATCTAGTGTACAGAGGCTTAATCGAAATGGCTTTAATAATGCTCCACACCTATCAATACAATTAGACTACATGATCTAGACCCTAGTGAGCCTTGTCACGTGACCGGGTTCGGGGTGATGCACGCTTTGCCCATTTAGGTATGACGCATATTAAACGTTCCTCTGCTATCAATGCAACGAATTAATATCAAGTAATCACTAGTGACTATTGTCACGTGATCCCTTTATAACACATGACCCCTCATTTCTACCCTGGCGTGATGCATATCAAACGAAATGGTTTTTGAAGCGCATTTCGATTTTAACCAAAACGAGCTCGTATGAGGTAGTCACTAGTGACAACTGTCACATGACCCCTTTCTAACACTGACCACTCGTCTTCTACCCTGGCATGATGCATATCAAACCAAATGGTTTTCAAAGCGCAGTTCGGCTGTCACCAAAACGAGCTCATATGAGGTAATCACTAGTGACTAGTGCCCCGTGACCCCTATATAACACTGACCACTCGTCTTCTTCCCTGGCATGATACATATCAAACGAAATGGTCGAAGCGCAGTTTGGCTGTCACCAAAATGAGCTCATATGAGGTAATCACTAGTGACTATTGTCTCGTTAACCCTTTATAGCACTCACCACTCGTCTTCGACCCCGGCATGATGCATATCAAACGAATTGATTTTTGAAGCGCAGTTTGGCTGTCACCAAAACGAGATCATATGAGGCAATCACTAGTGATTAGTGTTACGTGACCCCTTTATAACACTGACCAATCGTCTTCTACCCTTGCATGACGTATATCAAACGAAATGGCTTTCGAAGCGCGGTTTGGCTGTCACCAAAACGAGCTCATGCGAGGTAATCCCTAGTGATTAGTGTTACATGACCCCTTTATAACACTGACCACTCGTCTTCTATCCTTGCATGATGCATATAGAACGAAATTATTTTTGAAGCGCAGTTTGGCTGTCACCAAAACGAGCCCATGTGAGGCAGTCACTAGTGATTAGTGTTATGTGACCCTTTTATAACACTGACCACCCGTCTTCTACCCTTGCATGATGCGGTTTTCGAAGCGCAGTTCGGCCGTCGCCAAAACTGGCTCATATGAGGTAATCACTAGTGAGTATTGTCTCGTGACCCCTTTATAACACTAACCGCTCATCTTCTATCCTGGCATGATGCATATCAAACGAAATGGTTTTCGAAGCGCAGTTTGGCTGTCTCCAAAACGAGCTCATATAAGCCAGTCCCTAGTGCCTATCATCACGTGACCCCTTTGTAACACTGAACACTTAGCTTCTACCTTGGCATCATGAAAATCAAATGAAATGGTTTTTAAGGGCAGCTCGGCTATTATAAATGCGGTCATATGGCGCGATCACTGGACACGATTGTTACGTGGCAGCAATGCAGCACAGCACCTTTCTTCGAACCTGGCATGATTCCTCACATGAAATGAAAGGATTGTCATAGTACAACTTCGCTATCACTAAAACGACCTAATATGATGTGAATATTAGTGGGTCTTTTCACGTTACTGTGGTTTAAAACCACACTTATCTTCTATCCTGGCATGCTCATAGAAAACAAAATGGTTTCCGATGCGCACCTCACATGTGGTTGTGTTTGAACACTGTGCCTTGGGTTCTACTTAGGTTAATGCACATCAAACGACTTCGGTGTCGGATTCGTGATCTTCCGTGTATAATTGTGTACACAACGTAAGCTGGTGACATTCAATTCAGGCTCGCACATTCAGATATAGCACTCAGTACACAGGTATGATTCTTATCAAAGCATGTCATTTAGCATGCTCTATCAACAATCGCTATCAATGGGTCACACGATATGATCACTAGATAAATGCGACATATATTACTATGCTCTAACAAAGTGCACTGTTTGTGTTAGAGGTTCAGGATGTACTCCAGAAACAATTATTTACTATTCACTGGTTTCCGAACAAATTCAGTCACATGGTCTGCGTTTGTTATTGATTATCTTGTCTTGAATTGGCGCGATACGGCTCCAGTATAAGGGACACATATCAATGAGTCACCTGACCTTGTTGTAAGTGAATACCGACATGATTACGGCTTCATTTCGGAGTACCCATGTTTTATCGCAAGAGCCTTCGGTATAGCATACCGAGTAGTCGTGTAAGATCGTGCCTGTGTGTAGAGACCATAGAGACCCACACATCAATTCAAGAGTTTGCAAGAGCCGACCCAAGAGAGATGAGAGAGATAAGTAGTGACCTAAAAATGCGAGAGAACAAGATGCAGGGAGTGCTTACGAATGCTAGGACACGAGAAATAGAAGAGAAGCAAAAGAAAGAAGTGAAGAAATAAGAGACCAGGAAAGCGGGGAGAGATGACAGGAAGAGAAAGAAAAATAGATGAAAGGATGTAACTTATTCCTCCATTTATTGACACACTGTAAAGGTTAGTGGCATATCGTCATAACATACGAAACCGGGGACGGCTTCGGAATAGATTCGATGACATAAGGGTTCTTATTATGAGGTATATGTGCGCTTTATAATTTTGGGGAAATGGAACAGCGAATTGAGCTGGTTGGAAAAGACATTCGTTAAACAGAGTCGCATTACGCCACTTCGAGGAGAAAAAACTAGTTGCAGATATATCTGTACCCCCAGCGCTTTAAAGCACTCATTAGTATAGTTTTCCATCCAGGGAACAGGCTGTGTGCTACCGGAACGACAAAGCTGCTGATGGGGCAGGATCCCACCCCTTTATTGTTAGCATTTCCCTGACAGCCCTTGCAACAACCGATGCAGCAAAAGATACAGGCGCCCAAGTCTATATCCGGAGGTCCTGCTTGCCACTCGCGCCACCTGGTCCTCTTAGTTCAATTTTAATTTACTTCAACATAATACTGTCAATCCTCTCCCGCCCTCTGTTGGGCCACCTGTTGCAGTGAGTGGTGCTTACAACTACCTCTTTCAATCACAACAGCAGACTCAATGGCATATTAGCACTGTGCGGTGATAGGTTTGGACATATAACTTCACTCTCACTGCCTTTTCTTTGAGCGTGAGCGTCTTTGTGGCAGCGAGGCTTCGTCACTTCAATACTAGTGGCATTGCCGAAACCAAGATTGTGAGCCCTGGACTACGTTTCATCTCAGAAAAAGATGGGAAGGTGCTGTTGTAATTTCTAAGTGACGCAGAGCTGAGTTTAAGACAATAAACTCAATTTGAGTCTGCAACCCAGAGTTAGAACCTTGTTTGACATCAGAGCAATGGATGCGGACGTATGCAATATAAACTTTTTATTCTGATAATCTCTTCTTTTTGTTCATAAGGCAGTGTATTGAGCGGCAGTTATTTATTGTCTGGCCTCTACGCTCTTCTGCTGCTCTCTGCTTGGAGGTATGGTTTCGTTTAATTTATGATGTAACAGTATGCTATTTTCGCACCCTGGCACCACGTTACAGAAAGCTACCGCTCATCTTCAGTCGGCGTATATTTAGGTAATGCCAAAAAAAACTATCTGAGGACTTTTCAAGACCTCACTTCAATATTGCATCGATTGCCCTCTCGCCTGCTTCTTCGGTGAAGCATGTGGAAGTTTGCGCAAGAAAGCTGAAATAATTCACCTAACGGTGTAAATTGCATTGTAAAATGTAGTAAAATATATAATGTAAAAGCCTTTACAGGACTTCTGCAGAACAACTAACACTAAATGCATACTTGAGATAATGTTCCAGAAACACATCCAGGAACTAACTTACCGGGAACGTCAAGAAGATCCTTGTAAGGAGAGTTTTCATAAAACTCTGCCAGGTCTTCATCACTGTCAAAGATGCGTGGAATACATATTGACTTGTTTTTCTTGCTGTCTTGGTCAATTGTGCGCTTCTGCTACTTGAAGTTGATGACCTCTTAGGCTGCAGGCACCAAGTTTCTTTTAGTTCTTCGATTCCGGGCAGCTGCTCTATCTGTGCATGCCTCCCCAGTGAGGCCCGAAGATACAGCCAGGTCAATCTTCCTGAGCAGTGCACCGACATGGCTGCACACTTTCCCTTTCCCTGGCATACACGAGCAGCCACTGTTTATAACGTCACCACTTCTTGTGCAACACACCCATGCTTTGTGAAGAACTTTGACTGACTGTGAGGCCTGCACTTGGCATTTCAGCAATGCCAATTGCTCATCTACTGTATGCATGAGCACCATCCCAACCCAACCATTCTGCAAATACGAGTACGACTGCATGCTCCCGAATGATTTCACCTCTTTGAGGTCACACGCCGTCTTCTCAAGGAGGTAAAAAATAATGTGTGGCATCTGCACGCGTGGCCACTTCTTTATGTCGTCACTCCAGTCAGTAACAGCAGTTGAATGGCTGTACAGCTTGTCACCTGCAGACAAGTATCAAGGGCACATAATCAGAGCAATAGAAGGAAGTAGCGAAGAGAAATAGAAAAAAAAATACCTCAAAATTCTCGTTGTATGCTATATCACCTAACTACATGCCGAGGAAGCAATGTAACAGCAAGGGTATTACCGCAAATAATGGGCCTTGGCAAAACAAGAGTGCGCTAACTGCCCCAGTCAAGATACCAAAGCCTAGAAAACTCGTGTGAAAAAGCGTAACTTGGAGAGGACTGCAAGGGCTCTAAGTGCTCGCCAAAACACAATAGAAGAAAGGGAGGCGCGGCGAATTTCTACTGCCGCGTAGCTAGTAGCCGCGCAACCTGTGATCTAATTTCACTTGTTCAGCGTGAGTTATTTACGGCCGAAACACCCCTCTTTCATCAAGTGAAAAAAGGACGCTACGTACGAGAAAAAAAAAACGAGGCAGAGAGAACGGTCATTGATCGCTCAGTGGGCAAATCCCCAAACTAGCCACGGTGACATACGCGACGCCAATAAGTGTAGATGTTGCTTTCTTTTTTTTTCTTTATTGCCTGACTTCGGCACAATACACAAAACCACTTACAGGGCACAACGAGAATTCATTAATACAACAATCAGCCAGGTGGGTTATGGCGTCGTCATGCTAAAATTCTCTTAGGGTCACTAATGGCTCCAATCTTCCGAGCCACTCGGGAGCTTCAGGAACAAGTTTCTGAATTTCAATATATCTATTCATGCCTTCCCGAAAATAGATCCGTACTGGCCGTGCGTCAGGATCGCAATGATATCCTGCCATTCTCGAGCGCCAAATACAGTGGAGGGCCATTAGCATAATAAGGTCAAATGGCACCCCATCCTCATTCTCTACTGGCAAGTACCTAATACCATGCGAGTCTAATGGAAAATCCTTTTTTAAAGTCCTTTGTAAAATATCCCAAAAGTGTACCCCTTCCCAACAATGTAGGAAAACATGGTCTATAGTTTCTGGCTGTTTACAAATTAAGCAATGCGAACCCCAAGGTAAAAATAAATTCTTCCTTTCCAAAAACGTCTTTACTGGCAGTGTTTCCGTGTGTAACTTAAAGAAAAAAGTTTTTGCATTTGACGGCGCCTGCATCGCCTTCACCCGCTTAAGTACGTCGCGTCCTGGTCCTCCACTGTATAAGGCCCTGTACATTGGTATGGGAAGAACTACGTCACACAAATCCTTGTACAGCTTCTTCCTGCTAACACAAGAAAAATATTCATAAGAAAATCGAATAGACAGGAATCGCACACTAGCGACAACTTCTCTAATATAACCAAAAATGCGTCCCGATACACTTTCGGTCGAGACAACAAAGTCCAGCAGTGCATTTCCTAGCCTTAATTGGCACACAGTACGCAAAAATGGATCTTTTACATCGCGAACAAAAAGAAATCTTCTGACAATCTGTCGTAGAAATAAATGCCCCACACCCAGTCCAGCGTCCTTCACCCGCCTAAACAAACTGGTCCGGCTACATCGTTCCCATTCTGCTGCCCACACAAAAATGGCAAATATTCGGTGCAGTCTCTGTACGTTCATCCTTGCACAATGCAAAAACACTTGCATCACGTACCACAGCTTCGACATAAAAAACATATTGCACACTGTGGCCCTAGCGAAAACTGACAATTGTTGCCCTTTCCACCACTCCACCTTTTCCCGCATGGCTTGAGTCTGTGCCCTCCAGTACGATTCGCTATCGCGATAACTATCTAGTGGGACTCCCAAGTACTTTACTGGTGTTGTCACCCAGGACATGTTTGCGAACTTCTCGGGTGTCGTTGGCCATTCTCCGTGCCAAAGCCCCAGAGACTTTGACAATGAACTTTACTGCCGGAAACCTTTGTGAATTCTTTTACAGACGACACGGCCTCGATTACCCCTTCGCGATTCACTGCGAATACAGCCACATCGTCCGTATACGCCAGCAGCTTAACCTCTGCAGCTTGCAATTGGAAGCCACGAATTTTGTCGTTTTCTGTGATATTTAAACACAGTGTCTCGATGTAAATGCAGAATAGCAGAGGGCTAAGGGGACAACCCTGGCGCACCGATCGCTGCACATTTATGAGGGCCCCCAAACTCTTATTTACAATCAATCTTGTGCAGCTTCGGTACGCCATGGCCATTCCCTCGCGAATGACGGAGCCTACATTCACATGGTCGAGTATGCAGAACACGATTTCATGTGAGACACAATCAAATGCTTTCTCCAGATCCAACTGAAGGATGGCTACACAACTGTTTGTGTGATCACAGCACTCAAGCACACTCCTCACTTTATGCACATTGGAAACAATGGATCGACCCCTGATCCCACACGTCTGGTGTGGTCCAACTAACTGTTGAATTACTGACTGTAGTCTACGGGCTAGAATTTTCATAAAAACTTTGTAGTCTACATTCGTGAGTGTGATAGGGCGATATGTTGTAACATGTTGTAACTTATCTGCTTCATTGTATTTAGGAATCAATACTGTGTGGCATTTGCCATAAGACGGGGGCAATGCATTTACTTTGTAGGACTCGCTGTACACGGCTGTCAGTACCGGCACTATTTCATTTTTGTATGCTTTGTAGAACGCCGCGCTTAACCCGTCGGGGCCGGGAGGCTTTCGCTCGGTGTCTACACGCTCTAGCTGAGTAAACAATCTCGTACCGATCACTGGATCTGCTCGTTAGTGAGTATTTATCTCATTGATAACCCGCTGAAACATAGAGCGCACAGAGGATCGAGCGCTTTATTTTGGCACGACACTTATCTCGCCGAGAAGTGCACTGTAGCACGTGTTCGAAATCGTGATTTGTATACCGGTCAGCTTTCACGAAACGAGTTCAGTATCGGGACTGATCAAACAATAAAAATCGCATATGTACACCAAGTGTACTCAAGCAAAGTGAAGTCCTGCTAACGTAAACATTCATGAAATAGCTGTGTTATCCTGGCTGGCAATCGTAGTCTATCGAACGCAATTAAATAGCATAAAAGAAGATTGGCGCTGTCTGTGTCGCTTCCTCGACAGCCGTCGTAGATAGCAGTGCGACAATTGTAGTGCATTAGTTCACAAACTTAACAAAATCCGCTTATCTATGTCAATCATCGGAACGCCGGTAAGAGTGCCACTGCCTTCGGCCCCGTTGCCCCGCCGGGGTGGTAATGTGGTAAGACGCCCGACTACTGTCCGGAATTCCCGGGCTCGAACCCGACCTCGGCGGCTGCGTTCCGATGGAGGCGAATGAATGGATGAATGAATGAATGAATGAATGAATGAATGAATGAATGAAAACTTTATTTCCACCGAAAAGGAGCCCTTCATCTCCCGCCCCCGGCACGCAGGCCGGGTAGCGGGTCAGGAGGGCCCCGCAAGCTGAGGTCAGGTGAGGTTACAAGCACTATTCACGGCCTCAGCCGCCAGGCGGGTCGCGTGCCGCTGAACGGTGGGATCTCCGCTCCGCAGCCAAACCTCCCAGGCTTCTCTACTATCAATGTTAATGCCGGCGCCTGGGGAATCGGCGCATTGCCATATATGATCTAGCGTGCCTTTTTGTCCGCAATTTTTACATTTAGAATCTTCTTCCTCCCCGGTCTGTGTTAAAAAAACCCAGACAGGGCAGATGTAGTTATCGGCTTGTAATGGCCTCCAGATGCGTGCTTCATTGTTAGTGAGAGACCGATCTGTAGGAGGGTATACTTTTCGATCTAATTTGTAAGATTCTGTGATCTCATTGTATGTGATAGCGCAATCTTTAATTCCCTTGCATTCGGGCTGTTCTACCGCTGCCCGGTGGTAGAGATTTCGGGCCAGCAGGTGCGCAGCTTCGTTGCCAGGGACAGACTCGTGTGCTGGTATCCATATGATGGATATGGTTCTAGTAATGGGATTTGTGAGAAGAATCTTTTTGGCCTCCTCTGAGATCCATCCTTTTGCAAAATTCCAGACAGCCGTTTTGCTGTCGCTGATTATAGTTTTGGCCTGTGTACCAGTGCATGCGAGCGCTATTGCGACATCTTCAGCTGTACTAATGTCACGGGTGCATGTTGAGGCCGCAATTTTAGGTGCACCTTCTCCATTTACTACTGCCGAGACAGCTGCTCCATGTCGTCCGCATGATGCGTCTACATAAGCAACTTCATCGACTGCTTTGCGTTTCATCGTTTTAGCGATGGCTTTGGCTCTACGTTCTCTGCGTTCTTTGTTGTAGTCTGGGGTGCATGTTTCGAGGTAAGGGTGGTACCAGTATGTGTTCCCTTATGTTGGGTGGGATAGATGTTTTCGTCTGTGGGCCTCTGTCTGATTGGAGTCCGACCCAGTCTAGCATGGCTCTGCCTGTCTCCGTCTGACTTAGTCTTTCCAGTTGAGAGATTCTGACAGCTTCAGTGAGCTCTTGCCATGTATTATGAATCCCCATTTTCTCCAGCTTCTCTGTTGATGTGGAGACAGGGAGGCCTAGTGCGCGTTTGACGCATTTTCGAATTATGACGTCGATTTTTTCACGTTCTGTCTTTTTGAGATTGAGAAAAGGTGTGGCATAACATATGCGACTGATGATGTAGGCCTGTGTCATTTTGAGTTGACTACGTTCCTTGAGACCGTGTCCTCTAAGCGCTATTCTTCTGAATATGCCCGTAACATGGGCTGCGTAGTTCTCCAATTTTTTTTATGGTGTTTGTGTTCTGCCCTCTTGCTTGGAGGATCATTTCTAGGATTCTAATTTCCTCTACTTGTGGAACCGGGTAGTTTTCAACATTTATCTTTATGTCTGCTTTATTCTTCTTATATTTGGGGTTGTAGATGAATAGTTCTGACTTTTGCGGCGAGCAGGATAGACCGCGTTCCGCAGCGTACTCAACCACCTTATTTGCGGCAGCCTGGAGTTTGTTCTCTATTTCTGCGTCGCTACCTTTATTTATCCAGAGATTTATGTCATCTGCGTACATGCTAAATTTTAAGTCCGGTATTTGCTTTAGTTGTGCTGGTAGCCCCCTCATAGCAATGTTAAATAGAAAGGGAGACAAGACAGAGCCTTGTGGCGTTCCCTTGCTACCCAAGGTGATTGTGTGTGATTTGGCGCTTTGAAAGCTCATGGTGACCTCTCTGTTAGTGAGAAAATCTTTAATACAGTTATAGGTTCTGATTCCAACCCCAACTTCTTGGAGACTTTCGAGCACTGCCTTATGCTTGACATTGTCGAAGGCTTTGGTTAGGTCAAGTCCGAGAATGGTATTTGTATCTGAAGATTCATGTGTTATGATATCGTATCTAAGTCTGAGCATCACGTCCTGTGTGCTTAGCCCCGGCCTGAAGTCCACCATTTCGTGTGGCCAGAGGTTCTCTTGCTCCATGTATTTGGTAAGCCTCGTCTGAATAACGCGTTCCATTAGCTTTCCCACGCACGAGGTCAGTGATATGGGTCTTAGGTTTTCTAGTTTTGGCGGCTTCCCCGGTTTGGGTATGAGGACTATACTGGCATTTTTCCATGCCTGCGGTAGTTGTCCATTCTCCCATACCTTATTCATGTATCCTGTCAGGGCTGTGATTGAATCGTCGTGTAGATTTCTGATAATAGTGTTCGTGATACCGTCAGGTCCTGGGGCTGATCTTGTCTTTAATCCAATAATCTCAGCTCGGACTTCAGCCCTGGTAATGGGGGCGTCTAAGTCTAGGTTAGGTTTCCCCTCATGCGTGTGGGTGCATTTGGATCAGTGTGCAGGGTGAGTCCTAGTGTTTGCATGTCTTCCCATGATTGTCTGCCCTTAGGATTCTGCCGATGGTACCCCCATTCCTGATGGGCGGCATTAAAGTCACCGGCTAAGATAAGCGGGTTATTTCCTGCGATCTTTGGGGCTTTTCGGAATAGGGCTTGAAACCTAAGTTTCTTTTGCTTCGGAGTGCTGTATATGTTCAAGAGAAAGATACTCTTTCGGTCTATTTTTCCAGTGATGATTTCAGTTAAAACTGCTTCTATATCCCCAGATGTGATCTCGTGATTAGTAGCGGCTATGTATCTCTGGATAAAAGTCTTGACTTTGGATTTTTCGCCCCTATCGCTGCTGTGGCTTTGATATCCAAACAATTTTGTTGGGTTTTTCCCAGTCTCCTGTATCATGGTAGCTATGGGTTTGTCGGCAGTTTTTTCTATGTATTGTTGCAATAGCGCTCGCTTTCTCTGGTACACGAAGAGGCGTCCGTGTGCTGTGCGATGTCAGCGCACGTTAAAGATCCCCAGGTGGTCGAAATTACTCCGTAGCCCTCCACTACGGCTCCTCTTTCTCTCTTTCCACTTTCACTCCCACCTTCCCCCCTTCCCTTACGGTGCGGTTCAGGTGTCCACAGACACAAGTGTGACAGATACTGCGCCTTTCCCTTGCTGTTAACCAATTATTATTATTATTATTACTCCGGCCCCGTCATCTGCCGAATTTCCGGCCATCGCTCCACGAAACGGAGGCAGTACTGCTAGAAAATTCTTTGCCGTAATCCAGGAGCTTTTGTAACGCAAACACACACAAAACCAGAACAGAAACGTCTATATGCGGCACCGCCGTCCTGCACTGTGGGTATACAACAAATGTGTGCGCGCATACCAGCATGGCGCTAGGCACAAAAACAAAACATAGACGGCGCCACATTTTCAAAATGGCGACCTCCTAAATAAAATGGTCTGTATGCACGCAGACAAACTTTTGTTGCGAGCCGCGTGCATTATCTTCCCCTACCGGGCCGCTTTCAGACAACGAAATGAGCGCCGTGCCGGAGTAACTCGATGCGGGCGTCCCTCGCGGCGGAAAGGAAAATCGTGTAGTAGTGCGCCCGGCCGCGCCGCGGAGGCGCCGCGGACCTTCTGTGTGGGAGCATGGCCTCCGCGCGCGAAGGTAATCTCGGAGGCCATGGTGGGGGCACGGCCAGTCTCGAGGGAGAGCGTGGGTCGCATTCGCCGTTCGGGCTTTCTATTCGCGGCATACTATGGTCACAAATGAATTGCTAGGTTGCAGTCATCGGGTTGCTGCCTTGCACACATTTTCACTGGCCTGATTAGATATTTTTTACGTCCCCAAATCAGCTTTACGAAGCGACGCTAAGCTTGGATCGCTGCCGTCCAAAGAGCAGTGAGCTGGGAATCATGCCTGGATTTCCTGCATCGAGACTTTCTATCTGCATGGTGGAATACGTCTACTGGGACCGCCATGCGCGCCCAGTGGGCCGCGCTTGTGGATGCAGTTGATCATTGCATAATTTTTTATTTAAACTGTCCTGTGGGCTATATTTCCCTGTATAGGACAGTTTGCATGAGCACAGTACAATGCAGAGAGCAATCAACGGAAATGGAGCGCTTTAATAGCCTATTTACTTTCTTGCGCTTATTTTCGCCAATACTTGTCTTGGCAACTTTCTTTTTTTTTTTGCTTCCTTTCATTATTTTTTCTTCCCTCTCAGCTCGTTCCTTTTTCTTTTCACACCATTTCCTACCACGCTCTGCAGCTACCTTTCTTCTCTGTCTGCCATTCCATACACTTTATTCGTTTAGTTGTGTTAATGACATTTCGATGTCTACTCATCTGTTGAACTTCAAATGATGAACTGTCTCTCATGCCATACCTATCAATCGAGACTAGTAACATTGGTGAAAGTTACTTTTTTGTTTCAGAAGCAACACTGCGCTAGGCCGGAGAGATTTGGCGGAGCCCCGGAGAGCCCCAACTGCGCATGCGCGAGGAGCGAATGACGTCACATGGCGCACATCTGGAGAGTAGCGCGGAGCCGCCCCCGACTACTCCGCTGCGCGGATCACTCCGAGGTACCATCGCCGCAGCGCCAAATGTGCATTCTCCAGGAACAGTAACGCCACACAGCGCACAGCTGTAGCGCTGTGGCCATCGCCGACTCCTCCACTACGCGGGTGACTCAGAGAAACCGCCGCCGCTGCGATTGCCGCGTCACATGCGCAGTGACGTCATTGCTCTCCCAAAAAACTGAGGGTTTCAGCACTGCTGAGCCGAATGTGGAGCGAAAGATTTGGCTAGACGACCGAGCGTTGCATCGAATTCAACCAGCGTTCCGTGCAACGCATCAAAGTTCACCAGCGTTCTAGGCAGAGTACCCGGGATCGAACATGACCGCCGGTTTTTCGATGTAAGTGAAACGGAGAGGCGTCCGTGAGCTGTGAGATATCTGCGCATGTTAAAGATCCCTAGATGGTCGAAATTACACCGTATCCCTCCACTATGGTATAGTGGCTAGAAGGAGAGGTGTGGTGAACGCGGCGAGTTTTCTATAGAGAGGGGTGGCCCTCCGGACGTGACAGCCGCTTGGGGCCAAATGAAGTGCTGCAGTTTGGGGCGCCGTTGGCATTCCGAGGAGACTTGAACGCACCCAGGGAACGCCACACGACAGGTGAGGCATTGCGCCGGTACCGGAGCATTCAGCCATGGAGAAGTTGAGCCAATCAGTGACTGAGCGCCTTAGGCAATCAATTCTTCGTAATTCATCGGACCCAGAAGTCGCAGCCTAGCAAAGGGAAAGCTAGACAAGAGAAAAGCCCAGCGTATAGCGGCGACAACTGAATAACGAGAAGAGCACTTGGACTATTCTACTTGGGATAGCCACTGATCAAACCACAGCCATTTTTTTACTTATTCGTGGACGCTCTGAACACATCTTGCATTCATTACACGCCATCCTGCTCTAAACTAGTGGTCGAGCGGCTGGCGGCCCACCTCTTACCTTCCCCCGTCCTAACTTAATTTTGTGGCAGAGGTCTTGAAAGTATGATTAAAGAGGCAATAAGTATCGTTACAAAAAAAAAATAAAACGCATTCGTTTAAGTGACAACCGGGTGCTGGTAGAAGAACTGAGTGCCAATTTACAGAGGGTGAGAGAGCAGCCCCTACATGGCATTTCAGAACCACTCCATGTATGGAGGGCCCTCTTACAAAGCAAAGGAAGGCCCTTGGAGAGCTACCTAAGCGAGAACGCTAGTAATGATCTTGCCCTGGTTCTCATAGGAGGTACTGGTGAGTAGTTTCTCCCAGTAATCTAGGGCCACCTCTGGTGAAGGAGGATGAGGGAATGAGGGGCAGGTGAGTAGTGTGTGTAGAAAGTCTCCAGGTTTGCCACAGAACTTGCAGGAAGGAAAGGACTGGTCAGGAAAGTGGGCGTGGAGAAGGATGGGGTATGGGGCTGTGAGTGTTTGTAGCTTGCGCCAATGGGTAGCTTGCGTCATTGTGAGATTCGGGGCAGGGCGTGCGTGAGTCCTCCCATTTTTGCGGTGGTAGGTAAGGATGTCACGAAAGGACAGTAGGCACTCCCCGGCATCTGAGGAAGACCGTTCCTCCGCAGCCGAATTGTGCTCGCAAAACCATTTGGTTTGATATGCATGATACCTGGGCAAAAGATAAGTTCATTCTATTAGAACATGATCCCGCGAGAATTCACAAGTAATTGGGCATATGGTTTTATTCAATGACAGCCGAGATGCGCTTAGAAAATCATTTCGTTTGATATCCATCATGCCAGGGTCGACGAAAAGTGCTGTGCTGCATTGCTGCAACATCACAAGCGTCACCAGTCATTGGGCTATATGACCTCATTTAATAACAGCCGAGCTGTCCTTAGGAAACCTTTTCGTTTGATAAGCATCATGCCGGGGTAGAAGACGAGTGGTAAGGGTTATAAGGGATCATGTGACAATAATCACTAGTGACTACCTCATACAAGCTCGTTTTGGTTAAAGCCGAAATTCGCTTCGAAAACCATTTCATTTGATATGCATCATGCCAGAGTAGAAAGGAGTGGTCATGTATTATAAAGGGGTGACGTGACAATAGTCGCTAGTGATTACTTGATAATAATTCGTTACATTGGTAGCAGAGGAGCGTTTAATATGCGTCATACCTAGATGAGTTAAGCGTGCATCATCCCGAACTCGGTCACGTGACAAGGCTCACTAGGTTCTAGATCGTGTAGTCTAATTGTATCGATAGGCGTGGTGCATAATCAAAGCCATTTCGATTGAGCCTCTCTACGCTAGCTCTCGATTAGGTTGTTCTTTTCCATGGCGTAAAACTTTTGAACTAAGTAGCCCTGGTGAGTTAACTGCGATTTTGGGGGTAATTTTCAAATAATTGATTGCCATGAGTTTCAGCAAAGCGATGTGAAATCCACTTTGTCATCTGAGTATCATAAAATATCATCGTCGATTAAAGTTTTCTCTTTTTATGGGGTGCAGTCGTTTACTGGAACAGCCCTTTCTCCCAGGAGGCTGGCTATTGCTAAGGAGCAT
Organism: Amblyomma maculatum; assembly: GCF_055883805.1. Classification (NCBI taxonomy): domain Eukaryota; kingdom Metazoa; phylum Arthropoda; class Arachnida; order Ixodida; family Ixodidae; genus Amblyomma; species Amblyomma maculatum. The sequence continues at coordinate 50,579,180 of NC_139346.1, forward strand.
CCCTGAATGCTATCTCTCGTGTGTAGAAACTCATATTGAAAGCGATAGTACGTTATGTCTCATACTGAGGAAGCAAAGCTGTCCTTAAACGCGATACAAAGAAACTAATCAACCACATTGACTTTAGCACAGCATGCAATTTTGTATAGGTGTAAACCAAACCACTAATATATTGGAAGTTCGAACTATCGCGCATATTCTTCCATGCGGAGTATCACAATTAGCACAGGGAAATGATTGTAAAGATTCACCCCACCATGAAACAAGATTCACAAGATAAGTAATCGGCCAAAGCCAGTTGCAGTTGCCGCTTTGATCCCGGTTCTCTTCCGCGCTTGATAGCCTCGGCCACGAGCTAGTCTGGCTTCTCCATGTTCGATGGCCTCGGAAGCCTGTCTGGCACGGCTGCTACTTAGCGAGTGGCTTCCTCTACGTCATCCCACAGTGTTTTATGACGCCGTCTGGTAGAACTTGCATACCCGCTTCGGCGATCCTTGTGTGATCAGAGCCTCGATCGACAGTATGCTCGCGGACCTCGTCAGCACTCACCCTGATGGCATATATGTAGCCGTATTTACCTAGATAAAATTAATGAGCGGTGTAGATGAAGCTTCATTAAGATGGCGATGTTCACTGCACAACACGAGTGTGTTGCAGTTTTACACGAGGCATAATCGCTACGGCGATAGCATGGTGCTCTCGTGCCTGGGCAAGGGTAGTTGATTTGTCCATTCTGTCGTGGGTTCCAAACTCGTTCGCGGCAATGTTTCTTGCGGCGCAGCTGTGGGGACAACCAAATCATACTGGCGCATGTGCAGTACCTACTTGCAAATTTGAGTAGCTTTGATGAAGAGTAGCAGTAGAGCTTGAACTTTATTTGAATTCAAAGTCAAATGTTCGATGCCAGATGATCTTAAGGCATGACATGGGAGAAGTAAAACTTTCACTCTAGAATTCCTGCCCAAGCGCTGCCCCGTGGAAAATTTGACTGAACGATTCGTCAGCTTTACTTAACTTTGCCGCTGCCTCCCAGAAAAGAAGATAAGCTATTGGCTGAACAGTTCCAAGCTGCGGAATGTGCACAGCTTCTGCTATAAGCTGCGGTGTGGCACAGTCTCTGACTACACTGTGTTTCTCCGTTCTCCAATATCCATGCTGCAGAGAGCTACTTCGAACGTTCTCCACATTGATATGCAGTTGGGTTGGTTTCCGTTTTTGGTCCAAGGTCCTATCATGGACTATTGGCATGCTGCAGAGAGCTACTTCGAACGTTCTCCACATTGATATGCAGTTGGGTTGGTTTTCGTTTTTGGTCCAAGGTCCTATCATGGACTATTGGCAGTGCGCCACACTTGGGAGTGATGTGCGCTGCTTGGAGTGCTTGATGACAGCGATTTCCCTTTGGCTTCACTTGGGCCAAGCGGCGGAAAACGATAACGCAGCATAGTTTTTAGCCAGAAGGCTCCCATCATCAAAAGCTTTGGTAATGCGCATCCACTCAGCACAAAACAAAAATCTTGCCAAACGGTGAGTGTTGTACCCTGCGTATACACTAGCGAACTTTCTGCAAAAACAACCATTCGAGTACTTGTGGCGGATTACCCTTGTTTCAGGCAGCCGTCTTTAGGGAGACGTATTTTAGAGTAGTCAACATAGGGCTAAGCACTTACAAAACGCATCCAAAATCCTCTGAATAGTTTATCTATAAGGCTATTCCTCAAATACTCTCCTTAAAACAGGGCGCCGTTGGTTAATGTGCGCTGCGGAAGGTACGTGCGCGTGTCACAGGGCTGATATGTTTGGTTGGTATACATATAGACTTACTTCCGACTAACACTCTGCGTGAGCTAGCGGCTCCCGCAAAGCTGTCTGACAGTACATGAGCGTCAGCAACTTTGCTCCTACCTAAAAGTAGGTAGATTATGCTTCAGTTTACAATAAAGAACAGACATAATATTCCGACAGCTATGTGTAATTTCTTAGCGATCAAGCAGCGCGAGTTTGGTATTTGCTGCTGAGATGTGTGAGGTAGAAGAAGGTTCGAGATCTAGGCCGCAAGCGCACACGGCAGGCTTAGCTTTCTATCCCTTCTCTTTCCCACAGCAACCGCGTAGAGCACTTCGAGACGTCTTTATCGTCTACAGCGCCGCACTGCTGCTCCAGCGGATATGAACACACGTTTAAATCTTGGCCTACACACGCAAGTGATTGCGTGATCTTCCATTGGAATCGCCTTCCACGCAATTGAAGCTGGTGAAGAGGCGGCAAAGAACGCAAGATGGGGCGGTTTAACACGCGCATTGTCAGGCTGTGGTGATGGCTTAGCAAAATAATTGCTAAGCATCCTGACATAGCCGCTTTATCCCAAAGGACGTCAATGCAGGCATTCGAACGAGTAAACCACTGTTTTCTGCTCTACTTACGAAAGCCTTTTATAAGTTGCTAGAAAAGTTAAAGCTATGCACGATGCACGTCAAATTGCGGTCAACCGGAGAAATTGCTTGGGACGTTTTCACCTTCCAACTCCACCTGAGTACTTAAGTGTCCTTCTTGAATTTTACTGTGACAGTCAGCCTTTTTGACGAAGTATAAGGCTGCAGGATAAGAAGATAAACAGCAGGATTTGGCAGATTAAAAGTCTGGATGTTTGGACGCACCACAATTTCTTATCTTTTGTGAACAAGCTATGCTGAGCGATGCAAGGGATAACCTGTTCCCGTCTAATGTACAAAGGTTACATAGAGCGTAGCACTGTTTTGTACGGTTCCGCAAGGAAAAGCACAAGTACAACTTACCTATTTCGAAGGTATACGCGCGGGAGGCATTGCTTTAGGCCACTTATTTGTACAACAGCTACCCGTTTTTTTTTTTTATTCAGGAATGATAAGGACTACTTTTCCCGCGCAGTTATGCATAGTTTCGCCTGAATTCTTGGTTACAGCCCATTTTGTTCAAGAAACTATTCGTAGGTAATTCGAAGGTTGTATTAGCTTGAAATTTTCTTTTTACATGGTTTTCGTCTGCTTATCTTAGTCCTGTGACACGCAAGATACTTAGCGGAGTTATAAATGACTCACAGTCCCCTCCATCACTGTATAGGACCGTGTGCAGTGCTGGCCCTAGCCACGATGTGCTAAAAAGTGTTGAAAAATTGGCATTACTTCTGCAGCCAAAACATTCATTTTTTGCAAAAGAAACTATGTCGGTGATGTGTGCAGAACGTGTGTACAGTATTGTGTCATTCTCAATAGAGTTCGGACGAAACGAGTGGTTTTCAATCGTAAAAGGATGGTGCAAGGATGCTAAACAAAATATTGTAAATGAGATTAGTTATTTATTTAAAGGCAAAAATCTGAAAGTAAAATTAATCAAAAGTCGAAATAGTCATACCACTGATGTCAACAGCCAAAGGATGTGACGTCAAGCCAACGGAAATCAGACCTCTTTCTGCCCTAATGAACCAAATAAATACCTGATAGTGATCATAAGTAAGTCAGTGTTAGTTAGCAAAATAAAATATAATTAGGGCGCAAAAGAGCGAAACATTTGTTGTGGTTTAGCTGTGCTTAACCCTAGTTGAATTGCGAAGCAATGGCGGAAGCTTATTTTGCCTGCTACATTATTCCCCTACGTGCCTGCGTGCCGGAGGGTTAACGAGAATGCAAACGGTTCTGGCAGGCTGGTTCTGATATCACCCTCCCGTATAAAAAGCGCGACCCGAGTTGGCAGCTCCTGCCCATGGTAGAGGGGTAACGTGAATTCAAACGTCATGAGGGACTACGGAAGCGGACAAGGACACGGACACGGCACACAGCGACGAACGGTTAGACCTGGCGTAATATTAATTTCGCAATAAAAGACGAAACAAATTCTCAAAATCGTACGCATGCCTAGTGACGTCACAACAATGCAGTTGCATGGAGACCGCCGCCGCTGACATCACGACGCAGCATAGCACGCGTGACGTCATAGATGTCCTGGGCCGCTCCTCTCTGCGCCAGGAAAGAGGTCGTTCACTACCATCGCGACATCACGTCGCATCATGGCAACGCATTACGTCATGACGACCGGTGGCGCCCCTCTCCTATGGCAGTCGCTCTCTCGCCGCCTGCTTAATTACGTGCTGCGTGGACGTGTTGGGGTGCAACGACGCGGAGAACGTAACACAGAACTCCGAACAAAGGGTGAGAAATAGAACCACGTTAATCAGGAGAGAAAAAAAAAAGAGAGCCAGAGAGGGGCGAATTGAAGCGAAGGGAGGGAAAGAAGGGTGAAGAGACACAAAGAAAGGAAAAGTGGGGCGACGAGTGTGGAGGAAGCGTCAATGCGTTCGCATTCCTCCAATGCAGAGTCTGCCTCTCGGAATTTTTTTTTTTCGACTGCGCAGCAGTAGAGTCTGCCTCTCGGAATTTTTTTTTTCGACTGCGCAGCAGTACACTGAAATTCAAAACGTGTTTGCGAGAGAAAGGAACTTCTGTGACTCGGGGAATCCACTGTTTCTATGTATAAGGATGAAAGCGTTGAGTATGTTTTGCTTTGTTCTTGGACTTTTGGGACGCAGTTTTCTTCTGGAACGTCCTCCAAATACTCTAAAAAGGATTTTCCGCTTCAACCTAACGACATTATGTATTGAAAATGAACACAGTTTTCAATGTGACCTTCTAAATGTATTGAGCCTGCATCAATAATTTAAAAGTAGGATTGCAGTACTTCACGTAGGGCTTGACGAAATCCAGTCAATGAAGACTTCAAATGGCGTCAAAGACTGTACTTGCAGAAGTATTATAATGCACAATATCTATATTGGTGGTTTTGGGGAATATTCGAGTCAAATTTAAAAGTTTGCTTGGAGCCCTTAATTCGCAACTAATTTTTCAAAAGTGCTCCTGGCTACCATTGGCAGGCAATTATGGTGACACCTCGCGCTGTCTCTACCAGATAATGTCAGCAGGGATTCCTGGGTGCGCCTCCTCATTTGGAGCTCCAAACCTACCTGCGCCCTCTCCCCTTGATGACGCCAGCGGGTATCGCTGGTAGAGCCCGCTCATTGGATGCTCCCGACCGACGCGGTGACGCTCTCCTTGCTAGATGAGCCAGTGGACTTTGGTCAATAATGGCACGCTTAGCCACTCTGACAAAGAACACTGGAACCAAGTACTCAAACTGAATAAAAAACCAAGCCCAGCACCGCACTGGGCTTAGCCGCAACCCCACATTACCACGCGTTTCGTTAAAGAACATCCTTCTGCTTTATCTACCAACGCCGCGAGAGAATTTGCTGGTATCCTTTTTTATCTGCACATTTCGTATTCCTAACGTTTAGGAGATCCCAAGAAAACAGAACTGCGCCGAGCGCGATGAAGGCCACCAGCTCTGATGCTACGGTTGATGCCCGCACAGAGCTATCCTTAGCAGAACTTCCCTCGGTCATCAATGTAGTGACCATCCTCATCAATGCACTCATCTTCTAAGAAGAAAGTCAGTCACCGCCACCATGACCAATTGAGGTTAGCAAACCAAGTGGTGTCTTATTCCTGGAGCTAGGTATACTCACTGTTGAGACCCTACGCCAAACTTCCCCTTAGAAGGGCCCTTGTGTAGCGCCGCCTATTCCTGGCAAGCCCGCATGCTCTTCCAATCGATTTCTTCCTCGGCATCAAACTGCCGTTTCGGTGACCCACAGTAGCTGCATCCAGACACTGCTCTCTCTCTCTCTCTCTCTCTCTCTCTCTCTCTCTCTCTCTCTCTCTCTCTCTCTCTCTCTCTCTCTCTCTCTCTCTCTCTCTCTCTCGCGCGTGGTATCGCACACGTGAGCATGTTACGGTGAGCTAAGCCGCTACTCTCACTCTATCAGAGAGCTAGGAGAAACCCACTCAAGGCTAAATCGCCAAACCAAGGCCACTCACAATGCACCCAACCTTCTTCATTCCTTCGCCGCACAGGAATTTGACGTTTATTTTTCTGCCTGCACTCCTCATCTCTCTAAATGGCCGCAGGTACCGAGATAACGGAGCAGCCACCTTTAAACGCTGCCTCACTGAAACCACAGCTACAGCTTAAGCTTATTGTTTTATGGTGAAGACATTATAGTTAGAGCCTCACTGAGCCCTCGATAAAGCGAAATCAATAACTCTGAGCTACTGTTAATGCAGTACCGCTCAATATGTAGTTATATAGAAAACTCGTCGTCAACGTTGTCGCCATTGTGAGAGAAAAGTACAGCTCTGGCTGGATGCAGTTTGCAGCTGACGAAGCTGTGTTATGATTGGTCGGCTAGTTGTATGACGTCGCAATACCACATGACAAGACAGGCACTGGCAACTCGCACTTCTCAGAAATACGAGAGTGAGATGAAAACCGAACCTGCCAGAATACTTATGTGATGAGTGAGCCGCTACTTTTAGGCCACGAAGACACATTCATATAGCTTTCTTAAACTGGGGCTTTATTGATATCCACATAGGGTGGACTTTCACTCAATGGAGTTACTTAATACTACGTACTGTTATGATATGTGTGATAAAACAGAGCAACAAGTTAAAGTGTTACAGATTAAGCGGACAACAAAAACATAAAAGCAAGTTCGAATCCGCAGTAAGAGCTGCATAACAGAACTATTGAAGCTAAGCCGTCAACGAACTAAATATGCAAGTTATTTTCCAGCAATTTTTTTCTTTCCCAAGCTCAAATTCATTTCAACTTGAAATGTGTTTTTTTTTTTTCACTGATATGATTTGAAACAAAAATAGATCTTAATTTAAAATGTCACATTTTTGTTAATATAAGTTTAAATGCTATAAAAGCTTATATTTCAGAGTGCTCCGTGGGAGTAGAAAATCCGCGGGATTTCTTTTTCGAGCCATGACGGCTTTCGCTGCATAGCTCCGCCATAGCTAAATTTTATTCGGTTTTTCTTTTCATGGGCGTGTGGTGATCGGGCTGTGGACCTGAAGATTCCAGAAAAGGCTGGTTTAACATCCCAAAGCGACATAGGCTATGAAAGACGCCGACTCCAGGAAAGGCGCTGCCAAGATGCAAAGAACGTGCCGCCATGGGCTCGCGCCAGCTCACGCAGAAGAAGACGAAATCGAAGAAGGAGGTGGCTGTCAACGGAGCGCGTTCATGTCGTCGGATGACAACAAAGAGGGCGAAGGCAGCAACGAGGAGGGAGATGAGAACGCCGGCGAAGAGGGTGACTCCGGGGCCCACAATGACGGCGGAGAAGAAAAGAAGGAGTCGAGCGCGGAGAACCAGGAGGGCGGCACCAAGGACGAGGACAAGCAGAGCGGCGACGCTGGTGGGGCCGCCGAGGCGGGTGCTGCGCAAGGCAGCGACCCAACCCTCGGCAGCGGCTCTGACGCCGCAGCCGGTAGCCGCAAGACTCTGGCCGTCTTGGGAATTGCCTCTGCCATTGTCGGACTGTCTATCCTCATCATCGCCCTCATCATCTTCACGGAAGGAAATGAAGTCACCACCACCACGACAAACGCATCATCCAATCTCAACAGTTCGAGCAGTTTCTTGTTCCTGGAGCCAGGCATGCCCGCCGACGAATCACTGGAGCCAGACTTGGCTGAGGACGGTTCTTGGTAGTGGTGCCTCTACCTGGTACGCCACCGAGGAGACTTGGTGTCCCCTTCACCTACCGACAGGGCCTCGACGAACACCCAGTAGTGCCCCTTTCGGCCGGCCATGCTTCCAGCCAGAAGTGGCTAACAAACAGCTAAGTCATATCGAATGGAATCTCACTATAGAAGAAACACTAGAGTAATAAAGGGAGATCTTATCCACCACTGTAACGGTGAAAGAAGGCGCAACCGATCAACTTACGGCCCTCGTGCCACATCTGCGTGATTACTTTGCGGTCACTGCGCAGGCCACGCGGCAGCGCAGGTATGCTTTCAAGTTAAATTTATCCGCAAACAACCCTCAGTGCTGCTTGATCTAATGCAAAACACGCGATAGCGTATATTGCTTGTTCTCTGGCGACGGGTGCTGCCGAGAGAAAAAAAATTACGGGACTGTGCTCATCTCTATTTAAGAGCGGAAATGTAGAGGACTATTTCCGATAACTGCATCACCATGTCATCCTTACTATCATCGTTATCAACTAAATGAACCGGCCTTGCCATCGCTTCTATCATCATTGTCACTGACGGTGTCGTCTTGTCATCGTTACTATTATCCTCAATCTAGACAAAGATGAATTACGATAGGTTTCTCGTGAACCTGGCGTGTAGTCATTTCTCTCATCAGCTGGTGACTTTCGCTCATTTTGATTGTGTTTGCAAGAATAAAGACCGAGCAGTTTTAAGTAAGCTTTGACCCCAGTGCTGTTTTACTTACTGATTAGCGTCTCAATACAGCCTTGTGGATCTCGGACTAGATAAGGGTGACTATTAATTTTACTCATTTGCATTCCTCCTCCAATGCACGGCTTGACAGCATATACGTTGCACTAGACGGGTTAGGGTCAATTTTTTGTTACGGCGTGCGGCCCATATTCTTCAGACATCCCTGCACTATATTCAAATAGGAAAGTACAGTCAGTGCATAGTGCATCCTCCTTGGGAACTGTGGAAAATGAATAACTCTATCCTGTCAGACTGCTGGTTGTAGCTACTTACATGAAAGACACATGGTCGCGCATTGATCTTTTTGTAATGTGGAACTTATTTAAACAAGAGATAAAGAAATTGGCTATAGAAGCTTTAGCAAGGATCACATTGCTGAACTGGCATCACCTTCGTGAGCAAGGGCTTGCTTTAATTGATTTGCATGAGCTAGACATAATCTGTCCCGGTTCATTTGCAGAAGAAATCTATAACGTTAAGGCAGACCTTCGAAATCTGAGATTTAAGGGCCTTAAGAGGATCTAGATGCAATACGTTTCTTGAAGAACAGCCACCTCGACAGACCCTGAGTGATAAATGTGCACTGCGATTACCAAGAAAGTATTGGGTATTCAGCACGGCGGTTTCGCCAACATTGATACACCTGGAATTTGTTATTCTTTTAGACTATTATCCGAAGCTCTTCAGGAGCTGTGGGAGATCATATTGCAGTTGCTTGCTCCAAGCTTTTCCTAAACTTGGCAGTGAGCAGAGTGTTGTAGTGGAAGTGATCAAATGCGCTTTTTCTGAACTCCAAGGGTGAACAATCCCTTGGGGCGAAGGGCATTACTAGCGAGCTCTGTAAACCATTTTCGCCTTGCCTTGCAGTTGTTTTGCTGGAAGCTTTTCGAGCATCTAATGATGCTGGTTTTCTGCGTCTCACATTCTGTACTGGGCATACTATATTCATACCGTAAAACAAAAGACCTAATCACTTGAAGAGTATTGAAATGGTATCGTACGATTTTCATCTATAATGTAGGTTTACAAACTTTTTTAATGAGAAAGCATTACATCGCTATGTTCACAGATTTCTATCCGCAGACCGCGTCGGCAGAATGCGTCAGTAAAATCGTGTCCGCAGCAGTCGTGAGTAATTGAGAAGTGGTAAGGTTAATGAGTGGTGTCAATCGATAGAGGGTGACGTAATGTTGTATCCGAAAAAATAGTTAGGCCAATAAGTTAATTAGGTATTTAAACAGAAGCAAAAATGTAAAGGTAAAGGCGAAAAGGGTCTCATTAGCTAATGGCTTGGCGCCTTATTTGAATGTAGCAAATACTGAAATAGTTCATTAAATCAGTCAAGGTGATGTCGAGGATATGACGTCACGCAACCGAAAAGCCGAAAAAGGACAAAGGAAAGGATTGGGGCTCAATTTGAAAGTATCAAAGACTAAAATGGGTAAAGAAGTGAATTAATATGACGTAGAGAATGTGACGTCATCGCAACCGGAAGTAGAGACGAAAAAGGGCATAGGAAGGGATTGGCGCGCAATTTAGATTACCAAGGAATAAAATGCGTAAACAAGAAGTGATATAGGCAACCAGAAGTAACCAACAGCAGCATCCGTGCTTTCGTATTACTCTAGTGCAGGTTATGCAGTGCTCTTTAATTTTTCTGGAGTTCTTTGCGACAGTATGCATCTAGCAGTCAAAACCTTAACTGGATTACAGCAGATCTCTGGCGTTATAGGCCACAGGATATAAACCCACATCCATAATGCACGTTCATTATTGGAGAATGTTCAGATGAGAGTGGCCCAGTAGCTCCAATTCAGATTGACTTTGCGAAAGCGTTTGATAAAGCCCATCATAATTTCTTATTCGCGGCTTGCAACATGAAAATATTGGCGATATTTTGTTCAAAACATAAAGCTTTGCTATACGGAGTCCTACGCAAGCTAACTGTTAACCAAGAGGAAACTAAACCTGTACCACAGAAATTATCTGTTCGCCAGGGGGGCCCACTGTCGCCTCCTTTGTTTTCCCATATATCTTGAACACCTTTGTCTGAGCATTACTAACAGCGCTGCTACTCGAGGTTTCTTCCCGACTCAATGTGAAATTAGGATTTTGGCCTATGCTTCCGACAAAAAGGCTGTAATAAAAGATTTGCATTTAATTAAACAGTTTTGCGCGGTACCAAGTGTGGCTCTTACGTTATACAAATCCAAATGATTTTTGTTGGGTCAGTGGGGCACCAGACCTGTCATTTGGGGGGCATAAGCTGGGGCTGTGGCCTATTACATTACCCAGGGACTCCTCTTTATGAGGTTCGCGACAGTGTGTAGCATATTAGGAATCAGATATCCTAGCTGAGTAGCGACAAAGTCATGTGTGGATGAGTCGGGAACTATCAGTGTTTTCTCAGGCACAAATCTGCAAACATTCTTGTTTACAAAGCTTGCCTACGCCCTGCAAGTTCTACAATGTGAGGGAAAGAAAGTACAGGTAATACACAGAATACTCGCAACTTACATGCGCTGCTTCAATGGGAACCCATACGTCGTGACAGCGTGTTAGAACTGATGCTCGGAAGAGTTGTTATGCCATTCTAAAGACGAGGACGGAAGGAGGGTACAAACCGACAAGCGCTGATTTGCAACTGAAGTTTGTTTCTGGAAACGTGGAAATAAATAGACCCGGCTCCAAGCAACACTGGAAAGACATGGAGGTGATCACACTTGTTCATGGACGTGAAGAAACATGCAAATCATGCTGCACCATCACTCCCTAGCCGCTATAAATTGCGATGTTTTTGCTGATAGCGCTAAGAAGGGGCTGCTGACAGAGGCATCATTTGGCCAGGTGACTGGCGCGGCTTCAATACTTTCTCGAGTTAACTTGTCGCGATGATTACTTTATACTTTTGTTTTACGGAACTGTGGTTGGTAACCTTTACTGTCACAGTCTCTGAAGTGGATTCCGAGATTCTCTTTAACAGTACTGAAAATTTTGTTGGTCTATTCCTTTAGGCGCTCGTTACAGTGCAGCTCAAACAGTTTTCAAATTCATGAAGGGCAGTGATTGGATAGAAGGGCCTTTGATAATCATGCGTGTCAATTTTCTCCAAATGTCATATGGTGTTTATTTGTTTTCTGATTGAATTTGTATTTTTTCTATCATTAACCTAATGTCCTACGCCGTGGTGGCTTTCAGAAGTCTTTTGAATAAATAAAATAACTAAATGAGACAACCCAGAGCTTTCATTGGTGCGCTTTTTTGCTTGAGGATCATCCCTCTAAAGATTACAGTGGACCACATGGCGACCAGACTTTATTGCCGCTGTTTACGGGCTTTTACCGTCCAAAACCTGGTGGCTTTGTGGGCTCTGAAATTGCTCCTATTAAGTCTGAACGACGTCCGGTTCTTTAATGCGCACTGACATTACGCGCAGCACGCGGTGTTCTTTTCCGTTTAACCTCCATCTAAATGCTGGCGCCATGGTCGGTATTCGATTCAGCATAAACAAATAGCGTATACGCGCTTCTATATTAAATAGAGGGCAGAGAGACGCGATTATCGTAGAACTAGAGGTACGCCAATGTTCGAGATTTCGAATACGAATGAAATATGCGTATTTGATTTGCCTTTTATTAGTCGATATTCGGAATTTTTCGAATGTTCAAAAATTTCAGCATACACCGAATGTTTTTCGCATTCACCACAGTTTCATCGCACTGCGCGCTTTACCGCAATGCTTGAATGCGTTGAGTGTGCAGTAAAGCATCCTCAAAACGCGACGGGGCAGTTTTGTGAAAAGGGACCATTCTTTTTGTAAAGAGGACCTTCCCGACGGTGTGCGTAAAGTGATGATGATGACGAAGCACTTGACGAAATAAGAAAAATCGTCTTTTTCACTTCGATCTCATCTCATCCGAATTGGTGAAAAAATTGTGCCGAACCAAGCACACCACAAGAAACAAGACGAGGCACGGAAGCTACTCACAACCACATTTTATTGAAACCACGAGGGACCTTATAAAGGTGAAGTTCCAAGGGGAAATAAGGGTGAAATGAAATATAGGGCAAACAAAAACGACCATCGAGAACGCAGTGGCAAGGAAATAGCCCCAAAAAAATCGGTTTGTGGATAACAGAATCTAAAAAGGTTTCTGAAAAGAATGCAGGTGGCAAAAGAAGTTGCCACTTACAAATTTCGGCCATCTCCGTCTTCATCTTCGTACTCCTTATTATTCATTTTGCAGGTTATGTCGTTTTCTTGACAAGCCGCCATCAGCATGTCTTCCACTAATGCATGTCTAGGCGCTCCTTAAGGTGAAAAAATTCATCCTAAAGAACACTGAGGTATTCTGTTCACTTTAGTTGCTTTCGTCGACTTGTCTAAAGCTTACGATTCCAATGATCATAAACTTTTGTCTTGTAAGATAAGTTATTATGGCATTGGAGGTACCACCCTCGACTTATTTGAATCATACTTTTTTTTTTTGTACGCAAACTTGCCATAAGGCATATTATATAAACTCATGTAAATGGTTTTCCGTGAGGAACCGGAGCAGGCTCCCGCTCTTAGCGTTGTCGGTGAGCCATTTAGAAAAGTCCTCTTCCCTTGTTGTGGTTAGTCCCACTTCGCGCAGAATCTGTGTCCTTGATGCCCTTGTCCCTGCACAAGTCCATAACAGGTGGCGAACATCCACTTCTGCAGCTGGTGTGGAATACTTCGGGCATGTGGTTGGTTCGATGTCAGCTTGCGATTCCCATCGGCATTTTACCGACAAGGTAAGGGCCGCCCCAGCTCTTATCCTTCTAAGGGAAACCTCCTCCAATCTCGTTAAGTTACGAGGGAGTGGGAATGTACACGGGGGAATGAGGGCACGTGTACTTTTCCTTAAAGAGGATGCTAAAATGGAAACAGCGGAGCGGGCATCGAAAGGGAGCCTGGTGGGGGGCGCATTAGTGTGTGGAACTTCGTGTGTGAGGTGGTCAACTTTTCTCTGCTCAGCGTTCTCAGCATTGTCTTGTGTCCAATGTATCTGGATGCTTATCTTTGTTTTTTTATTGAGTGCGTGGATTTCCTGGGTAACACATAGCGTCTTCGTCACTTTCTTCAGTTGTTTTATGGCGGCTAAGGAGTCTGTATAGATGTCGGCTTCTGTTATCGAATCTATTTTATTTATGGCCTTCATAGCATCTCGGATTGCATAGAGTTCCATCACAAGCGGGTCCGGGTATTCTAAAAGATATTATTTATGTACCTTTAGTTCGCTGTGTGTTGGACTAGTAGCTGCTGTTCTACCGCCATTTTCTATAATTGATGCGTCCGTAATGCAATTAAGGTACCTGGAAGTGCATCAACCAGAGGTCGAGATGTCAGCTTTTCTTTGCGACGAAGCCGAGGGGTCTTGTTTGTCGTAATAGTAGTGAATTCCCACGGAGAGGGGTCAGCCATTGGTGGTGTTCGAACTGCCACTTCGTTGTACAAGGATGCTATGGGCGTAACGTACTTTCGCTTCATATCCCTTGTTGCCTCTCGTTGTTCAATTAATTCTGTCAACGTATTTATCTGTGCAAACTCTTGGAGAATAGGGATAGGGGTAAGTTTTGGTAAAGCCGTGATAGTGCGCATTGCGTTTCTATTTATTGTTTCCAATTTCGCCCGTTGCCGCCTCGTGAGTCTTTGGAATTGGGCCTGGTATAGTATCCTCGGCTGTAACACTGATTGTACAAGACGTCTTGCCGTGTCCGCTCGAGCTCCTCCTCCCCTAGACGAAATGCGTTTCATCAAGTTTAAGGAAGTCGCAGCTACTTTTTTCACCTTATGAAGCCATTGTGTTCCTTTGCCGGATTTGTGAATTTCTAGACCAAGAACTCTCAACTCGTCCACCTCTTCCAATGCCTGATTTCCAATCTTTAGGGAGACTCTTTGCGTTGCCAATTGTTTTCTTCCATTCTTGTTGGCAACATGAATGTAACTGGACTTTTGAGGTGATAATTCCAGGCCTACACTTTGCACGTACTCATCTATGGTATTTAAAGCCTCTTGCAGATACCGATTCTGTCTCTCAATTTGTTTATGAACAAACCAAATCGTGACATCATCTGCGTATATCATGAACCCCACTTCTGGTATTTTAGCTAATTTCCGCGCCAATGGGATCAGTGCGATATTAAATAATAAAGATGCTAATACTGACCCTTGTGGCACGCCTCTGTTCGAGGTGTAATTGTCAATTTGTTTTCCGTTTATCCGGATAGAAAACGTCCTGTCCTTAAGCAGATTATGTACTGCTTTTATGACCTGCAAGGGAATGCCCATACATTCCATGTTGCTAAGAATCTTGGCATGTAACACGTTATCGTATGCCTTCGCCATGTCGGTAGCCACTACAGTGCGCACTAGGTGGCTATAAGGCGACACGTGTATGACCTCTTCAGCGAGCACAGCCAGTCCATTTTCTGTCCCAAGGTTTGTTCGGAACCCAATTTGTCGAGCATGGTATTTTTTATTACTTTCCAACCACCATGACAGGCGGGTGGCTATCATCTTTTCATAGATTTTGCAAATTGTGGGTTTTAGCGAGATAGGCCGCAAAGATTCTAGACTTGTGGGAGGTTTCCCAGCCTTTAGTATTGTTACCACCACCGAGTGTTTCCAGCCGAGTGGAATGTCTCCTCCTTGCCATACCTCATTTACCACATCCAACAAGCCGTCACTTGCGGCTCCTTCTAAATTCTTGAATACTTCATAAGGAATATCGTCATGTCCAGGCGCAGTTTTACCATTCGCTTCTTCTATAGCAGCGAATAACTCCAATTTGGTAAATGGTAATGTTATTCCTGTTTTATCAACCGCATCCACTGTCGGTGAAGGCGCCGGATAATGTGCGCGGTTCGGGAAGAAAAGGGCAGCAGCCTGATCTGCAAACTCCTCTGGTGTAAGCTGTAATGCGAGTCTAATACTTTCTGCATGATCTTTAACCTGCCGCCTCTTTTCCATGCCATGGAAAGTCCTCTAGAGGGCCTTGTTAGTCGTTCCTGAGCCCAAACGACTGCACCACTCATCCCACCTCCTATGAGCCAGCTGTTTTTCATATCGGCGTGCCTGAGCCATCACTCTGTTTACCTCAATTTTTCTTTGCACGTCTTCAGGATGGCGACCAGCCTGTATCTCGGCCCGCTTTCGGCGTGCCCAAAGTTTTAGTAGGTGCAGGTCGGGAGTTGGCTGATCTTCGTTCACTGTAGTTGCAATGGTGTGATCCTTGAGTACCGTTTGAAGGGTGGTAACGAGAGTATTCGGGCTAACTGAATGCATTCGAGTATCCTGCCGTACACCATCCCAATGTGTAACAGACGCTTTCTTTCGAATTTTTTTCATATGTCCCAAATTAAGACCAATACTAATGGGGACATGGTCACTACCCCACGCATCTAATTCCTCCTGCCATTGTGGTGCACCGGGGCCCTTCCACCACGTCAAGTCTGGTGAGCGTGTTTGTGTTGCAGGTAGTGTTGCGACTCCTGGATGATTTAGCAGTGTAAATTCCATTTCTGTGAAGGCAGTATGAACTTGATCACCCCTTTTAGAATCATAATCATATCCCCATACGGTGTGCGGAGCGTTAAAATCTCCACTGATTAGTATCGCAATTCCAGGGTATGAATGGCGAATATGCTTAACCCATCCAAGATTAAGTACTGTGTTTCTTGGCCGAGCGTACACGGACACTAATATAAGGGGCGTTTTGTTCGGACGCGTGAGTACAGCAACTACTTCCTGCTGAGTGTTACACCACTTGCTGAGGTCAAGTGGCGTTTGGGGAATGTTGGCCCTAATATATACGACAGCTTTTCCTGGTGTTTCGGCCTCTGCTCTTGCTCGTTTATCAGGGATAGGACACTGGTACCCTATATATCCTGTTATTGAATATAACCTATTGTGCTCCTGTATCAAGAACGCCCATGAATGTAGCTTGCCGTACAATAATTTTGTATTTATTTCCCCAACTTTATTACAGAGCCCTCTGCAGTTCCATTGTGTAATCTGTTGCCACTTTTTTCGGCTACTTCTATCCATGATGTAAGCTGATCTGAATGAGGTGTGTCAGTTGCGTGTGTCCAGTACCGCCTTCCAAATAGGTATGTTATCGGCAGGTTTATAATTCGGAGCATCCACTAACCTTGCTGTCGTACTGCCTGCAAGCGCTTCTTTCTGTTTTTCTGAGCTCTCCTTTCGTCGTTGGGCTATATGTGTTTTCTTTTGTCGCAGCTGTGCAATTTGTGCTGAAAGCATCGCAATTTCTTTTTCTATTGCATCCTGCTGGCTTGTGCAGTCTTTAAGGTCCGGAAAATCATCAGCAGTGAATGCCACTGTGCTCCGTTTTGTGCGCCGTTCATGTTTTAGCGTAGAAGCAAAAGATGCACTGTTCTGTGCAACCACCTCAACAGGCTCTTCTTCTTCTAGCGGGTCATCAAACAGCTCTTCGGCCAGAGTTGCAAATCTGTTTTTAACCATTAACGGTGCATATTAAGTCTCTGAAAGCAAATTGGGGCATGTTAACGCCTTGCACAAATACTCCTTCCAGTTCATGCAATGTCCCTCAGGCGAGCATCTTGGGGCACCTTTTGTTTAACGTTTTGATCAAAGACGTTGTCAATATTGGTCCGGACACCACATATATAACATATGCCGATGATACGTACCGCGATTTTCTTTTCATCCAAATCCCAAGATTGCTTGGTCTTTCGTACTAACAGCGTGCTGCTTAAATTACGTCAATGGTCTCTCTAAAATGCTCTAATAATTTACACTGGAAGAAACAACTCTTTACTATTTCATCCAAAAATGTGATTGTCGCGTTACTTGGCTATAAGCTTTGTAAAGTGCTGGGTATCGTCCATTACCTCGGGTACCTGCCCATATCCGTAACACTGCTAATTTATAATACATTCATTCTCAGTCACCTCAATTACGACTGCCTGGTTTGGGGGACAACACAAATATAAACATTCAAAACCTGCTTGTTTATCGAAACAAATGTTTTCGTGTAATATGCAATAAGCCTTACGATATTCATTCCGCTCATCTTTTTAGTGCGCTTAGAACCCTAAAATTTCCTGCCTTAATGAACCACCACTTGCTGTCAATTTTTAAAAGAGATGTAAAAGAACCTTGGCCTTCTCAGC
Organism: Amblyomma maculatum; assembly: GCF_055883805.1. Taxonomy (NCBI): domain Eukaryota; kingdom Metazoa; phylum Arthropoda; class Arachnida; order Ixodida; family Ixodidae; genus Amblyomma; species Amblyomma maculatum. The sequence continues at coordinate 50,596,717 of NC_139346.1, forward strand.
TCTCTCGCCAGTCTCCCAAAACGCACAGCCCAAGTGCTAACTTGTTCCGCAAGAAATCTGTATGAAATGTTTTGTGCTCATGATTGTAGTACATGGTTGTACTTCGTATTTTCTTTCCTTCATTAACTCTTTATTGCTGTAATGCATCTCTGCATTAATAGTTTTGAGTTTCCTGAACTTTGCATTTTATATTTTCTTTTTGTATGTTTGTCGGTTTGTTTGTTTGTTTGTCTTTTTGTTTGTTTGTTTGTTTGTTTGCTTGCTTGCTTGCTGCTTGCTTGCTTGTTTGTTTGTATGTTTGTTTGTTTGCTTGTTTGTTTGTTTGTTTGTTTGTTTGTTTGTTTGTTTGTTTGTTTGTTTGTTTGTTTAACTTTTTCTCCCAACCTGCAGCTGCCATTGTTAATGAAACTTGAGGCCAGTCAAGCTGCTTTGTGCAGCTTTTCCCACTTGTTTTCACCACAACCTTGTACTTCCCTGTATAAGGAAACAACTCTGATAAAATCGAACAACAAAACATGGCAGGAGCTCCAGCATAAGCTTCCCATTTAATATAGGGTGTGTTGGCAATCGAACCTACCCCGACGCTGGGCCACAAATCAGACAGGCTAAACCCAGGCCACAAGGTATGTTTACTTCATACGTCATGGTTCCAGCGGGACTTTATATCAATATCAGGTCGCCTTTTTGTAGCCACCTGTATACTGCGTGAGGTAATGGAGGTGGACACTGGCGGATTATTGATTAAGCAGGAGCGAATTGCGTGTACGCGAACGGGAATACTCAAGGGAAGCCAATGTTGCAGATTCGGAGGGAATCTGCAAACAGAACGAAGAGGAAGAAGACGAGGTTTGCGACTAGCGCACGAGAGAGATACTGTGCGCCATGTTGGCACATTGAGAGAAAGGGACAGTCGGGTAATAAATGCAGTGTTAGAGGTGTCCTGGTGTATGCCCTTCTACAATAGCCAGCACACGGGATCTGCGAACCCTGTCAACTCATCATCTTAAAGGCTGAGCTTAACGGCCTCCTAACTCTTTTGTTGCCTTGGAGGCGTTTCATTTGCTTTCTGCTGTGTCAGTACACTCTAAGAAACTCTCCATTGCATCGGCGCCGCATCATAGCTTCAGAATATATCGTCATGATTTTATCAATTTAAGTGCAATTAGATATGTTCAAATCAGTTAGTCTGCATTGTAATCTAGAAAAAGGCATAGAATCCACACGCGTGTCCCACAGAGTAAAACGCTCAGTGAAAAAGCTGGTCCCAAACCACACAAGTCTCAAGGGATACTGTTCATTCCCAGCTGACATGAATTACCCGGTGGTCTCGGTTCCCGGTGAATACGGACTCCCGAAGAATGCTCGTTGCCTAAAAACATCGATTAATGGAACACCGGTTCTCGAAGTGTGTACGGGTCAACCCAACTGTTCCCCTTTCATAATACTGGTTTCAGAGCCCATTGAGGTCTTTAAATATGTATCAATACGGCAGCGGACAGCAAGCTTGGGTTTTCTTTACGAAATAAAACACCCGCCTTTCACAGAGTACTGGTGCCGCATGGCCGTTCGATAGAACTTTTCTAGAAATCTCGAAACATTGCTGTTGGATGTGAAGAATACTGGGTGTTCTTACTGCTCGGATGACAAGCCCCAATGCTGGTCACGGCGCACTCGGTAAAGCGCAAATAAGCACTCTTATGGACCTAACCTGCAGGCAGATGGACAGCGCATTTCTTTTTCTTTTTTTTTTTTTGCTGCATAGCCACGTCGCCAGTTGCATAGGCAACGCAAGGAGGCTGTTAGCCACAGGTATACATTAGACTTATGTTGTCTTACCGACAGTTGCTTCATCAGAGCGACACACACAGCTTAGGGAGAGAATTTTTCGTAACGCATTGTTATGTGGGAGAGTGCAGACACTTTTGTTTTCGCGATTGGAGCACCGGGACTTTTTTGCTGTATTTCCTATATTGGAGAGACCACACCGCGAAGGTGAACAATGCACCTTGACTCATGCTATCGCTTCCTGATCTACCTTTATCTTGTGTTTTCGATTCCTGCTGCGCAGGAAACGTGGCCAGCTCTTATGATGAGTGACGCGCGTAGAAGTAAGCGACGAATAACCGCAGTTAGCACAGTTCTTCAGCCCCTTAGAAGGCGCACGGAAAAATACTTTCTTTTTTTCTTTTCATGGTGATTTTCAGTTCTGAGCTAGCTGTTTGGTTAGGATGAAGTGAGCCATTTATCTCCTCCCTGTCTTCCATCAGCAGACCGCACTCGGGCTGATAAAATAAACCTATCTAAAGCACGCAAACTGGCATTTTGATGCCCTGATGTTCATCATAACTTTAGGCCGCTTTATTTGGCCAGGCAATACTCAGGATATAGCGAAAATCTCTTTGTGGCAGGTCTCAGGCGCGACAGCAAAGGTTGGACAGCGCGGACCACGTTCATTTCAGGTGGTTGTGGTACTAGTATAGTTGGAGCGAATGTGTCAGACGAAGATATATTGAAGCATACGGTTTTGTTGCCTTAGATTCTGAATGCGGAATCAAACAGCTGTGCCATGTTTGAAGGCCACGAAATAAGCTTTCCGCTGAGCCCACGACAGCGCCAATTGGTGTCTGCGCTGCAAATATACCAAGGTTCAAAAATGCACCTTTGCAGTCGTTCGAAAACATACAGAATTCACCACTAGTGTTGACGACATTCAGTTTAGTACTATCCTGTATACCTTTTTCATAGGTTGGCCTTTAATATTAGTTTCATCAACAGTGATTTTACCTGGCAATCGTGATGTATTTTCGCTCGAACAGCACCTATCTCCGTCACTTCGCAGTCCAAATTCCGACGAGAGAAATAGACCGCCATCCTCCCTCTCTTTCGACCGCGTTTCATTTCCCTGCACCTGATGGCACTCAGACCGCGGAAACTAGCGGCGCGTGACGAGGAACGCAGTTGTCGATTTGGGCCTCTGTGCGCGCCAAAGCGTTTCGTGATTCATGCGCGTATCGCACCTTCGCTGCTTTCCGCCTGATTAGCAGCGGCTGGCACCCCGCGCAGGCAGACTACAAAAAAAAATAATGCATTCGGCAGAGATAAGCGATTATTGTCCCAGCGCAGTATTTCGGCATCTGTCGACATTCTCTCTCCGTCCCGGGGCTGTTGCCAGGGCACAGAAGGCATTCTTTGGTTGTGTCTAGGCACTACATGGGTATTGTGTTTAGGAAACAATGCATCCTGTTCTAAGCTATACGCTATTTCGAATATTGTTAAGCGTCCACCTGGTCTTTCTTTATGCGAACATGTGATAACGTGTCTTTACCAGCCAAAGGAATCTAACGAACCTTGCGAGAGTGACGGCAAAATGTTTTGTACTTTTGTCGTGATGTCAGTAGTTCCTATAGTTGTGTAGCACTTTATTGTTTTGTGTAGATTTGTTTTATAGTACTTTTATGTAGTCTATACTTAAGTTGTAGTTATTTGTGGTAAGTATACAAACGTCTTGCGTTACAAAATAAATTTTTGTTGTCACTGCAGGTTCACAGCCAAAAACCCTCCTAAAATTCTGTTTTGACAAAATAAAACTTCTCTGCGGCTCTTTTCGACTGTGTTCTTCCCCTTGAAGCTAATTTTGTGCTCTTGGAACCAAGTGTTTCTTCTAAAGGTTGTGAGCACTTTGAGGAGGGGGATCTACTACGACCACAGCTGCATATATCCCCTACACAGGGAGTCAGAGAGTAATATCTTACAAGCGTCAGTCGATGCTTTAACTAGAAGTGTCATCGAAGAGTACACTATGAAACCGGCATATATAGAGCGAATGAATTCAGAAGCTACCGCTTCACCTAGGTCTGATGCCGATTATACTACCTGAAAGCTAGAAGGGCCCCTCTTTGAAGGGACCCTTCAAAGGCAAAGGACCCTAATGAAGGGCAAGGTTGAGACTTCGTTCCGAATGGGGCACCGAATTTAGCATTTCTGTAGTCGCACGACCCTGACCAAACATCTAAATTGCTTCTTTACTATGCAGATCCCCAATAAGTAAAATGCAGCACAGGTCTGGCAGGAAATGTGCGCTGCTTCGACCGCGCTACTGATGAGGCGGATATCAAAAGCGTGGCTTCGGTCCCTCTGTTGTCTCACTCGCACCAATGCTGTCCATGCTCATTCGCTTTGAGCACTCCGAGAGAAAACTTTTTGCTCCGTTCGCGTGCTTCACGTTTATTTTGAGGCACCTCTGTAACTAAGCCTTCCCCTCTCCCGCTACTGGAGAAAAAGAGGTCTAAGCGAGGGCGAGGCTTCTACCCAGCGACCCACTCAATGGCCATCTAATGCCTCTTTCTATATTTGCCAGAACAGGAGCGCAGGTTGTGGGTTTCTTCTTTCGTCGATGTTTTAGCTTCCATGGCAACGCCTGTGTGAGCGTCACGCGTGCAGTAAAACCCGCGAGCACAGCTGTTAGCTCTTTGTTTGCGGACACAGCTGCTGGCTCTCGGACGCGTATTCGTCAGCTTTCTCCGCGTTCGCGCTGTCTCCTTCACCGAGCGCCTTTACAGCGACAGTTTGGTAAAGCGCTATTGTATATGAACATACTAAACATTTCGAACCTTTTTAAAGAAATTATTTCTGATCGTAATTTTCCCAGCATATTGTACAACAGCACGAAACAAGCTAAGGATACGCTGGTCCTCTCTTTTCGGTGTTCTTTTTTTGCTATCATTTTCAAAAACTCGTCTCACTGGTTTTCTATGGCAGTCTTTACTCGTTGGGAATGCAGAACAAAACTAACAAGAAAACGTTTGCTACGCTTTGGAGGTTGAAACCATTTATATCAATATGCTTAAAAACTGCGTCAAAGCATTCGACAACTGCCTCGCATTTATCTTCTCTAACGGAGCCCATTGATATTTTCTAATGTTTTATCTACATGGTGCCAGCAAAAAGAACCAGTTAAATAGCAAATGTTTGCCATGCATCAGAAGGTAGGACAATTCCGACAAACATGTGCATAACAGTATTTTACATATAGTATCACTGCCTCATTATTAAAAGGTGACCCAGAATCACTGACTTCAGACTGCGGCGCGACGAGTCTAGCCGTTGCAAGGAGTCGGGGCCTTGCGTCTGGAGACGGCTATGTACAAAATAACCCCTTGTTAACTTTCGCCTGGACTTAAAATGTCAATCAAGTGAAGTCATGAGTACAGGCCTCATGCGTAAGGCTCGCCACATCGCTGAAAAAAGAACACACGCAGCATGGTGTGCAAAAGTGGCGTAGTTGCGACTGAACCAAACAGAAATAAACTCCATGTGGGCTGAGAAAGGACGAGGTTGGGAAACATACTCATTTTGGCAACCCAGGAAAATGACAAGGCTGCTCAATCAATAAAAAGGAAAGTTCATGGTGTGTGTGTGTGTCGATGATACTGATGATCTATTTCGTCTTTGTCAGCCACTCACAATCAAGTTGAAATAAACACATCATACCAATCTATTAGTTTCTTACTCCCTTGCAAACATTAGTATCCCTGGTCGAGCGGAAGACCGTCAAAGATAAATTCCAGGAGACGCTGCAGAACATACTCATCCGGGAGCCTGCCAGTCCCAGGGGCCCACTCAGAATAATATCTCGAAAGATAATCAATGGTGATTTTGCATCAATACTATCGCTTAAATGCGGTCACAAAGGAACAAGTGTTCCCCTTACCACGCATTGATGACGCTGTCGACTGCCACTTCTTTCGATGCTTACCAAAGTTTGACGGATGCCTTAAACTTTTACACTTTTATTAGCACCAAGGAGGCCTAAATGGGTTCAGCTTCTTCAAAAGAGATGAAGACTAGAAAGACGAAACCATCCGAAACCAGCGGTCAGCAACAATCGTTCACTGTTGGCATGTGCCGTGTGGGTAGAAGCGAGAAGAAGAAACAGAAGACAGGAAGCTTAGCACTTGAAGAAGCCTACATCGAGATTCTGTTAGATTAACGCTCTTTTCCCAATAATTTCAAAGGGACACTAAAGACATCGAAAGATGGTATGAAAATCTAATAAACTACATTTGGTGACACTGTCGCCGCATATCCGGCTGCAAAAAATCGAATAATTGCTGAGATATTGCGATAAGAGGTAGAGGTTTTTTCTTGTTCCCGCCGGTCGAATTCAAACTGTGCCCTCCGACTACGTAGTCGGAGTTGAGTGACGCACACTATGACGTAAGCGGAGACTCCCTGATAGCTAGCGAGCCGGCGCGGCCCGCGGCGTCGCATCCCTCAAGGGCCAACATGGCAACAGCATACTCGCAATGACAGCCACAGCCGAAATAAATAAAACGATGAAGAGAGTAATTTACCGAGCGATGGGCCCATAAAGGAAGAAAAAAAAACACAGAGCGCTTGTAATGCACAATACATTACATGTTTCTCAAGCTTTTGCGCTCCTTCTTGCACTGTATACAACAAACCGAGCCCTCGGTCATTGCAACGCTTCCCGACAATTTTATATACAAATACGGTTTAGTTACCAGCGAAATAGTGTCCTAGCTGCTGTGCTTGTCAGTTTTGAAGCTTCGTCGCACTTTTTTCCTTCAAGGTTTGTGCTACAGCTCCGTGTTCAGCGAAAATTACGCCCACGGTAGCAGAACATGACCAAAGTGCCGGCGCCACTACATTTGCCAGCGCTGTGAAATCCCACATGTTAAAATGGATCCAGCGCACAATATAGTGCGCATAGGCATCCAGAACATTAGTTTCAAGACGTGAGAGCAGGCAGCATGCGCCGATGGTCAAGAAGTTGTAGTTTTTAGACCAGCAGTAGAAACACTTTCTTGTAAATGGGGCCATGACATAGAAACCAGAAATATTTCCAAGGTTCCTGTGGCGCGGCGCAGCCGAGCGGAAGCCACGAATTTTGTCGTTTTCTATGATATTTAAACACAGTGTCTCGATGTAAATGCAGAATAGCAGAGGGTTGAGGGGACAACCCTGGCGCACCGATCGCTGCACGTTTATGGGGGCCCCGAAACTCTTATTTACAATGAATCTTGTTGTGCAGCTTCGGTACGCCATGGCCACTCCCTCGCGAATGACGGACCCTACATTCACAAGGTCGAGTATGCAGAACAGGATTTCATGTGAGACACAATCAAATGCTTTCTCCAGATCCAACTGAAGGATGGCTACACAACTGTTTGCGTGATCACAGCACTCAAGCACACTCCTCACTTTATGCACATTGGAAACAATGAATCGACCCTTGATCTCACACGTCTGGTGTGGTCCAACTAACTGTTGAATTACTGACTGTAGTCTACGGGCTAGAATTTTCATAAAAACTTTGTAGTCTACATTCGTGAGTGCGATAGGGCGATATGCTGTAACCTGTTGTAACTTATCTGCTTCATTGTATTTAGGAATCAGCACTGTGTGGGATTTGCCTTAAGACGGGGGCAATACATTTACGTTGTAGGACTCGTTGTACACGGCTGTCAGTACCGGCACTATTTCATGTTTGTATGCTTTGTAGAACGCCGCGCTTAACCCGTCGGGGCCGGGAGATTTTCCCGGGTTCAATTTTTCTATGGCAAGCTCGACCTCCGACGCGGTTATTGACAGCTCCAGCTTATCTTTCTGCTCATCATCTAATCGCGGTAAATCGCCCAGAAACTTTCCTTTGAATGCGTTTACTTCCACGTGTTGCTTTGTAAACAGCGTTCGATAATATTCAAGAAACGCCTGCTGGATATGACCGGTTTCTCCAGATAACGTCCCGCCCTATTCGATTAGTTCAATGTGGTTTCTCTGAGCACGCGTCTTCTCGATTCCTAGTGCTCGTTTCGACGGTGTCTCCCCAGCTGCTATATCTTGCGCCTTCGCCCTCACAAGCGCACCACGATAGCGCTCTTCTTCGAACAGTTCAATCCTGTTTTTTATTTTCTTAATATCGTCCATCCATTTACCAGGCTCTTCGCTTTCTTTTTCAAGTAGTCTAGCCAGCAATGATCTTAAATTGTCCTCCTCACGCTTCTCTTCTTGTCGTACACAGCTTGACCGTTCGATTGCTGCTATCTTTATTTGCTATTTGCAAAGTTCCCACTGCTGCCATATTTTCATCTCCCCAGAGCGCGACCCCATCAAAAGTCAAACACAACATCTACTGGGTGCCAGGACACACCGACATAGCGGGGAACGAACGCGCCGATCAGGTGGATCAGGTAGCTCGAGGGTACACGAGCCGAGCTTCCTCCCAATCGGACGATCTACCCGAGCGAGTCGGCCCTACGTACTCAGATATTCTAAACTACTATAAGGGGGTACGGATCCGCTATCCGCCGCCTCATCGGGATCTAAAACAACAAGAGGCAGTGTACTGGCGAAGACAGCAGACAGAAACATTCCCTAACCTGCATATCCTAAGCAAAATTTACCCGTCACAATATCGGGACACCTGCCCACGGTGTGGTAGCACACCTTCGTTATACCACATCACGTGGCAATGCAGAAATAACGACAGCTTTCGTAAAGACCCGAGTGCGGAACAGTGGGAGAGCCGGCTCTCCAGCGGCGATTTGGATTGCCAACTAGGTCTAATCCAGCACGCCCAGCGAGCAGCGAAGCTCAGCGGAGCCCTGGAATAGGGGCACCGACCCTGTGAGAAGGCGGAAGATGGAACTCTTCTGCTACTAGCACAAGACCCTCCTAGAGAAACTAACGTATTTCCTATCCTATCCTATCCCATCTCCCCCATAGACTCTATTTTGTCAATTTCTTCGCTTACTTTCCTACTAAATATATCATCTGTAATGAGCTTATTATTTAATTTCCACGTCTCCCATGAAAACTGATTGCCTCGATTTTTTGTCCCTATCCCGCACTCCACTAAACAATGATGAATAGCAAGCTGCAGAGGTTAAGCTGCTGGCATATGCGGACGATGTGGCTGTATTCGCAGTGAATCGCGAAGGGGTAATTCAGGCCGTTTCGTCTGTAAAAGAATTCACAAAGGTTTCCGGCAGTAAAGTTAATTGGTCAAAGTCCCTGGGGCTTTGGCACGGAGAATGGCCAACGACACCTGAGAAGTTCGCAAACATGTCCTGGGTGACACCACCAGTAAAGTACTTAGGAGTCCCATTAGATAGTTATCGCGATAGCGAATCTTACTGGAGGGCACAGACTCAAGCCATGCGGGAAAAGGTGGAGGGGTGGAAAGGGCAACAATTGTCTGTTTTCGCCAGGGCCACAGTGTGCAATATGTTTTTTATGTCGAAGCTGTGGTACGTGATGCAAGTGTTGCATTGTGCAAGGATGAACGTACAGAGACTGCACCGAATATTTGCCATTTTTGCGTGGGCAGCAGAAGGGGAACGATGTAGCCGGACCAGTTTGTTTAGGCTGGTGAAGGACGGTGAACTGGGTTTGGGGCATTTATTTCTACGACAGATTGTCAGCAGATTTCTTTTTGTTCGCGATGTAAAGGTCCATTTTTGCGTACTGTGTGCCAATTAAGGCTCGGAAATACACTGCCGGACTTTGTTGTCTCGACCGAAAGTGCATCGGGACGCATTTTTGGTTATTTTAGAGAAGTTGTCGCTAGTGTGCGATTCCTGTCTGTTCGATTTTCTTATGAATATTTATCTTGTGTTAGCAGGAAGAAGCTGTACAAGGATTTGTGTGACGTAGTTCTTCCCATACCAATGTACAGGGCCTTATACAGTGGAGGACCAGGACGCGACGTACTTAAGCGGGTGAAGGCGATGCAGGTGCCGTCAAATGCAAAAACTTTTTTTTTAAGTTACACACGGAAACACTGCCAGTAAAGAAGTTCTTGGAAAGGAAGAATGTATTTTTACCTTGGTGTGCGCATTGCTTAATTTGTAAACAGGCAGAAACTATAGACCACTTTTTCCTACATTGTTGGGAAGGGGTATACTTTTGGGATATTTTACAAAGGACTTTAAAAAAGGAATTTCCATTAGACTCGCATGGTATTAGGTATTTGCCAGTAGAGAATGAGGATGGGGTGCCATTTGACCTTATTATGCTAATGGCCCTCCACTGTATTTGACGTTCGAGAATGGCAGGATACCATTGCGATCCTGACGCACGGCCAGCACGGATCTATTTTCGGGAAGGCATGAATAGATATATTGAAATTCAGAAACTTGCTCCCGAAGCTCCCGAGTGGCTCGGAAGATTGGAGCCATTAGTGACCCTAAGAGAATTTTAGCATGACGACGCCACCACCCACCTGGCTGATTGTTGTATTAATGAATACTCATTGTGCCCTGTAAGTGGTTTTGTGTGTTGTGCCAAAGTCAGGCAATAAAGAAAAAAAAGCGGCGTAGCCGAGCGGTTAGCGCTGAACGTTACGGAACAAGCAGTAGCCGGTCCGAATCTTACCGCTACTGGCGGTTTTTCTTTTCTACAAATCGATTTTTTTTACCTTTTGTAATGTTTTTCTGGTGCTTCGTTATTTTTAGTTTTTACTTTTTACCCGAGGCCCTTTTTTTCGCCGGGCGACGAGCGCAATATATCGACGCTCTCCTTGGTATGAGCGGCAAGTATGCCCCTTTTGTTTACGACGCCTGCAAATAGCACGTTGAAGGTCTTGTTGACACAGTATGTTGGTCCGATGTGCCATGATTTAGTGAACAATTGAATGATAATGTGTTTTTCCTTCGGTTCTTAGCATATGTATGCTTTTCGTGGCGTACGTAGCTGCAGTCGAAACGGCAACGGCGGCGATATGTTGGCGCAGAAGTGTGAACGAAGGAGCGTGTCGGCGGTAGCGGATTTCGCTCGCTCGTGTATTCGAATGCTCAAATGGGAACCATCAAGGCGCATCTGCTGCTCCAAGCTCGTAATTCAGGCGCTGCAGGTCCAAACAAACTATCCGAGTGCGCACGAAATGCCTGAGCCGAAACATAACCGCCTTGCCGCCTGAGACCTAATATTTTCTTTAAGCGAAATCGGTAATTCCTTTAATGTTTAATTATTTAAGGCATGCAGTGTCATTTAATTCGCATTATATGTCATGTTTTAGTCGCTTTTATTGCTCCAGTAATGTCACGTCTAACGTCTGCGTTGTGAGTTGTTTGAAGTTACCGCACAAGATGAAGTGGCTGTAATGTTTTCATCATGACTCCCAGTCAGGGTTGGTTGCTCGGTACCAAATAAGCCGACGGCTCGGAATTTTCTCCATCATGGCATCCTTACGTAATCGCATGCATAGGCCATCTGGAAACAGGCAGACGAGATCTGATCTAGAAACGATGACCTAGGAGAGGGACGCGTCCTCATACATACGCGCTGTGTTGCCCGCTAATAGGCGCTAACAAATGTGGTTAGTGTCATAAATCTAGACTTAGGCATTAGAGGGAGCAGAAATAAGGCAGTATATCGATGCCTCAAACAGCAAAGCCCATCTGCCGAGAAGTAACGCATCCTGCGTTGCTATGATGCCCCAATAATGTGTAATTATTTATTAAATAATTTATTTATTTATTTGTTTGTTTGTTTGTTTGTTTGCTTTCTTGCTTGTTTGTTTGTTTGCTTGCTTGTTTGTTTGTTTGTTTGTTTGTTTGTTTGTTTGTTTGTTTGTATGTTTGTTTGTTTGTTTGTTTGTTTGTTTGTTTGTTTGTTTGTTTGTTTGTTTGTTTGTTTGTTTGTTTGTTTGTTTGTTTGTTTGTTTGTTTGTTTGTTTGTTTGTTTGTTTGTTTGTTTGTTTGTTTGTTTGTACACACTGCAGCCCCTTTATGGGACTATTGTACAAGTGGATTAAATAAATCTATTGTAAACGGCATATCAAAGCGAATAAATAATAAATTTTATATTCCCAATAAGTAATGGCAGAGGACCAATATATAACTCAGAATTCGAACAGCAACACGGGATACAGACTATACATGAATGCTGCAATACACTGAATAAAAATACATAAAATCAGGCGGAATTGATTTTAACAGGAAATCTTTGAATGCCAGTAACCCAATAATTCCAGAGATTAATCTCAAGTATTCAATAGCGCGTGGAAAAAAACTGTATTTAAAATTATCAGCTGAAGCAAAGTAAGGCTTAATGATGACTCCTGGTTTACCGGGGAATATCTGAAGGAAATCATATGGAATGTGAGACACGATAAGAAAAATTGAAGACGCAATGCAGAAACTTTGTAAATCAATGTGGCGGCGTACAGATGAAGGGGTTAGGTTCATAGAAGGCATGAGGGTGTGAAAAATGTTGATCATAGCGATGACATATGAATCAGATAGATTTTTCTTTATATGCTCTCAATGGCGTTACTGTCACGATGCTTATGAGGTTCCAGATAGGAGCAGCATAATCTATGATTGGACGCGTTAAACATGTATGCATTAATAATTTAGTCTCTTTTGGATAATTACTGAAATTGGGCGCAGTAATGTGATGCCCATGAGTGGGAGGTGGGGGGGATTACGCATGTCTTTCTGCTGTCCATTATGCGCTCAGAGCGAGTAGCTTTGAGGTTAGCCGAGGTAATGAGTCGTGAATTCTTTCCGGTCGCATTCATTCACCGGAGTCTCATTCGGGGCAGTTATTGACCTACTTGCTCACTAACATTCTTTCGTTTGTTTGCTTGTTTGTTTTCTGCGCAGCAGCCATATCTCTTGCTCTAACGCCTGCTGAAGCCAGGGCTAGCCCAGGCTTCGTGCGCACATTTTGAACCATTTCATGGAACTCACGCCGAAGCTTTTGAATAAGACACACTTATTTCCTGCTGCTTACTCTAGGTCTCTCCGCACACCTTCGCAGCTCGCTCATTGTGGTAAAAAGAAAGAAACGAAAAGAATAATCAACAAAAAATAGCCACAAAGCAATATTAGTATTCTGAGCCTTCCATGGATGTTCTTTAATTTGTACATGCCATCATCATCGTCCCGCGGCGCCGGCTCCGGTACGCGCCTGGGTTTTGTCATCGGATTAAAACGCTAGACAAGGCATCGCTGGCCTTGCCGTCACGACCTTACCGTCTCAACCTAGCCTTCTTTCACAAGTGGTGGAGGTGAAATTCGATCCTCTTGCTGCCTTGGGCCCTGCCTCTCGCTGGAGCTACGTTCCGGTCGCCGTTTGGCAACTGCCACCATAGTCATGTCCACCGAGAGCAATCCCGACCCGGCCGGACCCTCTACCTCGGCTACACCCACATGGTGCCCACACGACAATGCGACCCGCCGCTGTACGAAAAGTAATTGAAGAAAATGTAAATCACATGCTCCATCGCAATATTATTCGTCCCTCAACAAGCCCATGGTCCTCCCCAGTAGTGCTAGTTAAAAAAAAGGACGGCTCGAAACGATTTTGTGTTGATTACCGCGCACTCAACAAAATTACTCGCAAAGATGTATATCCGATGCCGCGTATTGATGACGCCCTTGACTCTCTCCAAGGCTCAGAATATTTCTCGACTTTGAACCTCCGCTCAGGTTACTGGCAAATGCCTATGCACGAGGACGACAAAGAAAAAAACCGCTTTCGCAACTCCCGATGGCCTTTACGAATTTAATGTTATGCCTTTCGGACTTTGTAGCACCAGCGATATTTGAAAGAATGATCGACACTGTACTTCGTGGCCTAAAATGGAGAAACTGTTTGGGTTACTTGGGTGACATTGTTATCTTTTCGGCAACTTTTAATGACCATCTCACGCGCCTGAATGAAGTCCTGACGTTTCTTTCTTCAGCGGGCTTTCAGCTCAACTCCAAGAAGTGCCACTTTGCACAGAAGGAAATTAGAATATTGGGACATCTGGTCAGCTAAGACGGCATTCGCCCAGATCCTGAAAAAATCAGCGCGGTCTTGAACTTTCCTCGCCCGCAACGGACTGCAGATTTGTGCAGTTTCCTCGGCTTCGCGTCTTATTTCCGGCGTTTTATAAGGCATTTTGCAACTATTGCTGCACCTCATCATGAGCTACTTAAAGCACGCAGCCCTTTCGTGTGGACAGAACAGTGCGAAACTGCTTTTAATGACCTAAAGCACGCCCTTACATCAGATCCTGTTCTTGGCCACTTCAGTGACAGCGCTCCAACTATCCTGCACACCGATGCCAGTGGTCACGGTCTTGGCGCTGTACTTCTGCAGCGTGATGCAACATCGCGTGAGAAAGTGATTGCCTTTGCCAGTCGGGCTCTGACTCCAGCTGAGAAAAACTACACCATTACCGAGCAGGAGTGTCTTGCCGTCGTCTGGGCTGTCCAGAAATTTCGCCCTTACCTATACGGTCGGCACTTCACAGTTGTGACCGACCACCATGCTCTTTGCTGGTTGTCTTCACTCAAAACTTTGACAGGCCGACTAGGCCGCTGGATTCTACGCCTGCAAGAATACCATTTTGACGTCACTTATAAATCTGGTCCCCAACACCAAGACGCCGACGCTCTTTCTCGCTGTCCACTTTCGGAATCAGCTTGCTGTTTTTCTTCCCAATGCATCTCCACCTCTGACCAGAGCCGACCATCTCTTTGCCCGACGTATATCACAACAGTTTGTTTTGATGACTCTGAGAACAGGCACGCTCTCCGCTCACAGCAATTAGCCGATGCCTACTGCCGTCCTATCATCGACCGCCTTATCGGCGCTTCGGACCTGCCCAATGCTAGGCTTCGCCGACAGCTACGCAATTTCAAGCTCGAAGATAGCATCCTACTCCGCTACGTGTATTGCCCTGATGGAACTCACCGCATGCCTGTCGTGCCGCATGTGCTTCGCCCACGTATACTGGCGGCTCTCCACGATGACGCTACTGCAGGTCACCTTGGTTTTGACAAAACCTACGACCGCGTGAGAAAACGATTATTTTGGCCTGGCTTATCTTCCACCGTTACCAAATACGTCGCATCCTGCCCTCTGTGCCAACGTCGCAAGCGGCCGACTTCTTCGCCCGCTGGCCTTCTACAGACTCTTCCTTGTCCCGCCATGCCATTCAACGTAGTCGGCATCGACTTATATGGTCCCCTACCTCTATGCAGCCTTGTCTCACTCCTTAGGGAGACAAGGCTGCATACTGTCGCCCTGCCTATTTAACCTATATGCTGAGTGCATCATGAGGAAGGCCGGTCTGGACGAGTCTTCAGCTGGAGTGAAGATTGCTGGAAAACGTATCAACAACCTTAGATATGCGGATGATACCACTTTAATGGCAGAAAGTGAAGTGGAACTCAAGAGACTTCTGATGCGTGTACAAGAAGAGAAAGAGAAGTTTGGGCTTAAACTGAATATTAAAAAGACAAAGATCATGGCGTCTTGCCCTATCAAGTCCTGGAGCATCAATGGACAAGAAGTGGAAGTTGTGACAGGTTTTCTTTCCTTGGGCTCCAAGATTACCTCGGAAGGAGACTGCAGCCATGAAATTAGGAGACGCCTGCTTCTGGGAAAGAGCCATGGCTAGCCTTGACCGCCTAGTAAAGAGTAGAGACATTAGTCTGCCAACCAAGATCCGTATAACTCGTGCTATGGTCTTTCCAGTCGTGATGTATGGATGCGAGAGTTGGACTGTGAAGAAGGCTGACCGCCGAAGAATTGACGCGTTTGAATTGTGGTGTTGGCGGAGACTCTTGAGAGTTCCTTGGACTACCAGAAGATCAAATCAGTCGATATTGTCGACCATAAACCCTGGCTGCTCATTGGAGGGCCAAATTCTAAAGTTAAAGCTAAGCTACTTTAGTCATCTGATGAGAAGAGAGGAGTCGCTGGAGAAAGATTTGATGTTGGGAAAGGTTGAGGATCACCGGAGAAGGGGTAGGCAGCGAACGCGATGGTTAGATGACATGCTCGAGGCGCTGCAGATGAAGTTATGTGATTTTAGGAAGATAGTGAGAGAACAGAAAAAGTGGCGTGATATGGTCCATAGGGTCACGAAGAGTCGGACACGACTGAACGACTGAACTGAACTGAACCTCTATCCGATGGGGGTGACCATCAAATTATAGCAGCTGTCGACCACCTCGCACGCTACGATGAGAAAGCACCTGTACCGACTGGTTGCGATGAAGTAGCAAATTTCTTTTTGCGATCAATTGAGTGCTCCTAAGTGACCGCGGTACAGCCTTCTTATCGAAAGTCTTTGCCGAAGTTCTTCACGCGTCATCCACCCTTCATATGACAACCTCAAGCTACCATCCCCAGACTAACGGTCTGACTGAGCGATTTCATCGCACCTTGTCGGATATGATATCCATGTACATCACACCAGATCATTGAAATTGGGCCACTATTTTACCATTCGTCAAATTCGCCTATAATACAGCAGTACAGCGAACTACCGGTTACTCTCCATTTTTCCTTGTTTATGGCCGTCCTCCCACTACAATTCTCGACACTTCCTTCTTCTCTATGCCCGACTACTCCACATCAGTACCTAACCATTTTTTATCTCGTGTGGCCAGATGCCGTCATCTAGCCCGCATCAACACAGCAGCGTACCAAGAAGACCGCAAGACTCGCTATGATTCTACACATGGCGTGGTCTCTTTTCGTCCTGGTGACGAAGTGCTGCTTTATACACCATTGCGCACCCCTGGCCTTAGTGACAAATTCCACCACCGCTAGGTAGGTCCCTATGAGATCATCAGCCAAACTTCTCCAGTGAACTACGAAGTGACGCATGTTGATCCCCCAGCCGATCGACGCCACCATGGAACTGAAGTTGTTCATGTGTCTCGCTTAAAACCGTTTGTGCGCCTCGATGCATCGGTTAATTAGGAGCGGCCAAGCTGGCTGCTTCCGACCCCCCGGGCAGGTTGTGTGAGCCTTCCGTGGACGTTCTTTAATTTGTACATGCCATGATCTTCCTCTTTCATTTGTACATACGATCATCATCGTCCCGCGGTGCCGGCTCCGGCACGCGCCTCGGTTTTGTCGTCTTATTGAAAGCTAGACAAGGCATCGCTGGCCTTGCCGTCACGACCTTGCTGTGTCAACCTAGCCTTCTTTCACAGTATAAAATTGAAGAGACCATACGATAGACCTCCCGGAATTTTGCTGCTATTTCCCGTTGTTATCAAGGGTGAAAAAATGCACACCGAAATCCGCATGCCTCCCCCGTGTCCTTATCTCCCACACGTTGTCGCTATCTGATCTGGTCTCATTAGTTCCCTGCTCAGGCATTCTGACAATCAATGCGTAGGCAGCGTTGTCTTTCCAGGCTCCGTAACGACTTCCTGTGTGAACGGGTTTTTCCTCTCATTGCAATCGCTCAAAGGCGCCGGCGCAAACAGGACGCGCAAACTATACTCCGTTTCACAAGCTGTTTGCAGCATTACGAAAGCTAAGAGCAATCTGGGCCAATGAGGATAGCACGCTCACTGGCCCAGATCGCTCTTAGCTTTCGTAGTGCTACAAACAGCTTGTGAAACGGAGTATAAATGATGTGATGGCAAATTGTAGAAGCCACTAGATTTTTCTGTGCTCGAGCTTGCCGCTGCAGGCTGTGCGACAAAATTCTTCCAATAATCGTCACGAACTAAGCGGAAATTGTGGAACGTGAACTTCCTTGGGCCTTAGCTGGGCACTGATATGGACGTATTTTTCCGTGGGCACTTCCTTGTTTGTGCAATATTCTAATTCTGTCCATGCGTGTAATCGCCTATGATAATGCTATGTCCGCTTTCTGTCGCCTGCCTATCTCTACTTGGTGCCTAGGTCTTGAGCGTTTTGTTTTTCTTTATGGTTGTTCACTTCAAAACACTGCTCTCAGTTTTTTTTAGGAATGGTATCTACTACGTACGATTTTATTTGCTTTTTGTTTTCCTGTGGGGCTCGTGAATGAATGTATCGTGGTCGTGGAAGGCATGGAACTTATATGCCTGTTTATTACAAAAACAGTCCTACCAAGCTTATGCCCCCAGAGATCTGTCATCTCCTTGGGAATAGCCTCTCTAGCCATCCTCCCCGGCTTGATCCTCTAGCTGCTTGCTGTGTGTGCGTATGCGTGTGTGTGGGGGGGGGGCGGGGGGGGGGGGTTAACGTCTCAAAGCAACTCAGGCTATGAGAGACGCCGTATTGGAGGACTCCGGAAATTTTGACCTTCTGGGGTTCTTTAACGTGCACTGACATCGCACAGCACACGGGCGCCTTGCTTTTCGCCTCCATCGAAAAGCTGCCGCCGAGGCCGGGATTCGATCCCGCATCCTTGGGAACAGTAGTCGAGCGCCGTAACCACTGCGCCACCCCGGCGGGGTTGTGTGTGTGTGTGTGTGTGTATTGCAATGAGTTGCGCGAAAAGCAATGAGGTTTTTTCCTGCTCAGGTATAATCGCGACTTTAATAATAACGGCTTACAAGTGCGCCTATTGTAGCCGAGTTTTGTTTTTGGGCATACAATGGCCCAGTATACTTTATTTGCTTCGGGCTCTTGACCCGTCTCCAACGAGCAATCTATTTCTCCAGATTCGTCCAAAAAGACTGCAACGTTCTTGTCCCAGTGCAGCATTTTTCAATTATTTGCTGGCCAGGGAGCAAGGTCAGAGAAACATCAATAGCTAATCGGCCGCACATAGGAAACTCGAAATTGTTTCTTCTTTTCGTGACATGATTCGAGGTTAGGGGTAAGACCCCCACCCCCCATCAACAGAAACCAAACCACTTCCTGATGCGTGTAAAGAAGGCGCCATGCATCGTCGACCTCGCTTCGAGAAACGCGGGGACGCGCCTCTCTTCTGAAGAAGCATATTTTACTGTGAAAAAACTAGGGAGAAGAGGGGGATGGGGAGGGGCACTAATATCCCGCCTTTAACGGTATGCCTCGACGCATGAATACCTCTTTGTGCGGCTTTTTTTAGAGACCTTTGTTTATCTGCACTTTGCTACTCTGTATCTAATCACTGTTTTATTGATTTCTGCCTTTATCAAACGCAACAGAGCAAAAGTATGCAACCCCAGGAAATAAGAAAACATGACGGGACACAAGAAAGATACACCAAATCTTCAAAAAAGAAGTTCTAATGAAGGATTTCTGCCTGCCCTAGAGCGCGCTGGCTGCAGGTGTCAAGCATACCTCCGTGGACTATATCTGGCCACCATTGTCCTCAGCCCGCCTCTGTCCTAAGTCCTTGCACCATGTGATGTATCTCTGCTGCTGGGCGGCCGCCTGCACATGTAGTAGAAATAGCGATAAACAACGTGAGCCTGGCTGCGGCCGCCTGTGTGTGCGGTAGCCCCTGCAGTCGCATCTCAGGTTGTTTGTCGCCTCTCTGCATAGCCGCTGGATTCCTCACTGGACGGCGCCCATCTTACGCACCCGGACGCACAGCGATTCGCTCGCCACGCCCTGATCATGGCGGATCTTGCTTTCATTCCTGTACTGTCATGAAATCCGTAGGATTCATGGCTTGTACCGTGTGTGCGCACCCCTAGACATGCCCGCGCACCCCATTCCCATCGGAACTGGCGCGCGGTATCGGTGCATCCTATCCGTACAGCTTACACGTCCTATACTCCGAGACGCCGCATTTTTGAATGCTTATGTGGCGGCGGAGTTCGTGTAAATTTTTCACCATCTCGATCCGATCACTGGATTGACTGTATATTGTTATTTGTGGCAACTGTCCATTGGGGTTATTGCCTATCGAGGGGCCCTCGAAGAATTCTCCCTCCGCTTGTGTAGGTGCCTGTGGATTAGCCCTTTGTACTTGCTTTTTGCTTTGACATGTCACAGCGCTAGTTTGCACCTATTGTGAACACGTCGCTAACCCCCCCCCCCCCCCCCCGCTTCATGTTCCTTCATTGTCGCCGTGTTGTAGTGATGCTGGAAAACACTGCGTGCTTGGTTCGAGTCCTGCAGCGCCCTAGATATCTGGTAGGCTCGGCAGCAGTGCGTCATCGGAACCTACTAACTCTCTACTTTTCACGATGTGCGTGTGTACCCCAGTCGTTAGCCTACTTATCACAGCTCTCCCATCTGCTCCTGCACATCCTTGTCTTTCGATCGTGACTCTGAAGTGCCATAAAAATGGCATTTTTCATCAAGCTGCACAATCAGCATTGCTGCACCTGCCTTCAGCGCCGCCACAGTACGTCTTATCGAATACTCAGTGGTCAGACCCATTACCATAAGCATCAACGCCTGAGACTCGTAAAAGGAACGCACTGTTATCCCCGCCGCTCTGTGGGCTCGGTAGCCGTGCGGCAACGCAGTCTACTAGTCCTCTGCTTTTCACGACACAGTTTACTGATAAGTTTCCCTGTCTGCGTTTTTATTTTAGAGAACCAATAACTACTTTTAATTGCAGATGCCAAGCCCTAAGTTGACCTCCCGTATTGTTATCGAATGTTCTCGTGTTATCCGTGCTGGAGCGCAAGTTCGAGGAATACGGCGCCCCTCACGAGAACGAAACATTCGAGAGAAACGTCTTCCGCATGCGCCTCCAGCACGACTTTGAGCCATTTGAATTATTTTTGAGGGATGTGCAGCTCAAGGCGCAGTCGGGCAACTTTGACGATCTCAGACTCGACGTGTGCGACCAGTTTGTTTATAGAACTCGGGAAAAGAAGTTGCTTAACAGACTGCTGCGCGAAGAGTACTTGACACTCGAAAAGGCTATTGGTTTCTGCAAACCGGTTGAGGCCACCACGAGTCCGGCATTAGTCTAGAAGCAGGCAGAGAAGACACAAGTGTTTACGAGCTGGTTCGAGGCGAAACTGCGACGTTGCAACTTCTGCGGCAGCAGTCACCAGCCGAGAAAATGTCAGGCATGCGAGAAATTAAGGTGCGCGATGTGCCGAAAGCCGAACCACTACGCAACCTGCGGCAGAGCCAAAATAATCGTTCAGGAAGTCGAGGCCTCTACAAAGGAAGATACAGGAGATGATTTTCAAACATTACGCGTGCACATAGCAGGCATCGCCAACTCAAAGGACAGTATAATTCCGGTCCAGGTTGACGAAGGTACAGTGCACATGAGATCGAAACGGGAGCCGAAGCGAACTTGTTACCGTTGTCTTTTCACCGGAGACTCAAGCGAAGCCTACCGTTGCGTCCCAGCCAAACTGTTCTTTTGAGGCGCAGAGGCAACTCTATATACAACAACATGTTGGTACAGCAGTGCTGCCTCTTCGAATGGGTGCTAAACGTGTTCAGCTAGTTTTCTATGGGGCGAAGAAAGGCAAACAGCATTGTTCGGCCTTGAAACATGTGAGAAAATTTGCTTTATAGCACGAATCCAGTCAGTGTCAGAAGAAGAGGAAATTTACAAGCAGCGGATTATTGAATTTCCCGTTATGCTCTCTGGCCTGGATGTGCGAGGTGTAAATTCAGGATCAGCCTCAAAGACGACGCGCGACCGATAGCTCTGCCCACGAGTAGGGTGCCACACGCACTCAAGCAGCGCCTGCGCCAGGAATTCAACCCCATGTATATTGAGGGAGCTATAACAAGGATGTGCGACTCATCTCATTGAGTGAGCCCGCGTGTCATCGTAACTAATAAAGATGAGATAATAAGAGTGTGTATGGACCCGCGCCACGTCAAATAAGGCATGCGAAGGAACTGCCCCGAAGGGCTGCTCATAGGCAGAGCTGGCGGGTGCCAGGTATTTGAGTAAACTGGGCGCTAAAAGAGTCTTCTATACCAGATACCCTTAGACGACAACAGGTGCCCATCGTTTGACAGGTTATCGACTCCTCTGGCTTGCATTTGGGCTGAGTTCAGTGGCTGAGGTCTTTCAGAAAGCCATGAGTGTTGCCCTGGACAACCTCCTAGATGTATGGGTGTACATACATACATCACATCTTAATGTGGGGATCAACCAGGCAGGAGCATGAACCTCGTCGCTGGCAGCTCTCAGAGCAATTGAGACTGCAGGTTTCATCCTCAACCCGGACAAGTCTGTTGTGGCCGCTGACAATATCGTCTCCAGGTTATGGGATCTTGAAAGATGGAATATAGCCCGATCCGGACTTGGTGCGATGCGTAGTCAGTATTCCCACGCTATACGTAAACAAGATGTACAAAGACCCCTAAGAGCTGTCAAATATTTTCAGAAGTTCTTGCCTTGCCCGCCTGAGATGAAGCAAACACTACGCTTCTTCGTGAAGAACGTCTGCGAAATTTTGTCGCTCTTGAGAAAGAATTAAAAACACGTGCGACGCGCCAAATTTCCTCTGCTCCATTGCTGACCATTTCTGACATGCAGAAGCCATGCTTAACGACAACTGCACGAGGGTGTTGGACACCAGCGGCTTCTGTCTCGCGTGCTTTGCTGCAAGAGAAATCCCTGTACTTCCAAATTGAGAAGGAGGTAGTAGTAATAACGTTCAGCTGCGAATGCTTCGGAGTTCCTTGTTGGGTCTGGTCACCACTGAAGCAGGCCATCAGCCCCTCCTAGCTATTGCAAAAAGGGTACGGAATGCAATGTCCCCTCGTGCTAAGCGTTTTTTCCTCTTGCGTCTGATGCAATTCAACTTCACCTTGCAGTTGCTTCCGCCAAAGCAGCTCCTACTGGCGGAGGCATTGTCGCGTCTGCGGACCCCACCACAGTCGACCCAGGCAGAGGAATATGAAGGTGTAGCACGGAACATAATTTTACTGATTTATTTATAGGAAGGAAAAGGCGCGGTAACCGTCTCACTTGTTTTCTGTGGACACCACAACCGCGCCATAAGGGAAGGGAGTAAGATGGGAGTGAAAGTGGAAAGAGAGAAAGAGGAGCCGTAGTGGAGGGCTACGGAGTAATTTCGACCACCTGGGGATCTTTAACGTGCGCTGACATCTCACAGCACCTGGACATAATTTCAAATTCCTCAGGGACGCCATGGTGGAAAGGCTGCAAACAGCGACAGCTGAAGATGAAGACCTGAGGCGAGTGATGACTGCCCTCGAAAATAATGAAGCCATCCAAGGGCAGTTTTACCTTTGGAAGTAGTGTTGTTGATTCTGAATGGCATTCTTTTAATAGGCTTTAAAGTAATAATACCTAAGAAACCACGGAGAGAAATTTCGGACCGCCTTCCATGAGGGGCAAAGTAAAATATAATATGAGGAACGCCTGAGAAAAATGGACCATAACAGGTGCGATGGTAAGCAATTAAAATAACTGCATCTAAAAAGCGTTAACTCACAATGGAGGAAAAGAACTAAGAAACTAATTAATAAATATGCCGGGCGCATATCTACTGATAATAAACAGCGTTAAACAGCAGGTAAAACACAGAAGGTAAAAATTGAATAAACTTTATTGAAAAGAAGCAAAGTGTAGAAATATATCGAAACTGGAAAAGGCAGATCAGGAAGGAAACATTCTTTGATAAAGCCTACTTTTTGAAGCTAATCCGAGTAACTTGGAACAAGCAGCTACAAAATGAAATTTGACCATCCAGATGACGCATGTGCACTGTGTAGTAAATCCATAGAAACAACTGAACATCTTATATTATAATGCGATGGTATCGATCCGGCGCAGTGGCTCTGCCTGAGGCCTTAGCGTTTAGAGACACTGTCAGCCGTTAATAATTAGGAGGAATTATTAACGATGCGCCCTTAACGGGGCGCACACTCCCAGACACTCTTAGAGTGAGTGGGGGTAGTTGTTCCGGTCGCAAAGGAGATGCCCTCGACCTGCGTGGCAAGCTCAGCCGGAATTCAACTACCTTGTAGTGACAGAAGGGGGTGGCCGTTTGGTGCCCAGCTGCCGCCGGTTCAAACCAGAGTAAGGATCGGAGTCAGAAGTAACAAACAAAGCACAATTTATGCACAGCAAGAGACGATACAAAGGAATACGCAAGATCACTTGAAATGCACAGACGAGAGGTTCACAGAATACAAACGCTAAGCATGCAACTACAGAATGATTCAATAACACATAGGCTTTACAACAGATCAAACACGAGAGAGTTACATACACAAATACCAAATTGTTCACCGGGTACTGTTGCAGTCCGACGCCTCAAGAGTCACAATGTGGCCACCATACGAGACGAGCGCCGCTCTCTTGCAGGTCCATGGGTTTGCCAGCAGCGGGTGATCCCCGGGAGTCCAGCCGAAGCACTGGCGAACACGCCGCAACCACTATCTGCCTGACTCAACAAGCGGCGCGGCCTCTTTAAACAGGGCGCGCCGCGTCTGTCTGTTAACACGCGCCAAAGCTAGCGCGCACACACACTTAGCTTCGCTGGTTAGAGCGCTCCCTTTTTCTCCCGTCGAGCCGCGCGTAGTCATTGGCCACGACCCGTAGAAAATTCTGGAGATCTCTGGTATATTCTTGTCTGATGAATCACCGTCATCCCAGGGCAATGGGAAAGAGGGTGACGGCGACACGTACTTCTCGTACGCGCTCTCTCGCGCGGGGAAGGAGGCTTTTTCTCGAACTTTGTGGAACTGTCCATGCGGCGCCGCGGGGGCCCCGCGCCGCGCCGGCTTGATAAAAATGTGCGCCGACTTCGTGACACTGCCCCTCCCTTAAAGAATATTGTCCTACAATATTCATAACAACCACGAACGTCGTGCGCACATGCATGCGCTCACAAATTATATGGGGCAAATGTCCACATCACACACATTGCAAGAATTTCCCGAACTGCAATAACACATTACAAAATTCACACATCAATGCCATGAAATTCACAAACATGACAACACACTGCCGTCGAATACACATAGGAATCTACAACCTAAAAGCGCCCCATGCTTTTTTTTTCTTCAACGAGCTGTCCTCGAACTCAAGGTGCACTTTCAGACAGTTATTTTGTTTCCCGCCTTCATCGGTCTCTTCTAGACTCGGCTTAAATAGTCGGCTCCCACATTTTCGTTACCTTTTATGTGTTCTACCCTAAACTGATATTCTTGTAGAAGCAAGCTTCAACGTACCACCCGGCTATTCAAGTGTTTTGCCTGCTGGAGGAACCGGAGTGGCTGGTGGTCGGTTTGTACTATGAAAGATGTTCCATAGAGGTACGTGTTAAACTTCTGAATTCCCCACACAAGCGCTAAGCACTCTTTCTCAATGGTACTGTATGCAACCTCTCTGGAGAGCAGCTTTCTGCTAGCATAAGCTATGGGGGAAGTGAACCACTGTGAGGTTGCAGCAGAACTGCCCCAAGGCTCGTGTCGGACGCATCTGTGCGTAACACGAAGGGTTGTTCAAAGTCTGGAAGCCGCAGAATTGGAGAGTTAGCTATGTGCCGTTTCAATTCTGTGAAAGCTATCTCGTGTTCTGGTGTCCACTTGACGAGGTTACTTTCCCTTTTCTTAGTGAGTCGCGTAAGTGGAGCACTGATTTCGGCGTAGTTTGGAATGAACTCCCGATAGTATCCGGTGAGCCCCAGGAAAGAACGCACTTGCTGCTTTGTTTTTGGGACTGGTGCTGCCTGAATCTTTTCTAGAGTTTTCCCCAGGGGCGCTAGTTGTCCCCTTCCGATTCGGTGTCCTAGAAAGTCTTTTCATCTACTCCGAGTTTACACTTGCTAAGGCGAATTGTTAGTCCAGCGGTCTCAATTCTCGTGAAGAGTTGTTCCAGTGTCATGAAGTGTTCTTCCCACGTTTTGCTGGCCACGAGGACGTAATCATAGTAGTTATATACATCGGGAAGAACCTCTGTAATTCGTCGCATCAGTTTCGCGAAAACGGCTGGTTCGGTTTTGATACCAAAAGGCATGTAGCGAAACTGATAAAGTCCAGACGTGGTCGAGAACGCCGTTTTAGGTTTCGAAGCTGCAGAGAGCAGAATCTGCCAGTATTACTTCACGAAATCTACTTTGGAAAAGAACTTGGCTGTTCCGACGCTGGCGAATACCGAGTCTGCCCTCGGCATAGGTTCCGAATCGGCCACCAACACAGTGTTCAGCCGCCGGAAGTCTACAACGAACCTGTTTGTCTCGTCTGGTTTTCGTACGAGTAGTACGGGTGAGTTGTATGGTGACAAGGATTCCTCAATTATTCCCAGTGCCTTCATCTCTCGTACTTCCCTTTCCACGTTTTCACGCGTAGTGAAAGGCAGTGGATACTGCCGCACATGTATTGGGATGTCATTTGTAAGTTCTAGATTACATTCGATCCAGTCAGTTTTTCCTGGCACATTAGAGACAATCGCGTAGTGTTTAGTCATCCCCTCTACAATTTCAGTTTTCTGTACTAGAGATAATTTGGGCCCAAGCCTTACATCTTCCAACCCTTCTGTCTTTTTAAATTCGGGAACTGGGAGGCTCTGTTCTTCGTCCAGGTCAGACAATGCAATAGTTAGGCATTGAGGCTTTCCTGTAGGGTCTACTCTTTCCTCGTATCGTTTTAATAAATTAGCATGAAATAGCTTGAGACCACTTGGCGTTTGGATAGTGTAGTCTACATCGCTGTTTCGGTCCTTTACCTCGAAGGGCCCCTTCCACTGTAGGAGTAGTTTATTCTTATCGGTCGGGAGCAGCACAAGCACCTTGTCGTCCGGTCTAAACTACCGGTCTTTAGCCCTTCGGTTGTACACCTTAGCATAGCGGGCATCCGCTTTTTCCAGCTCTTCATGTGTCTCTTCAAGTCGGTTCCGAAGGTCGAGTAAGTGTTGGTACGTGGTGTTTTCTTCTTCATCCAACTCTTCGTTAGTCCAAACTTCTTTGAGGATCGTCAGAGGGCCTCTCACGTGACGGCCGTAGAGGAGTTCGAAATGAGAAAATCCCAAGCTGGCTTGGGGCACCTCTTTGTATACAAAAAGTAATGGAGCCAGGTAGCGGACCCAATCGCTGGGCTTTTCTGCGCACATACGCTTCAACATCATCTTGAGTGTCCCATTGAATCTTTCGACTAGGCCATTAGCCATAGGGTGGTACGGAGTTGTGTATAGTTGGCGTAGCAATAGAAGTCTAGCTACTTACTTCATGAGATCCGAGGTGAAGTTACTTCCCCGGTCGCTAAGTGCTTCCCTAGGCACCCCGACCCTGGAGAACATCTCGACCAGCGCTTCCGCGACCCGCTCGGTCTCGACACTGGGGAGTGCGACAGCATCTGGATAGCGGGTGGCATAATCTATCAAGGTAAGAATATACCGATTTCCGCCTTTGGATGGTGGTTGAATTGGTCCTACTACGTCTATCGCCACTCTCCAAAATGGAGTTTCAATTATAGGCGCCTTCCCGAGAGGGACACAGGGTACGCGACCCTTTGGAATCGTTCTCTGGCAGATGTCACATGAAGCGACGTATCGCTTAACGTCTGCACAGATACCAGGCCAGAAGAATTCCTCCAATATTCGAGATTTCGTTTTTTCACATCCGAGGTGACCGGCCATTATGGCGTCATGTGCCGTCTGTAGGACTGTGTTTCGGTGTTTCTCTGGTACTACCAGCTGTCGCAGTCGTCTCCCTGTCGCGTTGGTATAATATCGATACAACAGCCCATTCTCCTTACGAAACTCTATGCTACTTTTCCCATCTGGACATTTAGATGTTCTGCCCATTTGCATGAAGCACGTTTTTAGTGTCTTGTCTTGTTCCTGTTCTTCTTTATAGCTTCTGTCTTCAGCCGCTTTAGTCACATCGGGAGTCTTCAGTGTGGGAAAGTTTCTTTCCTGAGTTTTGGCTTGTGCTCGTGTTACGGCAGCAACGCTATCTTCTGCCGTTTCGTCCTTCGGTTCAATTTTCGTCGTCGCTGACGGTTCCAATTCACAGCCGACCGAATCTTCTGGGTCGTCCGCAGCTCTTACTCATGCAGTGTTCCCCAAAATAAGATCGTACAGGGGGCGTTCTGCACATAGTGCCGTTACCTCTCCACTATAGTAGGGCGTCTGTACCTTCACTCGGGCTTCGGGCAGAACTCTAATAGTTCCATCGGGCAGATATACAGGCCTCTTCTTCCCCGTAAGTTGGTCGCTTCGAACTAGTTCTTTTTTTATAATTGCCGTGCTACAGCCAGTATCTCGCAACACCGAGATGGATCTTCCTCCTACTTTCTCTGTGACGACAGGCATCTTCTGCGATAAAACCTCAGCCCGTGGTCCCATGGCCGTGTTCACAACTGGCACTTTCTTGCCACTTTTTAGTTCCACAAAGCCGTCAGCATCCTTTTCTTCCAGGTGGTACTCCGATGGAGTGTCTACGCAGGCTACCTGGGGGTAGACTTGTCAGGACATGCTTGCTCTATGGCCCTTCCGTCGACAATTTGAACACCCCGTCGGGAAATTATTTGAGAACCGGCTCCGGCTGTTAGATGCGTAATGTCCAACTTTGTTGCACAGGAAGCACTTCGGCGGTGGCTTTGAGCTTGTTCGGGCATTGCGGAAGTCGGGTTTCTCTGGGTTGTCAGCATTTATGTTTTTAATCTTGGTCAAATTCACTCCTCCTTGGGCTTCTAGGAATTTGTCCGCAAGTTCCATCATTTCTTCCAGGTTATTCGCTTTTCTTTCTTTTAAATAAAGCGACAGACCAGGGTGACAGCTGCCCAGGAATTGTTCCTTAACTAGGAGTTCGCGAAGTGCGCCATACTCTAATTTAATTTTTGAGAGTTCAGTCCAGCGGTCAAAATATTGACTCAATCACGTAACATACTGTGTTGCCGTTTCACCGTCTATAGGTTTTCCAGTCCTGAACGTCTCACGAAACCCATCCGTCGTAAATCTAAACCTTTTAAGTAATGCAGCTTTCACCTTGTTATAGCTGTCTGCATCCTCAGGAGGAAGTCTTCCAAATACGCTTAATGCTTCGCCGCTAAGTCAAGTGCTCAAGATGGTAGCGCATTCATTGTCTGCCCAATTTGCATTAATGGCGATCCTTTCGAAGCGCAAGAGGAATGCGTGGAGATCGTCTCTTCTCTCGTCGTACTTCGGGATCAATTTACTTGCGTCTATCCGCAAGCTGCTATGTCCTTCACTGGAGCTATGCACTTAAGCAAAACCGTTGTTCCCTGAGTTTTGGAGCTGAAGTTTCATAGTAAGTAATTCCTTTTCCCGCTGAAATTCCTCTTCTCGCTCCTTTCGAGCCCTCTCTCGTTCTTCCTCGGCTTCCTTTCGAGCCCTCTCTTGTTCTTTCACGGCTTCCTTCTGAGCCCTCTCTCGTTCTTCCTCGGCTTCCTTTCGAGCCCTCTCTCGTTCTTTTTCTGCTCTCTCTCTTCCTCGGCTTCCTTTCGAGCCTCTCGCGTTCTTTTTCTTCTTTCTCTCTTCTTTTTCTCTCTGGCTAACCCATTTGCGCAGTTCGGCACCGGACAACACCAGCTGAGCGCCAGCCTCAATCAACTCTTTCAGATTCATCTCTGAAGCGCGAACCGTTTGGGTGCAGCCTAAAGGCTGCTTAGCGAACCTCGCCTAAACGCTTCCGCGCGACACAACCTCTCGCTATCGCTCTGCTGCTACAAAGTTTACGACCTCTTCGTAAACTCTCCAAACTTGTTCTCCGTCCTCTGAGCTTGAGTGCACCAAACATCCTGTCGCGGACGCCAGGATAATTGTCACCCGTTAATAATTAGGAGGGATTATTAACGATGCGCCCTTAACGGTGCGCATACTCCCAGACACTCTTAGAGTCAGTGAGGGTAGCTATTCCGGTCGCAAAGGAGATGCCCTCGACCTGTGTGGCAAGCTAAGCCGGAATTCAACTCCCTTGTAGTGGCAGAAGGGGGTGGCCCTTTGGCGCCCAGTTGTCGCCGGTTCAAACCAGAGTAAGGATCGAAGTCAGAAGTAACAAACAAAACACAATTTATGCACAGCAAGAGACGATACAAAGGAATACACAAGATCACTTGAAATGCACAGACGAGAGGTTCACAGAATACAAACGCTAAGCATACAACTACAGAATGTTGCAATAACACAGAGGCTTTACAGCAGATCAAACACGAGAGAGTTACATAAACAAACACCAAATTGTTCACCGGGCACCGTTGCAGTCCGACGCCTCAAGAATCACGATGTGGCCGCTATACGAGACGAGCGCCGCTCCGCAGGTTCGTAGGCTTGCCAGCAGCGGGTGATCCCCGGGAGTCCAGCCGAAGAACCGGCGAACACGCCGCAACCACTAACTGCCTGACTCAACAAGTGGCGTGGTCTCTTCAAATGGGGCGCGCCGCGTCTGTCTGTTAACACGAGCCAAAGCTAGCGCGCACACACACTCAGCTTCGCTGGTTAAAGCGCTCCTTTTTCCTCCCGTCGAGTCGCGCGTCGTCATTGGCCACGACCCGTAGAAAATTCTGGATATCTCTGGTATATTCTTGTCTGATGAATCACCGTCATCCCCGGGCAATGGGAAAGAGGGTGACGGCGACGCGTACCTCTCGTACGCGCTCTCTCGCGCGGGGAAGGAGGCTTTTTCTCGAACTTTGTGGAACCGTCCATGCGGCGCCGCGGGGGCCTCGCGCCGCGCCGGCTTGATAAAAATGTGCGCCGATTTCGTGACAGACACCAGTGGTCGGGTGAATGAACATGCTGTAAAAGTTAGCAAAAAGCGATCAAAAGATTAAAACCTAATAGAGTGCGCAGTTCTGTTTTTCAATATTGATCAGAAAATTGGTGACAAAATCAGAAAGACGACGTAAAAGTTGAAATAAAAATTTAGTAACGCAAATGACGAAACAATTGATGGAATTATAACATTCAAGATATATACGAAAAACATCGAGCATGGTGGAAACTGCCACCCCCCGTTTCAACGGAAATGCTCTTATAACCCATCCAATACATCCATCCATCAAAGCACGCACTTTCAAATTAGTTGACTCATCTCGGCTCCGTCCACCTGCGCCTGGCAGCCGCTCCCCATTACACTCACCTGTGTTTGGCACTTGCTCATCTGAGGAGAGAAGACTCAAATAGCTCAACGTTAAAACGATCAGGCTACCTGATGTCGACAGCACGGTCGAGACGACGTAATACGAGCCTTCACCGGCGAACTACGGGAAGGGATTGCTCTACGACCTTCTTCTATGCTACTCGGAAAACAACTTAATGAAGAGACTCAAGAAAAGAGACAACACCGAAACCTAGAAGTGCGAAGACTCAGAAGATATTCGAAGGGAGTCCTCGCCCTGTTCCGCCTGGAAGGTCTTTAGAATTATACTCTTTAACTGAGTACCATATGCTGCGGTGACGTAGAGTTAGAACACCCGCATCGAATACAAGAGGACCGCGGTTCGAATCCCGGTGCCACGCAATTGTCCACCGGATCAAAAAGGAAGATCATCCGCATGTCGATGGAACTGCGTAAACAGGTTTGGGTGCGGCCTGATGCCGGTGATTAAGAAACGATTTGATTAAGAAATGCCAAAGCATAAAAGCTTCCAATCCAAAGGGCAAGAAAGAACTGGCAGAGCTATCAAAGCTAATCAATAACCGCAAAGTGGCCTATATAAGAAAGTATAACATGGAGAAAATTGAGCATACTGTAAAGAACGGGGGAAACCTTGAAGCAGCCAAAAAGAAATTGGGCATAGGCAAACATTAGATGTACGCTCTAAAGTACAAGGTGGGCAACGTCCTCGCGAATATGGACTATAGATATATATATAGTCAAAGTAGCCGAGGAGTTCTATACTGATCTGTACAGCAGCCAAATAGTAAGGACGATAATGAGATTGGCAGTAGGGAAAAGCAGTCAGACGTTCCGCATGTGACGAAGGACGGGGTTAAGAAAGCGTTAGAAGCTATGAAAAGGGAGATAGGAGCTGGAGAGGATCAGGTAAAAGTACATTTGTGGAAGCACGGGATGGATATTGTGCTAGGACAACTGGCCACACTTTATACGCAGTGCCTGGTGTCATCGACGGTACGGTATCGAAACTATGGAAGAACGCAAACATTACCTTAATGCATAACAAAGGGGACGCTAAGGATCTGAACAATTACAGACCAATCAGCTTACATTCTTTTACATATAAAGTATTTACAAAGGTAATAGCTAATAGAATCAGGACAACCTTAGACTGCAATCAAGCAAAGGATCAAGCAGGGTTTCGGAAACGGTACTCTACTATCGATCATATCCATACCATTAATCAGGTGATAGAAAAATGCTCGGAATATAACCAGCCCTTATACATAGCATTCATTGATTACGAAAAAGCGTTTGACTCAGTAGAAACCACGGCGGTCATGTAGGCATTGCAAAATCAGGGTGTAGACGAGCCGTACGTGAAAGTACTGAAAGATATATATAGTGGCTGCACAGCAACCATAGTTCTGTATAAAGAAAGTAACAAAATTCATATAAAGAAATGTGTTAGGCAAGGAGACACAATCTCTCCAGCACTATCCACAGCTTGCTTAGAGGAAGTATTCAGGGACTTGGAATGGGAGCAGTTGGGGATAAGGGTAGCTGGAGAATACCTCAGTAATCTGTGACTTGCTGATGAAATTGTCTTACTAAGTAACTCTGGAGATGAACTGCAAAGAATAATTGATGACCTAGACAGGAAAAGTACTAAGGTAGGCTTGAAAATCAATATCAGAAGACTAAGGTATTGTTCAAGGGCCTCGGGAAGGAACAGCAGTTTACGTTAGGTAGCGAAGAACTGGAAGTAGTAGGCGAATATGTCTACTTAGGACAGGTAGTAACCGCAGATCCGGACCATGAAAGGAAAATAACAATTAGAATAGCATTGGGATGGCGCGCAATTGGCAGGCACCCACAGATTGTGACTAGCAGCTTACCGGTATTGCTCAAGAGGAAAGTATACAATAGTTGCATCTTACCTGTACTCACCTATGAGGCTGAAAAGTGGTAGCTAATCAAGAGGGTTTTACTTACGTTGAGGACAATGAAGAGAGCTCTGGAACGAAAAATGGTAGAGGTAACGTTAAGAAATAGGCAACGTGCAGAGTGGATCAGAGAAATAACTCAAGATACTGACATTTAGTGAAAATCAAAAAGAAGAAATGGGCATGGGCAAGACATGTAGTGCGAAGAGAGGATAACCGATGGTCACTTAGTGTAACAAACTGGATTCTAAGGCAAGGAAAATTTAGCAGGGGGCGGCAGAAAGTTAGCTGGGCTAATGAGGTTAAGCAGTTTCCAGGGGTCAAGTGGATGCAGCTAGCACAGGACCGGGTTAATTGGAGGAATATTGGCGCGATCTTCGCCCTGCAGTGGGCATAGTCAGGCTGATGATGATGATGATGAACCGAGTATCATCAACTACTGGTTATAGAAATCCTACGAGGTATGCTACAAGGATGACAGCCGAATGACGTCAAATGCAGAAGCGGCGGAGCCGAGTATACCTCTGAAGGCCACATGTGCACCCCCACCTGCCAGCTATGCGGAAAAGACCACATAGCAGGAGACAACAGATGTAAGCAGATAGGCAGAACCCTGTACATCGCAAAGAATAGGCAATGGAAAAAATTCATGAAGGAAGAGTAAGCGCCCCAGACCCATGGACGAAAACGCAGCAGGAACAAGACCGAGCTACTATCCAAGGGAAGATACTTTCCCGGGACTCGGAGGAGGCGCCCAGCCAGGTGGAGTTTGAGGGCACCCACACACGACAAGAAGCAGAAGCAGTCCAAAGAAGCGGATGCAGACTGAGAACCAGGATTCTGCGGGCCTCCAGCCCACGGAACAGTCGACCTCAAGATATACATGGTTCCAGGGCCAGTCAGTCAAGAAAAACACCGTGGGCTTTGCAGAGGCGTCAGTCCCCGCTAGTAATAAGGGGAATTTTGAGGAGAAGCTAATCAAACTAAAAAAATCAAATATATGCAGGCCATCATAAAGGAACAGAACCAGATAATTAGGAAATGGTCGTGTTTGTGCGTCGTCGATGTAGAAAAGACGTACGCGCTACTCAAACTGTTAACCTTGTTTATTCGCCAGATAAGAGGGTGCGACCAGCATCGGCCGAGGCGTAAGCCAAACTGGCCGGGCGAAGAGCAGAGTTAACATCAGACAAATGTAAATGTTAGAGGGTCGTTAGATCATATTGTTACAAGTGGAAATCGCGCACAGATGAGTAACACCACTCTGAAATCGATGAGCAACTCAACACTGAGCGTCGTCTTCGTCCACACACCCAGGCACTTCTTTCTTGACTTGCTGAATGCCAGCATGGTACACCACATAACTTACCCCCGCCGCAGAAGCACAGTCCCGGTAAACGAAGCAGGGCGTGAATAATATGACTTGAGTCGTGTCAAGTGCACAATGTCGAAAGCTCGTGGTGCAGAAGACTTAAGACTTCGACTTCGAAGATACGGCAAAAAGACTCAAAGATTCAAAGAAAAAGACTCGAGATACGGCAGGGGCCTGTGTAGCGTGGTAGTTTTTCGCACAAGCCCACCCGGCGTGATGGGAAGCCAGAGCAGAACGAGAGAGCCTGGGGCGTAGTGCACATCGCGATGGCGACTATTATAACGGGATTGCTCGGAGCCTTGGGAGGCAAGGAGCCTGTTGCGTGCAATGTGGCGAGCATCATTAGCGCGGGATATAGCATCGCGAGCGTAAGTACTAGTGGTGGCGTCAGTGAGTAGCGATGTATCAAAGGGGAGTAATGGGTGTCGGCTAAAGAGCAGGTAAAAGGGAGAGTAGCCAGCGGTATCATGACGAGAAGGGGTATAGAAAAATGTTACAGAGGGTAGATTAATGTCCAAATCCCGAGGTCACCGGAGACATACATTGATAACATATCTGTGAGCGTATGGTTAGACGTTCTGTGAGGCCATTGGTCTGAGGATGATAGGCGGTGGCAAATTTGTGCCGGACGGTGCACACACGAAGTAGTTCGTCAAC
Organism: Amblyomma maculatum; assembly: GCF_055883805.1. Lineage (NCBI taxonomy): Eukaryota > Metazoa > Arthropoda > Arachnida > Ixodida > Ixodidae > Amblyomma > Amblyomma maculatum. The sequence continues at coordinate 50,631,375 of NC_139346.1, forward strand.
TACTCTGGAGAGGAGGCAGCGACCCCGATCTGTGAGTAGTTCACGAGGGGCACCGTGTAGTAGTATCACGTCGTGGAGGAGGAAATCAGCGGCGTCTGTAGCGCAGCTAGTCGGGATCGCGCGGGTAATGGCGTAACGCGTAGCATAGTCGGTCGCTACGGTGATTCATTTGTTGCCCGATGCAGAGACTGGGAAGGGTCCAAGCAAATCAACACCAACGCGGAAAAACGGGTCAGTAGGGTTGGATGTTGGCTGCAGGTGTCCTGATGGCAATACGGGTGGTTTTTTTTCCGACGCTGGCACGGCTCACATGCGGCCACATAATGCTGAATTGAGCGATAGAGACCCGGCCAGTAAAAGCGTCGGCGCACGCTGTCATACGTGCCGGACACACCAAGGTGTCCAGCGGTGGGAGCATCATGAAATTGTTCCAAGATGGTGGAGCGCAAATGTTAAAGAACGACGAGCAAGAGATAGCTCTACGCCATCAGGTATCGCATATCGCGGCGGTATAGTACGTCCCCTTGGAGTACGAACATGGCGAGGGCAGGATGAGACTGGCCGGTATTCAGACGGTCGATGATAGACCGGAGTGCGGAGTCCAAGCGCTGTTCGTCGGCTATGTGGGGAAAGGCCGATAAAGGCAGAACACATGCGTCAATGTCACAGGCCGTAGAGCTGGAAGGATCGACAAGGTGGCAGGACAAGCAGTCTGCATCTTGGTGAAGCCGACCAGACTTATAAACCACGGAAAAGGTGTATTCTTGCAACCTTAACGCCCAGCTTCCCAAACGTCCAGTAAGGTCTCTGAGTGGAGATAGCCAGCACAAGGCATGGTGGTCCGTGATAACAGTAATGGGTCGTCCAAACAAATAAGGGCGCAATTTCGCAATAGCCCAAGCAAGAGCTAGGCACTCCCTCTCTGTGATAGAGTAATTTTGTTCTTCCCTAGATAGTAGGCCGCTGGCATGTCGTGGCGGTCGTGGTGTCGCTGAGCGAGGATAGCTCCAATGCCGTGACCACTGGCGTCAGTGCGGAGTTCGGTAGGGGCCGAAGGGTTGAAATGGGCCAAGACGGGCGGATTGGTGAGAGCAGCGATAAGTTCTGAGAAAGCTGCAGCTTGGTCAGGGCCCCAAGAGAAAGGTGCATTTTTTTCAGTAGGGCGATGAGAGGGCGAGCACGGGCTGCGAAGTTGTGGACGAAACGACGAAAATACGAACACAAGCCAAGAAAACTTCGAACATCACTAGATGAACGTGGCATGGGAAAAGGACGAACGGCGCGCATCTTATCGGTGTCAGGCTGAACACCAGCAGCATTCACTAAGTGGCCAAGAACTTTATTTCCCGATGGCCGAAACTGCATTTCTTGGAGGGCACCCACACACGACAAGAAGCAGAAGCAGTCCAAAGAACAGAATTGCCTTCATGTGTGCTGGCGCGCTCGAGTCGAGTACGTCAGTAGTTATCTGTGGTAAGGCATCTTAAGCGGAGAGCTGAGGTCGAAAGCCTAGCATAGTATGTGGATACCGTGAGGTTTCATCCATGTATGCTGTAAGACGTGTTAATACGACGTGTTCAAAGAGTTTCCCGATGCAAAATGTGAACGATATGGGGCGCATGTTCGTAGGGGTGATTGGCTTGTTCGGTTTCTGTATAAGGATTATCTTCCCATGCGTCCATGCGTTTGGGAGTGTACCGGCTTCCCAGTGATGGTTGAATAGGTCTGTGAGTGTATGAAGTGGTCTGTCATCGAAATTGCGGAGTATGGCGTTGGTGACTCTGTCTTCCCCTGGTGTGGTGTTTCGAAGTTTCTGTAGAACTGTTCGCACTTCGGCGAACGTGATCTTCGCATCTAGCTGAGTATTAAATGTGCCAGCATACGTTGGTAGCCATTGTGGCTGCCCCGGGGTGGTGTATATATGTTTAAGTTGCGCCAACTGTGACTGCGTGTCATCTCTGTGCTGGTGAGTTAGGCGTGCGATAGTGTTACGTTTGATTATTTTGCTCTCGGTGGGATTTAGAAGGTGTTAGAGCAGTTACCATGCGCTGGTGGTATTAAGGTGTCCTCGCAACCCCTCACAAATTTGCGCCCTGTTTTGCGGCACAACTGGTTGCCATGTTCCTCAATCTGTGCGTTAAGATCTCGTACTTTCTGCTAAGTTTCATATTGCGCTTCTGATTGGTGAGACGTTTGGTTAAGCTGGCGTGGGCTTCTATTAGGTGAGCCACCTTCGTATCGAGCGTGGGGACGTCTTGCTGCGTTGTGTAATGTTGTGTGTGGGAGTCTTTATCGTGGAGGAGGCGTTGTACCCGTTCCTGTAATGTTCCCCTGGCTCTGCGGATTGACGCTGACGGTGCTCTCTAATTTGTTCCCAGTTTGTAACGCGATGTTTATAAGCACGCTTCCGCCCCTTTGGGTCTTGTGACGTTGAGCGCTATGATGTGATCACTGCCTAGGGTGTTTGGTGTTCGTTCCCATTTCAGGTACCCGAGATGTTTTGTTAGGTCTGGACTGGTGTCCATTTGACTGACCTCGCCCTGTCGCGTGGGCAGGTCGAAATCGTTGAAGGTAGTCAGCTGTGACTGCTGTATCTGGTTGTAGAGTGCTTGTCCTCTACCATTGGTTCGGTTGTAGCCCCAGTCTGTGTGGGCGCAATTAAAGTCTCCTCCGATCAATAAAGGTGTATTTTTCGTGTCTTGCGTGATGGTTTGTATGTGATTAGCGCAGACCGTCGCGGGGCTGCTGGGCGGATTATATATGTTGCTTACTATGAGAAAGTACTTAGTATTATCCTCGGGGAGGACTTCGACGGTGGCCTGTGCCAAGCTATGTGTGCAGTTTCGGATAGAGTGTCGGAGTGTACGTTTAACGTATGTGATGACGGCTGATTTCTGCCTATTTAGGGCGTGATATGCGATATAGCCTGGTATATTTAGGGCTACTTGTGTGTCCTGCAGGAGGATCAAGTCTGAGGGGCATGGGATTGTTGTTAACAGCTATGTGCAGGGGTCACGCTTTCGCCGTAAGCTGCGACAGTTCCAGTGCCCAAATGCATAGCGACTTTTCAGTTGGCGTTGGATGGGAAGGTTAGCTGCCATGCTCACCTAGTGCCGACGGCTGGGGTGTGATTGCGTGGTTGTATTGGAGAATCATGTGGGGGTGAGGGTATGGGAGGGGGGGGGTGGGAGTGCAGCTAGTTTGGCGTCGACTGTTTGCATGATGCGCACGATTGCGGTCTCGATCATGCTTTCAACCTTTGGGGTTAGCTGTTCGCAGATGAAGTTGAATTTTGCTTCTAATAGTTGAGCTAATGAATCGCTTCTCCATCTGCTGTTTAAATTTGTCTAATTTTGCTTGCAGTTTTGCTTCGAGTCGGGCTTCCAGCGCTTCGAGTGCGGTTAGAGGTGGTTCCTGTTCTACGGCTTCTTTTTTGGAGCGGGGGTGTTAGGGGGGGGATAATTCTGGTGCTGCCGAGGCGGAATCTGAGCAGGCTGTTAAGGTGGGGGCCGAATGAAGGGATCTGATGGGCGTGGGTAGGCTGTGAAGATGGTGTTGGAGACGTCTTACCTCCTCCCGCAGGTGAGCCAGCTCCTGTTCTTGGGGTTCCTGTGTGCGAGCGACCCTGTCTGCCCATGTTAGGTCTGTTCGTAGTCCGTCTGGTTTGCGCAGGGGCGTGGCTGCTCGGTTCTGTGAAGAGCTTCTCCCTCTTGTGCTGCTCTGTCCGCGTGATCTCTCGGTAGGCGGGCCTTTGGCTTTGGACCTGCTGGTACGCTGCTTTGCCTGGCATCTGCCTGTCCTGGTGAGGTGGGCTCCTCCACACAGGATGCATGTTGGAGTGCACATGCCTCTCTCCTTCTCCGGATGGCCGTCGCCGCATCTCGGTATCGGGTTTTCCTTTGCTTTGGGTCGTATCGGTGTCCAGGGTGTCGACAGTTTGTGCATCCTTCTGGTCTTGGCCGATATGGGGTGCACAGGTGGACCATCTGATCCCCAGGTGAAGGTGATCATTATAGATTTGTAACGCCCCATGCATCTGGCTGTGACAATCTTCTCGGAGGGGTTTCGGCGTTGTAGGTCGTCGATGATTTCGGCTTCTGTTTTGTCCCAAAACGCATTGGTAATGGCTTCCCGTGTGGTTTCGGCGCCCGGGGCGAGATATGTTGCCATGGCGTATTCTTTTCCTGCGTGTCTGATCGCCTTAACTTGTACGAGATTCATTGTTAATTCAGAGTCTTAGGTGGCTATCGTGCAAGTGTTGCTGCTGGGATGGATGCGGAGTTGCAGCTGGTTGTTGGGTTGGATGTCGGCGGCGGCGCACACGCTGCAAAGAAGGGCCTGTGGTTGCAATTCTGTAAGGTAGAGCCAACCTTAAAACCTGAACACAACTTTATACGCCTGTCGCGGAAGCTGTATCATGCGCCGATTGCGATAAAGAACACCGCGCGTCTCTCGCAGCTGCGCTCCGTTCAGCTTGTATGCGGGGTGCGATGTGATGTTTTCCTGGATCGGTGAGCCGTTGGTGTCGTCGGTGGAATCACAATTTCGCGGCTGTGCTCCGCTCGATGGACGATAGGTACTCATGATGTTCGTCCATTCATTGGGGTTAAAATCTCCTCTATCAAGGGTCTCACCATCGACTTGTACGTGCATCTTCATAGGAGCGGAGGGCGGCGTCTCAGCAGGGCAAGCGGGGCTCTCCGGCCCGGGTACGTGCCATCAGTCTCCAGGTAGGATCGCCTTCACAGCCGCTGCAGCGTGATCCCGGCCAGACGCAGACGGTATTCCGCGAATTGGGACCCCGCTTGGAGCGTCGGGTCGAGGTTTGCGGGGAGAGTGACAGGAGCTTTCGAAAACACGTCTGCTCTCCTTGATGGAACGGAGACGTTTCTTCCGGGGCCATTTATATTCATAGGACATTTTTAGTGGAGCTCATCTTCCACAGTAGGCGACGGAGTAAACGATCGCTTCCGCCGCGCCGCCTCGTCGCTCTCTTTTTCGCTTACATGCAGCTCAGGGTATGACGCGATAGGGTAGGCTGCGACCCCACATATAAAACGCCGGTTTAACTAAGCCGTATAAGCGCGTATGTGGCCTAGGGCGTTCATACGCTTCAGATACGTTGCTGCGCGTTCAATACGATGTCTGTATTTGTTAAGGTCTTAAAAATACGGACACCAGGTGGCCGTTAGAGCGAACTGACGTGGTTCACCACGGCTCCGTGTTTTTCGAATTGCGTATGCGGATTTTAGACCCGATATGGCCTGATCCCACTCGAAATGGTCAGTGAAGGTGTTCGGCTCCTGTCTGCAACAATTTTATTTTCGGCTTGGTGTTCAATTCGAAGCTTTCAAGGACCGTGGCGTTTCTGACGGGCTAAGCCTAATCGATGCTCTCAGGGCCCACCACGACCACGGCTGCTCCCGGGCCACAGCCGGATGGCGCTGCCGCCATAACGCATCTGGAAGATGTGACCTTCAAACTTTTACGTCCGGCGACCTTCACTCCGAGCCAACCACCGACTACGACCCCACAGTCAAGCCAAGTTACAAGGCGTTCCGATTATCAGCCCTTACCGGCGGGGCACGAGCAGATAGAGGCTGCGCCGTACTTCGCATTCATCCGAACGCTGACTCTGACGCCACAAAAGCCACAGGCTACAGGGAGCTTTGATTACCCGCTATTGCCGACGGTGCACGAAAAAATTGATTCCGCCGCTCTGACTGTCTCTGCAAGCCCTCCTGCTCAGGTTAAGACAGCTAGAGGATGCAGCATGACTTCAACGTATCGCAAGCGTCAAGTGTCCCCGCAACGCGTGCACACAGAACGGGTGAGTCGTCCTCATTTCACTGCTCTGATCAGGGCACATAACAAAGTGTATGTCACAAACATCCCGAAACAGGCTATTACTAACGCAATAAAGCAAAGTGCTCCATCTCAGTATTTCTCGGATATGGCCATTCTCCGCTTTGATTCTGCTGCTAACTGCATCCGCATAACTGTCACGGACACTGAGCATTTCAAAAAGCTGTGTACTTTGACTCGCTTAGTCGCGCCCACGCGGGATTCTGTTGAAGCGTTCGATGTGGACACGTCCCCATTGAGGCAGCCTGCAGTTGGCAGCACGCGAGGTGTGATCAGAATTAGAGAAGGCCTCACGATGGACTATATCATGGCACATCTGCGCTGCGAGACCGCTGAAATCACAGACATACACATGCTCGGCAAGATAAACTTGCTACTTCTGACCTTCGCGTCAGACACTTTACCTTGTCGGCTAGTGTTCGACTACGAGATTACACGAGTCCGTGAATACCGCCCGCGCCCAGTCGCATGTTTAACTGTCACCGCATCGGCCATGTAGCCAAATACTGCTCGTTTCCCGCCGTTTGTCGGGATTGGGGTAAGAACTCACACCCTGAGGACCCTGGCTGCAAGCAGTTTCCTCAATGCGTAGCCTGCGGAGCTTCCACGCATATCGTCCTGAGTGCCCAGTGCCCGGCCCGAGCTTATGCAAAGCCTATCAACAAATCGGCGCCTAAGGAGTCAGATGATCCGAATACGCATCAGGTGACATCCTCACATACTGTCTCCAACATGTATCATATGCTGAAAAGATCTCTTCTCCAGTTTTAGCCGAGGTCATTGAGAGCCTCAGAGCAGAAATGTCTGAACAACGTCGCGAAAATCAGCGTCTGCGGGAGATGATAACCAAGGACAAGATAACAAAGGACACTCGAGCTCGTTCCCAGACTCCGCAATGCAGTCGCTCACAGAAGGGCCGCAAAAGCCGCTCGCCTACCCGCTGGCCGCAACCGGTCACAGCGTCTGATTCCGCCTATACCCACATGCTTGGGCTAATCCGACAGCAACTTGCCCAAGAGACACAGAAGCTGGAAGAAACTCTGCGAAAGGATGTTAATGCAACTCTGACTGCTGCCCTCACTTCCGTGCAGAGCCATCTGAAGACTATGTTTGAGGACTTCCAACGTACCACACTCACAGACGATAGTAAGCGCCGTAAATCTGTGCCGCTTTCATGAGTACTGTGGCTCATTAGATTCAATGGAACTGCAGAAACTTCAATCAGAATAGTCCTACCCTTCGTACATTTGTGCCTCAGCGCCGTCCTCTTTTCATACTCTTTCAAGAAGCGCGCGGGCCTTGTAAACTTCCTGATTACTGCACTTACCAGACACCTACTATCTAACATAAAAACGGCCGTTCAGATGGACAGGTGGCCGTCTTAATCCGAAACGATTGTCCTTCCACTCAGCTCTCGCTTCAATCCCTTCGCTCTCCCACTCGGGAGATTGTTGCAGTAAAAATCTCTCCCCCCTGGCCAAAAGCCTTTCATAGTGGCATCGGCATATTTCCGGCCAGGTAACGCCATGTCAGAACCATGTATCTGGCTCCCTGACCTCGAAAATGCAGCACACTCTTATCCTATTCTTATCGGCGGAGATTTCAACGCACATCACGCAGCCTGGAGCTCATGTCAGCCTAATCAACGTGGTAAACGCCTATTTGACACCCTCGATCAAACTCTTCTTACCCTGTGCAACGAGCCTAACACGCCGACCCGTATCGGTCTCCATCCCTTTAGAGAAGTGCATTCTCATCACCGCGTCTTCGACGCTGGGAAATCATTTCTAATTCTTGGGGTAGGGATCACTTGCCCATACTGCTCTGTCTCAATCGTAAACATCTTCGCGTTCGGACAACACGTTCGTTTTTCAACTGGGACAAGTTTCGGGCCAATACTACGACCCCCTTCTCGGATATTGACTCCATCCTGTCTGTACTCCGAGATGCTTGCACTCAAGCTCTCGAATATATCCCCTGTGACTATTCCACAATTGGCATGGATGCTCACCTGGCTAACATTTGGCGTCGCGCAGATAACCTTACGCAACGTTTTCGGACTCAAGAAAAACGTAACAAAGATCTCGTACTTCTTCGACGACAATTCAAGCTGATCCGGGCATACCAGCTTCACCTGCAAAGTGAGGCTTGGCACTCTACATGTGACCGTCTTGGACAAGTACCGAGCCTATCACAACTTTGGCGCGTCTTTCGTGGCCTAAATGGCAAGGCACGCGGGGCCCCATTTCTCGCCGAGCTGCTTCTCAATGGCAACCCGGCTGATATTGAAGATGAAGTTATACGCACCTTTTTCCAACACGCCAGCCTAACGCCTCCACCAGCAGTTTCCATTTCCCTAGTCAGAAACCCTAATCCAGACCTGGATCGCCCATTCTCTAAGGGAGAACTGCAAGCAGCCCTCGGAAGAGGCCGAGTTCGCGCCACACCCGGGCATGACCGAGTCAGTTGGCAGGAGCTTCGCAATCTCGACTCGGCAGCCCAGGATGCCCTTCTCGACATCATGAATTCTTACTGGGAGACCGGAAAGGTACCGGATGATCTCAAGCTTTCTCTTATTCTTCCTGTCCCTAAACCTGGCAAAAACCCTCGATTTCCTAGTAATTTGCGTCCAATCGCCCTGACTTCGCATCTCTGTAAACTCATCGAGCGCCTGCTGGATACCCGAATTAGTCACTACATTGAATACGTCAGTCCTGGATTTCATCCAGCTCGAGCCGGCTTCCGCCCTAACCTCGGAACTCATGACTGCCTTTGGCTTTTGCGAAGAGTTCTGATTAGAGCTCATCGTAAAGCGCTACTTGACTATCTCCTGGCTGTCAATATACACAAAGCCTTTGACAATGTTCGCCATGAGGTTATTCTGGAGGAACTCGCCAAATGCTTTCCTAGTACTGGTGCCCAAATCTAGACCCATTCAGCTTCATGGCAAAGCTCCGGGATGGGTGCCCAAAACCCATTACTTGGATAGGGGTGAACACCAGGCCTCCATTCTCGGACCCGTATTGTTCAACTTGGCCATGACACGCGTCGCCGAGAATCCGGAACTTGGCACAATTGCGCAAGATTTGCTATATATACCGATGATATTACAGTCTGGACCGAGGCAGCGGATTACGTAGACAAATATTTTATGCAGACTGAACTTCAGGCGGCCCTTCTTTGCCTTGAAGATACACTAACCAAAATTGGCCTCGAACTCGCTCCACATGAAACAGAATTTGATTAGTATCGACGGAAAACATAAAACCAACCCCAGTATGCAGATTCATCTTCACATCTGAGGCCACACCGTCACCTCCTCAAATGGGCAAATCCGCATTCTTGGCCTGCCCATCTCAAGCTGCAACAGTCCCCAGAATGGGCTCATCAGCTACAACGCCTTTGGCAAGCACTGCTACACACTATTAGTCGCCTGTCCAACCGGCACGGCGGTGCGCGGCAACATACCTGCCGTGCGATGGCCCGAGCGGCGGCGGTCGGAAAAATCCTCTATGGCACACCCGTCCTCCAACTGTCGAAGACTGACTTCGCTAAGGTCGAACGTCTGCATCGCGCAACACTACGCACTATTACCGGTTTACCTAAGCACACTCCTATAGCTGAAATAGAGCGTTTGGCCGCTCTTCTACCGGTCGCTACCATCGTTTCCAAGTCACAGACGCGTTATCGAATACGTCTAGAGAACACTGTCCAAGGGCGTCGCCTGCTGGCCTGGAATGAACAGCGTAACGACCAAACATCAGCCCTATATAAATCTCTTCTCCCTTGGGAGATGCCAGTAGTCACACGCCTCCATCGCCGACCTATAAACCGCGATTTTGTCATTCCCCGGGAGCTCCTCGCTGCCCATCACCGACAAGAGCGAATCCCTGATACGACTGACATATACACCGATGCTTCGATTACAAGTGAATTTGCATATATCGGCTGGGTATGCGATGACAACCCTTCCCTTTCAGGCGCTTATGCCTGCCACCTACCTCAAGGTACCCCTCTTCATGCTGAACTCCTCGCGATTTGGGGAGCCTTGTCAGGAGTGCCTTGCACCGAAACTGATTCAATACGTATTCTTACTGATTTCTATGAAGCTTACAAGGAAATCGCTACTCCGGGTTCACAAGATTCAACTGCTACGACTATATAGCGCCTCCTTAAACGCCACCAAATCGCGACCAGGACTGTCGCGATTTGGTCACCCCAGGTCACTCGGGCGTATAAGGGGCAATGCGGCGGAACATGCCCCGGCCGCCTTGGCAGGTGGAATGTCCACATTTACTTCCCCACCCCCCTTGCTTCATCCTTACTCGACCTTGGGCGGGCAACACACCCCTTCTCTTGCCCTTATGCACTATACTCGGACCAGTCTTCGTAGCCTCAGTCAGCATCGCATGCAGGTGGCCAGACCAGATCCACCTTTTACGCAAAAAACCCACCTCACCCGAAGTCAAGAAGTCTTTTTGAATAAGCTCATCGCCAATGCGGCTTACACGCCACGTGTTATGGCCCGCTGGCGTCAGTATACAGAGGAAATGATTACGTGCCGCACTATACGACTCTAACGCGCGGCGACATATCTCATCTACTCTGGGACTGCCCTGATTTTTCGAGTGGAGGCTCCGAGATCAAACCCTACCGCCTGAACTATCGTTCCCTTCTAGAAATTGATTCTAACACACAGATGATATTTGCCAAGTATGGCTCCCTTAGTGGCCTGGTTAGAGCAATGTATGTACTCCCCTTTACCCCCATCCATGGCCATGAGCCTTCCCATTCAATAAAGGACATTCAATCATATCGGGTCTTGAATATTTGGGGGCTGGGATTTAAAAAATTCCTATGCAAAATCTACTAACCCATTCGAGCTGAAATAACGTTCACAAAGCAGCAAAATATCGTCTACGTTATCTGATAAGTGATTAAACATCGGTACTTGCCTAGATTTCTCGAAATCGATAAAAAACTGCTCTCGGTGGCGTGCACAATTTTCGCAGAAGAGAGTCGGAAAGCTGATGATGATGATAGTGTTAGCTAGTCTTTTTGTAACGGGTGGACACCAGATTGGTGTCCCAGCTAATAATATTCCAACATGATGCGTCATCTGTCGAGCAGTGAGACAAGCTCCATCCCGGCCGTTGGCGCGCTTGCCTCGCTGCCCGACAGATGACGCATCATGTTAAAATAGCTTTTCGACTCTCTTCTGCGAAAATTGTGCACGCCGCCGAGAGCAGTTTTTTCTCGATTACGGAAAATCTAGGCAAGTACCGATGTTTAATCACTTATCAGATAATAGACGATATTTTGCTACTTTGTGAACGTTAATTTAGCTCGAATAGTGTAGTATATTTTGCATAGGAATGTTTTAAATCCCAGCCCCCAAATATTCAAAACCCTGTACATCTTAACCTTACACCTTCCCTAAAATAATCAACATTTTTCGGTTAGCGTACGTCTGTGAATGAACTTAGCGACAAATATGGTCCTTTGATTTCAAAAATTTAGATGGACAAAGAGAAAAAGAGCCCCTTAGCAGGAGGCTGTTTACTTCATTTAAACATCGCGCCTTGAAGCAACGCTTTATTTTTGTCGCATAGATGGCACAACCTACTTTGCTGGAAAAAAAAAAAAAAAAAACGTTTATTCCAGTGACACTAATAGTGGCTCACTGAAGGGTCGTTGCGTTACTCTCGCTGGGAATACACTAATATATGCTGACTGTGTGCCGTGCAGTACAAGATAAAACTTCGTAGGCCCAATGTCCTACTGCATTTAAAATCGTGCCTCGAAGAGCCTTCTCATTTCTGAGTCATAGATGGCGCGACCTGCTGCGATGGCGAGGCCAGTTTACGCTATGTGTGCTGTTTACTCTATGCGTCAGCTGACTGTGGTGCCGTGCGGTACAGCCCTCGGAATAATTTCCTGTGTACATGCGATAGACGCCCCCAAAGCAGCGCCGACCGTCATCCGTGCCGGCTACGCTCATATCGTGCTTCGCGGCCACTCATCTAGCGCAGTAAAGATGCCTTCTAGCAGCGGAGTCACCTTTACTCGTGGCCCGCATACCCACGGCGTACCCAGAGAGCTACACGCATTGAACCGCCGACGACTGTGCGACAAGCTTCGCGGCATCGGTGGTGATGCGGCTGGTTCGTTCGTCGTTCTCAAGGGCGGTGAGTCGACAACAGTTTACTGTTCGGACAAGGAGCCCGTGTTTCGCCAGGAGTCGTACTTCCACTGGGCGTTCGGCGTCGAAGATCCTGACTATTTAGGCGCCATCGACGTAGCCCAGGGTCACGCGTACCTATTCATGCCGCGACTGCCCGCCAGCTACGCCGTCTGGATGGGTCGTCTGCCGACGCTAGAAGACGTGCGCGCTCGCTATGGTGTTGATGAGGTCTTTTACGCCGACGCGATGGCTGACAGCTTACGGGACAAGGGTGCTCGCACCCTGCTTACGCTACGTGGCCGCAACAGTGACAGCGGCAAGATGTGCACTGAGGCCAAGTTCTCAGGCATGGAAGATGGCTTCAAGGTGGACGCTGGACCGCTGTTCGAGGCCATGGCCGAGTTACGGGTCTTCAAGACCCCTCTGGAGCTGGAGGTGCTGCGCTACGCCAATCGAGTGAGCAGCGAGGCACACAAAGAGGTGATGCGCCGCATCCGACCGGGCATGTTCGAGTACCAACTGGAGTCACTGTTCCTGCACAAGTGCTATGGGGACGGGGGCGCCCGGCACGTCTCGTACACCTGCATTTGTTGTGCCGGGAACAACGGTGCCGTGCTCCACTACGGCCACGCCGGCGCGCCGAACGACACGCTCATCGCCGACGGTGACATGTGCCTCTTTGACATGGGTTGCGAGTACTACTGCTACACATCGGACATCACCTGCTCGTTCCCGGCCAACGGCCGCTTTACGGCCGACCAACGCGATATATACGAGGCCGTGCTGTCGGGGAGCCGTGCCGTGCTGGACGCAATCAGGCCAGGTGTCTCCTGGGTGGACATGCACAAGCTCGCCGAGCGCCGCATGCTGGAGGGCCTGCGCTCCATGGGCCTGCTCAAGGGTGACGTGGACGCCATGATGGAAGCCCGGTTGGGTGCCACCTTCATGCCGCATGGTTTGGGCCACCTGATGGGGCTCGACGTGCACGACGTGGGCGGCTACCTAAGCGGGCATCCACCGCGGCCCTCCGAGCCCGGGCTGCGCTCCCTGAGGACGGCGCGCACGCTTCAAGCCGGCATGGTGCTTACGGTGGAGCCTGGCATCTACTTCATCGACACGCTGCTTGACGAGGCCCTGCGTTCGCCCAAGCTGTCCCCGTTCCTGGTTCCCGAGGTGCTCAGCCGTTTCCGCAGATTCGGCGGCGTCCGCATCGAAGACGACGTGCTCATCACAAACGATGGCCACGAGATGCTCACCCAGGTTCCCCGCACTGTCGAAGAGATCGAGGCATTGATGGCGGAAGGTCGCTGCTGAGCATCTCCCACTCGCCGAGCAGTCGGTGCGAACTTGCTCCGCTCAATCTTTCCATGTATAAATTCTTCGAGGGGGCTACTGATCCCTTTTGGTAATGATTCCTTTCCGCTATGTGTAATAGCGCTTCATAATTGTGTTAACCGGTGTGGCTGGTGACGGTGAGAGTGACTGACAGTGCTGCATGTCGAATTTGAACTTGCTAAAAGGCCTCTTACATGCCACGGTGTTATATAGAACAGCTTTATATATACCACTGAATCTTTTTATTCTAGCTCACTGAAATAAACAGACCTTTTGATATCCTTTCGTTTGCCTCAGTGAGTGTTGTATCTGGAATTTTACAAGCCACATCTGGGCTCCTGCTTTATTTACTGTCATTTTCTCAAACATCACTCTTAAGTTTGTGTGCAACTTTGAGCGATTCAGTATTCTATTGGTTGCCTGAAAAAGGAACCAACATGCATTCGAAGTAAGATAAAGTTGTATTTGTCTTGAAAAGCTAATGCTCAGTTTGTCACGTGGCAATGACAAGCAGGTGATCCCAACGAATTGCCCCAAAATAATGCAGCAGAACTTTTAGAATCTCCCCAGGAGCTTCTCATTTTTCCTGGGCACATCCAAGAAACCTCACGACCAGCAGTGTCCGCCAGTGGCATGTATTCTTTGTTGTTCAGGATCAGGTCTGTCATTTCATGATTGTGCACAACTGCATGACTGGTATTTTCCTAATGTGTTATGTCTGTTCAGGTAAGAAGCAGATGGGTGTGTGAATGTAGTGCCATGTCATAATATAAAGGCAAACATTTGGCGGATTATATAGGAATATATAATACAAAAAAAGCTCAAATCCTGTAATAGGCAACCCTGTGAGAGACCAAAGAAAAGACTGAATGCCTTTCAGGTCATGGCCTACAAATAAATTGTTTCAGGGCATGGATTTTCAAGAAACTAGGACTTGCTATTCTTGTAAGACCTGCACCAGTGTTGGAGCTAGCATCAGTGAAATGCAGTGACAAGAAATTCTGAGAGTACTGCAGAATATGCATTGGAGAAATGTGAAAGCATTGATGCCTCCTCTACACCATTTGCCCCTCTTTGGATCTCTTCACCCCTCTGCCTCCCTTTGCCTATCTTTTCTCTCCTTGTCTCGATTCACTCTTTCTCCAGCGTTATGTGTTACATTCTCTGCACCGTTACACCCAAACATGCCCACTTAGCACACATTTAAGTACAGTGTCGTCCAGCGGCAAGAGAGCGACTGGCGTAGCAAAGGGGCGCCACCGGCCGTCATGACGTCACGCGTTGCCAGGATGTGACGTCACTGTGGCAGTCAACGTCGTCCTTCCTGCCATAAAAAGAGGCGCTGCTGGGCGTCGACGTTGCTCGTGGTAGGCTGTGCCATGACATCACCGATGGCGGTCCGCATGGCAACCGCATCATTGTGACATCACTACGTACGCATAGCCATTTTGCGCATTTGTTTGGTCTTTTTCACTCTTTTATGCCCTAATTATATTTTTATTTGATTAATTGACACTCATTACACACATCTGATCACTATCGCATTTATTTGGCTCATTAAGTCAAACATCCATTTCCGGTTGGTGCGACATGACATCCCTTAGACGTCGATATAAGTCGTACGATCATTTAGACGTCTGATTGATTTTTCTTTTACATTGTTCGTTCTAATTAACGAATCATGCTATTGACAATTTTTATCTTTAGCAGCCTCACACCACCCTCTTTCGATTACACCCACTCGCTTGATCGTAACTCTTGCAAGAACAACACAAGAGTATACACACAGTCTTGCCAGAAGAGCATAGTAATGCTTTCGCATTAAAAAAATGGACTGGTTCTGCCGTCTGAGATAGAAAATGTTGCTAATGCAACACAACTTGTCATCAATAGCAACGAAAACTCAGGCGAAATGGCTGCAATTGTAAACTCTACATGCCCTTTGTCTGTCCTTTCTCTCAGCACAGCGAATGCTCAAACATTCTTGCTGCACCCTGGCAGTCCTGTCTGGCTTTTGCTTGTCCTGTCTGGCTGCTGCGGTACTGTTGACTCCCAATTGACAAATCTCTGCATCTTCTTACTCACTGCATAAAGATCCGATCACCACTCTTCAACCTCCGATGCTAGCACGACGTTGTGAAATTTTCAGGAGACATAAAAGGCACTTCTTTGCTCTAAACAAAGTCTCTATCAGACGTCGGTGTCTTGCACCATTCAGGGCACAGTTTGATGAGCCTTTTGCATGGCTGACTGCGCAATGTTATCAAGCCACTGACGTCACTAGTAGTCATGTCACGACTCACGATGTAATCACCTTATGTCACATGACTTATGACAAAAACTCGGCACTTTTAATGTCTCATGACTTGTATGGCTTATGACATATCATATGACTGATGATGACATCACCAGATACTAACCTCAGGCGACACTTTTTGCAGACATGATTTCGTGAACATAGCCATCTAATGCATTAATAAGGCACTGCGTCGAGCCTAGATGAAGGTCTAGTGGTAGGAGCTGTGGCACCCACCCAGTAGATCACATGCCCAATCCAGAGTGCATCTGAGATCAAGACAGACAATTCTGGACATCAGATGAAATCCGGTTGGCCATTATTAATTTTATTTCACTTCGTTGCTTTAAACACTCCAAGAATGAGTGCGACATAAGGGGTGGCAAGAATAAAAACTTCTCATTTTCATTGAACTGAGGTGAGCAAGTGATGGCACCAGCATTGCCTAGAAGGCTGTTCCAGTTTGCAGCTGTATGAAGACAAAAATAATTTGAAAATGTGACAATACATAAATACATAAACTTATAGCTGATGGCTGGTGCAATAGGATATGCATGGAGGGGGAAGAACATATGCAGGGATCTGCATAAGGCTGTGAAAACATTTTAAAATAACTCTCAATTCGACGACAGAGCAGTGAGGGCAATAATCTGGATGTTGCTTTTAAAAACGAAATGGTGAGGTCAAAGGAATGCGATCAAGGAATGAAACGAACCCACCATTTTGAATAATTTCAAGGGCACTAATAATATAAGCTTGATGAGGATTCAAAAGGGACAGTGTAGATTTCAGTTCAGACCTCATAAACGGATTTGAGGGTAATAACTTTACATGTTTGGAAGCATGATGAAGATGGGATTTTAAGAAACATAGCATCCTGTTTACTGACGATGTTATGGTAACATGCAACTTCAAAAAAAGATTAGAAAAAAATTTGTTGCCTAAATACTTCCTTACCTGAGCTAGTTGTACAGAAACTTCAGATCATTGTACAAGGAAAGACGAGGATTTCGACGGCAGTTATTGGACAAGCAATTATACTTGCATGCATTGAGTTTCATCAGCCACTTGTTTCATCTGTTCTGAACAGCATTAACATTATTTTAAAGTGAAGATGGTCTGTGTTGGTGAGAATAGTACAAAAAGATGTAAAAAAGTACTCAATGTCAGCGGACATATGTATGTTACATGCTTTGTTTGAGGACAAATCATTGATACATGCAAGAAAAAGTGGGCAAGCACAGATCCCTGTAGGATGCCTGACATTGAGTCAGTTTGAGTTCTAATGTTTAGCAGAGACAAACTTGGAATGATTTGTTAAAACTTTTCAGTTTTTTCCAGAATATAGACATTATTATTATTATTTATTATTTATTTATACTGTAAGCCTTTTGACAGGCTCATACAGGAGTGGGCAAAAAAAAGTCACAATTTCACAGACAGTGTACAATATATCCTATAAGACAAAAAAAAAACAACAACAAAGGAATAACAAGGAACATTGGACAACAAGGAACATTTTAGTACCGACAATATATGCACATGAAATACACTCAAAGCACTCCGTGATTTGCTAGGGCAATCCGCATAAATGCCTCTGCTCACATTGTTGCAGTTTGCTGGGCAATAAATATTTCCACCTTGGTGATGAATTCATTTGCAGATGTGGAGGAGACAATGTCGAGTGGCAGATTATTCCAGACTTCTATGATGGACGGAAAGAAGGAATGTTTAAACGTGTTACAGCCGGTGATAAATGGCCTAATCGTCCTGTCATGGTTTGTTCTAGCTGAATGTTTGTATGGTGGTTTTAAGTATTCTTGTTTGTTGATATTAATACAGTCATGATAGAGACATCTAAATTTAATCGAGTAAATTTTATCAGTATTTGTTTTATGGGGTACTTTAAAAAGGCTTTAGAAAAATCTAAAGATGCAATGTTAGTCTGTGGATTAGGACCAAAGTTAGAATGCAGATAATGTTTGAGTGTAGAAAGTTGGGTCTCACAGCTATTAACCCCAGGAGAGCCTTGCTGAGCAGGATGATGGAAAAAGGTGCTCGAATCAAGAAATGCCATGATGTAGGGACAGATGACATGTTCCGAGTTTTCTGGTAATAGTTAGTTATTATAAAACAGCAGTTTAGTGGTGAGATCTTGGTTCCTGAATTGTAAACTGGTGCGACCTCCCCATGTTTCCAACGTTTGGGCGGTTTATTACCTGCGAGGTCTGACTAAGTGAATGGCAAGCACAATAGGAATGAACATATATCTTTGGGTGTTAAACAGTATTTTGGCATCAATACATTCAGTGCCAACATAGGATGAAAGTTTGGTATTTTCTATTCATGGCTAAATTCCTGCTGAGAAAAATGTATGAGGGAGTATGGCATCTTAGATAATTGTGGGATTTGGAGGAAATAACTGATTTGTTTCGTTTGTAAACATAGATTTAAAGTCTGCAATGAACTGCCTCTCGGCTTCACAGGAGGTAGCACATGATGCGTCAATGTGGAGAATGGTGCTCATGTGCTGGCGGTTAATTACTTGGCAGTATGTTTGAGGGTTGGTAGTCAATATTTTAGACAGAAAAATGAAAACAACAGGAAATACATCCGGCATCTTGAATAGTCAGTAAATACCCTATGTCTTCTCAGCTGCATAATAGTTCCAAGCGTTTTGACTCTGGTGCAATCTGACTGAGTGGAAACGAAGCTTGTTTTTATTTTCAAGATGTTTCAGTGTATAGTTATATGAATCAAGGGTTTTGAGGGTTAGTTTGTACATTTATGCTTGAAATAAAACTGTCAGCCAAACCTTTGATTTTCCTGTTAAACCAGGGCCGCTTATGATAGATGGATTTCTGATGTTACATTGATTACTACTTAAAAATGCACAAAAGTCACTATTTATTGCAATAAATTCCCCTTTACCATACAGTCTGATAGTTTATTTGCACACTGCCTGTCGAGATAACTGAATTGTAAAGGCGGCATGCATGATCTGGTGATTGCTCACACCTGTTTGATAGGCCATATGCAATCGGGTTTACTTCTCAATATTAGGTCGAGAATGTTAGCACTCTCTAGAGTTACACAATTGATTTGGATATTACTTGAACAAGATAAAAATTACAGCGAACATCAAGAAATTCATTAGCATCAGAATTAACTGTGGCAGTTGGATTATGCAAGTCATTGCTTGGAAAATTGAAACCTCAGAATAGAATAGTACAGGTGTTAGGGTGCATGGTCTTAATTTCCTTTATTGCATCATTAAGCTCTTGAGGGAAATCCAGGCTGTTGGGAGGCCTGTAGCAGACACCCATCACAACTGACTTTGGTGAAGCATGACATAAAATTTATGTTATCTCGATGTCTGATGAAAGATGAATGGCTATGCATGACAGTTCCTGTGAGGTTTCAGTTTCAATCAGTACTTCTTCCAGTTTTATCTGAACAATTTGTGGAAAATATAAAAATTAATAAGTCGGCAGGGACTTCACTATCAGAGATATAAAATGCTTGGCTTTGTTTCCGTCAAGATTAGTAATTTGCTGGCAGATGAAGCGATGATATTGAAAACAATGTCATGCTTTAAAATTAAACTGTGGCCGTTAAGATTTTTGACAATGAAAGTGCTTCTTACTGTATATCCATGCTAAGAACAGTCTGTGGATAGGTGATCAGGAAGGTTGCTCTTCCACCTCTTTTACTGTTGGTGATGATTTATCGAATGTGCAGCACGTAAGAACAATATGTAAAGTTTTTAAGTACTATAAGAATTTGTCGAATAACGATTTGGCAAACGATAAAAAATATTTGTGAGTGTTGCGAACAAGACGGGAAAAGACTTCCCTAAAACTGTAGCTGGTGCCTTCAAATTTGGTAAGGAAAGGATGCTTTCATAAATTTTGGATGTTGTGAATATTGCAACAATTGGCCTATTACGATCAGTTGAGTGGTACCCAAGGTGGTAAGCACGCTCAATTAAACTAGGTTCAATGGGCAAATCCTGTCCGGCAGAAAATTAGTGTTTCGTCCGAGTTTGCATACGTTTTAGCCGTGTTAGCGTCTTGAATATTATAAAATATGGGATCGTTATGGTAAGAGTGATTTTCTGCATTGCTCATATAAACTTAAGTTTATAGATTTTGCAGGTATGTTCTGTGTCTACAGGCCTTCGAAAAGTTTGTTTCCCTCACAGCTGGCTCGACTAATGGCAACAGCGTTTGAAAAAAACGCCCTTTCATCATTTTTGGTATCTGTTTGCTTCCAAATGATGGTCCCTGACAGTACATGTGCTGCAATGAATGCAGATAAGCCACCACAACCACAAGCTCTTTACTATAAACACTTATTAATTGCGAACAAAAATGCGCAATAAACTATGAAAAGCAAAATGGGACTGCAGTTACAGTTTACTATAGCTAAGAGTTTAATAATCCTGGATATCTCTTCCTCGTTGATCCAGCTGAATGCTTTCATGCTGGCACTGTGGGGAAGTTGCTGTGGCTGCTGCATGAGTGTCGGAGCATTTTTTTTTTTTTTGCCCAAACCACACTTTTTTTTTTATGCAGAACAAGAGAGAGAGAGAGAAAGAGAGAGAAGGCAGAGAGGTTAACCATCGGAGCATTCTTTTTTAAACTTTAAGAGGGGTGTCCAAAAACATAATCCCCTGGTTTTATGGCAGTGTTTAAAATTTAGGAATTTGACAAATATTGGAGCCGCATATTTACCCGACATATACTTTTCAAGCAATCAGAGTAAAAATTCATGTCTTTGCACCCCACAGTGACCAACCATATGCACATCAGACAGCTTAAGTCTGTATCCCCTGGGCTGTCACTTTTTGCTGCAATCCCACTGCAAGACATGGCTATCAACATTTACCTACACCCTCTTTTGCTGCGCTGCAGTGGGCCCATTAAATCCTGCTGGGATCTAAAAAAATTTGGTACTTTTGACAGGCTGGTAAAAGCCAGGTTTTCTTTTACGTCTAGGGTTTCTTGCATAGCAGTACTATATACCTACCTACGCATTGCAGCCTTTGTTGCAGGCCAGCTAGCGAACTGTCAAAGCTTATGCCATGTATCTGAGCTATTCGTGTGGCCGTCAGCATTACAATAGAGTCATATACCGGCGCCCCCTACTTTGTGCGGAATAAAGGCTTTGAAGCACTCATCCAAAGATCCAGGCTACCTGACTGGTTTAAAGCAAAGCTTCATGATGGTTCAGCATGAAGTTCAACTCACTCATAGCAATACTAGTTGCACTAGAGTTCACACAAACCACACTACCAGTGGCTTCATGGTGCAGTTTCCCACAAAATACAAAATGTCTTATGAACTTCTTCAAACAGTCCAAAGGCTCGAACATCTTGCTCCAGACAAAACGTCTCAGAGATGTCCGAGGAATGATGTTGTTTAGAAATTTCTTTAAAACAACTATAGTGCAGTGTTTTTTAGGAACATTTCAAAGCTGTCTGCAAACTTTGCCTAAATGCATTTCAAAACGTCTCTGAAGTTCACTTAAATTGACTTGTTTACATATCCGCTATTGACAAAGTTGCCACTCTTATGAAATAATGTCAGTTCTCAGCCAGTGTTTTCAGCTACTGAATAAAGCATGCAGCAGGCACGGCACATAGCTCTGCATTACTCGGATCTTTGCACTAGACTTATCAATGAGCAAGAGCCACGAAGCACTGTCTGCTCCTCCCACTTCAATCCTTTGTCTGGTTAGTTCCAGGATGCTTGAAAGAAAGTTAATCACTGTCCATATCAAGCCATTTGTAAGGCAATACTTAGCTTGCATATGTGGGTCCCAAGAGACTACAGTAGTTACATGAATGATGACATTTTTTTTCAAGTTTCAAGCATCTCTTTATTCTAACTTGGTGGGCCTTAGGCTGTAGCCATCTTCCAAGCGCCAATGCTGCGAATGCTAGGCCATAGTTGATCCCGGTAATTCAAAGCCCACTATAGCAGCTCCAAAATACGTCTCCCAGATTATAGTCTTGCAAGTTCATGAGTCAACAGAATGATGAAGCCTTATTGACCATGATATCTTTATTGCTTTAACACTAAAAATACCATCGGAGCAGATGTGAACCTGTTAGGTTCAGCAGCTGAGCATCTTAACTGAGCCACCAAGGCAGGTCCTTTCAAGTAAGGTTAAGACTCCACCATCTGTACATGTGGCTTCCTGTTGGTATCACATGCTTCCACATCTTCACTCTATAAGTGGTATAAAAGAGATAGCCCCCACCTCTGCTGAGCATTGATACTTGCTGTACGCGTTTGGTCTTACACAAAATCATGATACAATTGTTTGCATTTTGGTCTCTTATTTTACTCTTACACATTTACCACTTCTTATGGCCCTGCAGCTGCAACCAATTGCTTGTTGTGTGCGTGAACTGAATGTTTTAATGTTTTTTCGCAATATTTATTTAAAGTTGTTCTCTGCTCGTCACTGATATTTGCAGGTTTCCTACACTGATTTTTAATACCAGTGATGCAATGTTTTATGGACCTCCTTTCCGGATAGTTATTTCCTGCTTCTCTTGTATGAGGACAGTGCACTTATTGCGGCTTAGCTGCTTACACTGGGCTGAACCGCAGTCACTATGGTTCAGTACATAGTGCAAAATACTGTTGGTTATGGCGGTCGACTGCTGTTCCCAAGGATGCGGGATTAAATCCCAGCCTTGGTGGCCACCTTTCCCTTGGAGGCGAAAAATAAGGTGCCCACGTGCTGTGCGATGTCAGTGCATGTTAAAGAACCCAAGATGGTCGAAATTTTCGGAGTCCTCCACTACGGCGTCTCTCGGAGCCTGAGTCGCTTTGGGACGTTAAACCCCACACACCACCAATGTTGTGCGATCTCCAAAATGTCTACTTTTCTAGTCATTTTGCAGATCGCAAAACATATCAGCAAATGTTTCACACACAAAAGTGTAACGCTGCATGTATTGAGACAAAAAAACAAACGTGCAATTCTGTCATGCACTGTAAGTCTTGGGACGCAGACTTGGGTTCTGAAATAATCTACTGCCTTCCACTGTGGCATTCTTATAGGCCATCTGTTGCTACGGGACACTAAATCCAACAATTTATAATATCACGAAGATGAAGCTGAATTGGTCTTGTAAAGTAATATTCCAGTGCTAGAATATGCTTAGTGAAACTTGAAATTTCTCCAAGCATCACTTTGTTATTTTACAAAAACCTGACGTTTCGGAGCTGGCTCGGTTCCTTCTTCAAGGGTGCATGACGCGGAGCTTTGTGCAGCTATAAGTAAAGAAATGGTCGAGGGGGAGAAGGGGTGAGATGGGTGTGAAAGAAATGAGAAGGAAGGAGGGGGGGGGGGTTAAACCGAGTCATGGTGTCGCAGGTGCAGGGGTGCTAGCTGGCCTCTTTTTGCCTTTCTTGTGTGAAGTGGTGAGGAGGGAGCAAAGACGTTGCAAGTATACAGCAGAAAGGTTGCCTATTGTCTGGTTGATATTGATATTATTTACGGTCGACTGTATATGTTGTGACTTGAGAAGGCGTCTTTTCCGGTAATTGGTCTCGGTCTTCAGGATGAACATTGCTTCAAAATTTATTCTGTGGTCGGAATCTTCTGAATGTTCAGCTATAGGGTTGCGCTCTCTTGAAAAATTTCGTACATCGTTCCTGTGTTGCCGAATTCTTTCTTAAGGGTTTTTTGTTTCGCCAATGTAGCTAGCAACACAGTCGGCACAGGGAATCTTGTAGACAAAGCCTTGGGCTCTTTCTCTTGGTAGTCGATCAAGTTTCACTCAGTTATCAACCCAACCAGACAGGCAAATCTGTCGAAATGTTTAGCTTAGAATATGTTTGTGTAGTGTGGGACCCATTCACTTGAACTCTCATAGATGAGACAAGGTGGAATGAATACAGAAACATGCAGCAAGATTTGTTGGCAGAAACTATAACTTTCAATAAAGAGCTCAAAAATTCAATATGGTTTAAGGTGAAACACTTGCCACTCGAAAAAATCTGCTGGCTGAAATACTTAACACAGTATTTGTAATGACTGCACTGGCATTACTAAAACCACTTACCTAAAACAACTGCACTATATATCAGTCTAAACCACATAAAAATTCAAGTTATATCAATGCCGCATGAATATATTTAAGTGTTTATTTTTTTTTAACACAATTCTTAACTGGAACTATCTCCCAAATCATGTGGTTGTGCATCCCATTTTCGAACATCTCTTTACATGCCAGTGCGATTTACTTTTCTTTTCGCAGGTTTGCATTTTCAATTATTGGGTTCGAACCTGACCACCGGCATCTGCGTTTTGGTGGAGGCAAAACGGAGTGGCACCCATGCTCAGGTGGTCGAAATTTCTGGAGTCTTTCACTACGGCGTGTCTCATAGGGTCACTTTGGGACATTGAACCCTACAAACGAAACCAATTTCTATTGTCATTATTAGTGATGTACTGAAATGTATTGTTCTATTATTGTCCCGAGAAGTGGTTAAGTCATTTATATGTTGTTACCTTGCCAATGTGTTCCAAATATTTGACATACTTGCAACATAGTATGTATTAACCCCCTACAAATATGGTCCACGGGCACCGTGCATACTTGTAATAAAGTGATGCATGCATAAATTATGTGCAAACCAGGGACTCGTATACTGTTTTTTAACATGTCAGTGAATGCATGTTTATATACAAAAGAGGCTGTGGCTTTTAGTAAAGAGGCTGGGAAGGGGCGTATTAGAGACTACACACAAAGGCCAAACCCATGTGCAAAATGTCTTAGACAGCCAACATGACGATTTATACTATGTCTTGTAGAGCAAGGCTTCGATGACAGCAAGAGCTGTTAGATCCATTTTTCTTAAAATTAGGTCACTTTGAAGTACGCAACATAACTTGTAACATCGAAATCAACATGGTTATCCAACAATCTGTAATGCTCATCTGCATTGACATCGCATGGCACAGGCATTTTTGCATATCTCACCTTTTGGAGCAATGGCTACCATAACACCACATCTTGAAATAAGATGACTGTGGGGAACAGCATGCTTTAAGTAGACAGCAATTGAGACACAAAAAGCAGTGCGGGGCCAATTTTTAATAACAGGCAAAGCGCTGGCTGACAAACGATAGAACACGTGTTGCTGTGACCTCGCCTCTTCCTTTCACACAGAAGAAAACTAGCCACAAAAGGAATACATTGCTGCCAACACAATTCTTTTTCTCTTGCTTTTTTTTTCTTGCAACAAAAGGAACACAGAAACCAAACAGCAAAGTGAAACCAGCTAGTGTGTATGCTGCAGGGTGACATCTCTAAGAATGTTATGCTGCCTGACAAATTAACAGCATGTATACGGCATAATTATTTAATAAGAAAGTATGCTTTGAGGTCTCGCCCAAACAGCAGCAGCCGTAAGTGTACCTTGGCAAACGCACAGGCAGCCCTGTATTGAAAAGCACTTTCTTTACAAAACTTTTCTGTAACAAAGATATGCGATTCATATGGCGCATTGACCTTGGAAACTTCAACTCTCTGCTCTTGCTTGACACTCCAGTGAGGACTGCATGCAGTGAAGACTTCCCCCAGTTGCTACGACAAACTAGATCTCATGTGACACACCGTGACCAGCACCAACGTATGCACATTTATGTTACCCAATTTAGGAGCTGGGCTTCGAGCTGATTTGATGCACGGATTGAGACCCGAGTGGCAGATGCTCAGAGCAAGAGGTATAGTTCCTTGCTCACATCCTAACAGGGTCTCAGAGAGCGAGTCACTTACTTGCAACACAGCACACACAGATACAGCACTAAGGGAACAACAAAGATAGAGTCAGTTCTCACTGGCTTTTACAAAGCACACATGTAAAATACACATAAGTACACATGCACACTCCTTAGTGACTAAACAATCCTCCTTGGCCAGTTAGACTGGCCAATACAATCCCTAGCCATTCCTTCTTTCCAGACTGCTCTCGTTCCTTCACTCAACTGTCCACTTGATAGTGATGAGTGACTGCACACTGCAAGCTGGCTTGCAGTCAGCCCACTGTGCAGATGAACAAGGTGGCAGGTCAACCACACAGTCATCCACCTTTCACAAGGCTAGACCAGGGAAGCTATCCAAGAGTGGTTAGCGGCAGGTTAGTAGAACTGAACCGTGTGCAGTATGGGTCTTTGTGCCTTCGCTTCAAACTCCTGGATCAGCTCATCTATGTCGTTGTCCAGGTCCTCCGAATCACTCATCTGCAAAAACGATGGGGTTCAATCTTAAAGTCTGGCAAAGGCTTTTGCAGAAGAGTTCATGCTCAGTCACTTGCATGTCACCTGGACGCGGCTTTACTGAATTCTTTGCAATGCAAGGTGTGCAGAGAATTACCTCAAAGGACCGCTGCCACAAGTGACTGCTTTCACATTGTTCCAGATTATTATAGTTGCCTTTGGTAGCTGTGCCTCAATGCTTCCTTGCCGACTTTGTATTGAGCACTGAGGAGCGCAATGGGTATTCGCAGTTCGACGACCATCAAGCACGTTTGCTGCTCTCGCCATTGCCGAGTTGCATATTTGTTTGTGGGCGCAAGTCAGCCCAATAATACCCGGTGCATTTCAGCGCAATGCCAGTTTGTCCGTTTATTTCCTACAGAATTGTTAGCGTCACATGACAGTATCCCATGAAGCTGATCTGAGTGGCCGCTTTATCAAACGATGTTCAGAAAGAGTTTCGGCTGAAACAAAAGATACACGTGTGTCTTTCAAGTCTGATAATATCCCTCCTGGATACCGATACTCGCTCACTTGCTTTAATCCTACACGCTGTATTCTGTAAGCAAAGGTGTGCAGACTTTGTGCTAATGTGCTAAATCAATTAATGGGAGGAAAACTGGAATTGCCAGTACTAATCGGAAGAGTTCCAGCAGAATCTGCCAACAATGTTCTGTCGCACGTGCGTGCAACTATCGGCAGTGAAAATTGGTACCCTTGCAAGTCGGGCAGCCAGGGCAAGTGCAACACAAGCAATTTGGTGCCAACGCTCCTCCCCCTCCCTCTCATGCGTACAAAAAAAAAGCGTGTTCTCACCATCTGTGCCATCTCGCAGATGAGGAATGCGCCAATCGTAGCCTCCTCGTGGTTGTCCTGGATGTCCAGGTTGATGATGTGCACTGGCGAGTTGTCACACGGCAGCCGGTTGGAGAGCTCTGCATTTGGGTAGGGATATAGCAACATGACAGGGACACAACAGTCTTCGTGACAACCAGCCTCAGCTGCAGAAAAGCTGAATTCACTGAATGCAGAGCTTTGAAACCTACAGGTAGACCCACTTTCATGCCATAATAAATGTATGACCCACAACAACATTCTTCACACAACAGCTTCACACCAAAGCAGTACCTTTTTCAGCCCGTTGAAAATTGCAACAATTTCGCAGAAGCAGGCTAGGGTGTGTGGAGCTACGTTTGGCTGTGTGCAGTGTCATCAAAATGTGCAAACTATGCATTTTTAACACGATAGTGTTAAATGATTCCTTCACCAGGAAATCTGGCATCGTTTTTGGTGCTGTGAATGAAAAATCGTGAGCATGGTGCAAGCAGGTGGTAGACGGCACCAGGCATAGCCGCGCACTGACTGCCCGTATGGTTGCCTTGCATTACTTCTGGCTGGAGCTACCAACTCTGGGCACTCCTTTCATATGGGAGGGTGATATCAAAATCAGCCTGCCAGGACCCTTGCATTCGTTACCTGTAGGACACGCAGGCACGTATGATCATACGGCTTGGTTAGAGCGGGGCTTATATGTAAGTCGGTAGCTTACGCTATTGCATCATACCCATAAAGGTACAGTTTAAGTGTCCTCCATAATGTTTTGGAACAAAGTCTTGACTAACCAGCCGAGCATTTATCTAGACAGCAGGATAGCCATCTAAAATCATGCGAGTCCTAATGCCACACTGACACCCCCACCATTCAGCCTTGCTGCAGAATTTAAGCCCCCTTTTCTTGATACATCTGCATCCCCTTAGCCATCGCCTGCACCGGTATACGACCTCTTCCCTTCAGACTGGACTTTTTCCGAAAGTTCAGTGCCTTTATAGCTCAGGAGTACTAAGTACTAATTTATCAGCTAAGAATACAACCACATCAGACAACAAACACTTATATTGTCCCTCTAAGTAGTATGGATGAGGATCATAAATAATTACCTGCTAACAGAAAGCTTTCATAAGGAGTCTGCAGGAGGGAAAAAGTATGTAAGGCCGCCTCTCCGCAAGAAGTGCATTAACCCAGCTACACTAGGAATAACGTCCAGAGCAAACGCGGTTGGCACCACTCACCCTCAACAACCTGGTCGTAGACCCGTTCCTCCACCGTGAAGATGACGTCAAACTTTTCGTAGCAGCTCTGGAACCTTTCTGGGTTTGGCTTAATCCGCCGGTTCCGATCCAGCATGTGCAGAATGCCATTTTGAGTGTATCTGCATTTGCACACTGTCAAGGAATGTGCGGGTGCACGGGATACTGGCAGAGAGGTGGAAATCTCTCTCCTCCTCTCCTTCCAAATGGCCAGAACACGCTCCCGCATTCTAAGCACATGAAGCTGGCTGCGAAAAATGTTGTGAAGGCACCTGCAGTAGTACACTCCAGCACCTGGGGTTTTTTAATGTGCACTGAATTTCGTAGCAGAGGAATTCTTACAGCACTCTATTCCCCACCACTGCACATGCGTACCATGCTACACCGCAGTGGGTGTTCACTGTTCTGATTACTCTCTAAACTCATCTGAGAAACACTGTTCTTCCTTTCAATCAATCTGCCAGTGGGCCCGATTAAGCCTGCACCAAAAGAAACCAGCAAAGCCTCTTCAATTTTAGACGCTTGTCCCATATTCACAGAGTACAGGGCTTTGGCAAATAGTGAGAAATCTCACCGATACGATCGATTCTGCTTAATAAGTTTTTTGGCGTAATATGATTTGCCTTATTCCTGGCTGGCTCTATAGAGGTCATGAATTTTTGTATGCCTAATAAGACCGTATTTTAGCTTGGGTTTGGATATTATGATCGCGAAAAATACATGAAAAGCTCATGTGGTTTCAAATTTCCATCCAAGTCCAAGAGGCACCGAAAAATGGTAGCTGTAATAACAGTTGCCACAGTAATTGTGGCCAATATTTCACTACCCCTCAGTCACTAAATAAACCACCCTTCCGACTTTTGCTGTTGAAAATTCTCTATTTTTTAATTTTCTACCGGGTCCCTCAGTTTCGCACTTTTGCTGTCAAAGTCTGCAGAACTGACCTTCGACACGTGCCAAGATGCTGTGCACTGATATCTGAGTATTTATCTTTTGATGGAATTATCTGAGGCGGGGGTGACACTGTCAGTGAAGTTGGCACAGCACCAGGTTTTAGACACTTTTTCCGGCTTTGTCATGGGTATGGAGTGAAGTGATGAAACTGCGACTCCACTCCTCTATAGACGATTTTACAGAGGGGTGAAGGGTGCTGCCATGTTGGGCGCTGGGCTGCTGCCGTAGCAAAGGAAAGAGTTGATGATACCCCCCCTTAAAGCCCCCCCTTAACAGGTTTCTCCGAGGGTCGTAAAATGATCTATAAGAGTTTCAGAAAAATTTGCTTCTGGACATTAGGAAACTAAAAGTTCAACATAAAATGATAGGTTCTTCAAAGCAATTCAATGCGCCATGATGAAAGTAAGTTCTGTGCTTAGTATTTTTCATACTCAACTTTTCAGAGCCTGCTTTTGTATAATGCAATTTTCAGACAATGTGGTTTAATTTTCAATTGCCATGAGAATTGTATCAATGAGATTCTACTGCAGTGGTCTCTCTTTTTCTTTTTTTACCTGCACTGGGACGCAAACATGCCTGCAACACATATTAGAGATAGGGAGCGGAATTTGGGATGCTTAACATGACAAAATGAACGAGGTACAGGAAACAAGTCCAAGCCCCCTACCAACGTTTGGGCAGCGGGATTTTTTTTCTTCGTCTAGCCTAAAGTCCTTCACTACTTAAGGAACTTTATTGTCACCAAAATGAGGCCAATTCCATTTGTAGAAACGTTGGCTAGTAGGCTTGGACTTCTTCCCAGTGCATGGTTAATTTTTCTGCTATGCATCATACCGCGGCAACTCACGCTTTCCTAAAGCTGGTTTTGGTTTTTCAGGCACTCTACCAGACTACTAGCTGTCTAGTGGGAGTCCTTATAATCTACTAAGTGGAAAAAAAAAAAAAAAGAAAACCCTTCATGCTTTTACCTTACACAGACAGATGGCTTGGGTGTTGTAACTGAGTAAGGAAAAGCTAAAAAAAAAAAAAAAAAAGCAATGCACTCCATAAAGATTCAATAATTCCTGGGTCATCATAAGGGGCCGTCACCATGAACAACATACTTAAAGCTTTATTTCTTGAAACTGACTCAGGGGCTTAAAACATCAAGCCTACATCATTTAAAAACTGTCACGCAACCATGTGCTCCTATGCTGCACTATGTTAGCACCCTGAGATCCCTTTGTTTGAGGGTCCCATAGTAAAAAAAGCTTCAAAAATGTATAACCAAGCCTCTGACCACACCAAACAGTTCAATATTAAGTGTGGACACTTCACTGCAATCATGCTGCTGGCAAAGAAGTGTAATCATGATGTTCTTCAATCAGTGGGTGATAACAAAATCTGTGATGCTCATTTCTATGGTCCAGCATATCTAGCTGTTCAGGAAACATCAACAGAACTAAGCACAAAATAGTGCAGGGTGCTGATGTGTGTGTATTAATGGAGACACTAGCTGTATTCAAGCCTTATGTACATGAAATGAACACTGACAGCTGTTCAAACTGGAGTGATTGGTTCTTTGCATGGTCTTGCATCTTTGTGCCATTCAAGAAATGCGAACAACATCAAGCAACACAGGAAACTGATGTGCAACTTGTTTTATCCTTAGCCCTGTCGACATTTCTTGAGGTAAGCAAAAATGCAAGGCACACACATAACCCAGCAGCCCAATTCAAACACTCGTAATGCTCATTTCATGTACGTCAGGCCTTGAGATGTACTGCAAGTGGTTCCTCTAACCAAAAACATGCTTCTTAGTCGAACTCAATGCTGAAGCACTACGCCACACAAGAACCGTTACACATGATCGCATCTCCCTGTCCTGCATTGCTTTATCCCCAGTCCTGTCAATGCCTCTTCAATCTCTTCAATAGTGCAAAAATGCAAGCCCATTCAAATAACCAAATAGCCTAGCATGAAATGTCGTTAGCCTTTTAACAGCGGTAATTTTGTGCTGATTAATACAGATGTTTGCAAATTTATCTGCACTGATTAAAATCAGTAGAATTAACCAATAGCCTAACCGCATCAAGAAAACTCCCCATATCTGTACAACAGCTGCAACTGTTCAACGAGTGCATTTTCTCTCGTGAAGCTTAGTCCTACTCGGTTGTAACGCCTAGTATGTGTGCATCGCTGTGACAACTGTGGCAAGCAAGGATACAGGGCCTTATCCTTGTCCATCAAATCCTGGTACATCTGCTCGTACGTGACACCAAAGTCGTACACGTTGGGCTTGTCTGGCGCTGACCCCGGCAGCTTCACCTGGGCGCCCGAACCAAACGACCGCACCTTGAAGCCCTTCTTGCTGCAACATGAAATGGGTTGAGGAAGAAGCATCATTAGGCCAGGCAGTAGTTTTGATTCCACGAAGGATTGTGCTACTAAAGCCCCATGTGAGCCTGCTTGGCGTCGAAGTCCGACACAGCAACTTTCACGTGACAAAGTCTCACAGGCACCGAGTGGCCGGAGTTTACAACGCTTGGAGTCAAATATGCCCATGTGCACACACGAGTACTTGCTGCCACAAGCCCAAATGAAAGTCCTGCAATGTATTCAAATGCACTTAATGTTGCCCGCAAATACGTTCTTTGCCTAGACACTGACAAATTGTGCTAGAAGAGATGAACAAAGAACAGTTTTTCTTTGTTTTACACATCAGAGTAAATAAATTTCCATGGCTTATGTTAATTTCTTGACCATATTTCAACATGCGGCCTGTACACCTCCATAAGAAGTGTAGCCACAACCAACTGCAGCAGCTCGATAAGCAAATGGGCATTAAGTAATAATAATAATAATAATAATAATAAAAACCGCCTTTGGAGTGGCTTTGAATATGGGCTACAAAGCACGTTTTTCATATACAGAGCTACTTCAGCTGAAGAACATACGACCGCTAGAGCATGATAATTGCAGATTTCAACACATCTTCTTTACAGTATTGCAACCATGATATGCATGGTTCAGTTTTGAAGTGGCCTATTTTTCGCGTGAAAGCACAGGTAGTGCTAACACAAGCCTAAACGCCCATGATGTTACAACATGTGCTAGGTTTTGAGTGGTAATCACAGAACGAGGCTGACACAGGCTACTAGTACAGTCCATTACTGCATGTTACAACTATTAACAAAACATTTTTTTTTAAGGCATCAGTACTATAAGTTATGTCTAAACCTTAATGTGAAGTACTGCTTGGCGAAGGACATACTTCGAGTGTACAAAAAGCATTACAGCTTCCTTGAAAGAATTTCTCACTTCATCTCAGTTTCTAAATCATTTCTCATCAAATAACCTGCCTAGATACCGAACGGCCACATGCAATAAATGCCCTATTTGCAGCAGTCAATGAGAGCAACACAAAGAAAAACATTTCTGTGCTCTGCACATTATGAGATCACAGCCTGACCCATGCAATGTCCAATCTCTCGGAGAGAAAGCATAAAAAATCGAATTTATCCCCACTATGAAAGTACACCGATAACACAAGAATACACTTTGTACAAATGCCCAATGGTATGTGAAAGTAGTTTTGGTTCTTTTGCACACATACTATAAAACACATTTTCCTGCATTACAGCGCTTGTAGCGATATTTGCAGCAGGGGCTGGACAAACTACGGTGTTTTAAGTGCGATAGTTTACACACTAATGGAGGCGGGGACGGCTTTTAGCTATCAATGCCCCATGAAGGACACTTTTTTTTCTCTTGTCAACTTATACGCCTGGCTCATTAATGCAACTACAAGGCAAAAGGCGCAACGCTGCTTCACCCAACATAACCTATTGCACGGACAGGTTCCCAACGCAAGGCACCGCTCGTGAAAGAATGCCGCTGCTGCCTTGGATCGGATTTCTGCTCTAGAACGGAAGCAGATGTATGAGCATACCCGCCGCACACAACCACCCGCGCCTCGAACGGCTTGGAAACTTGTGCTGCTAACCGTTCACTCCATTAGGGCTGCTCACAATCACCTGACGCCGCCTCCAGTACTAAAAAGAAGCGCCTCGTAACAGTGTCATGTCGCGTGCGCTGTCATTTCCGTTCACGTTTTCTGTGAAAAAGCTCAAATTGCAAACCGAGAGCAAACAGGCTTCGAATCGCCTTTGGGCACACCGCAGCGGGGTGTTCTTTTCAACTGCGTTAGTATTCCAAGCAGCTTCCTCAAGTAAATGATAGGTACCACATCCCCTGGCTGGCTGCTCCGACCGTAGTACGAGGTGGGCCACCGGTCAATGAGCAGGAACTGAAATCTCGGCCGCCTGGGAGCAGCCAGGTGCGGTGGCGACTACACACCTCAAGAAAGCGTGCGCTTCCATGCTCCGGTTTTGGTTGCTGGAACAGACGACGGCGAGCCTCAGTGATCCGGGCATTGTTGCCGCTTTAAGGTGGGCAGAGAGATTCTCGAAAATACTACGACTACGAAAACGGTGATGAGGCGACAGATCCCGGTTGCACGATCGACTTGCAGTGATAAGGCGGAACAACCATGCCCCGATCTTGGGCGCTGACGGACACTAGACGTGCTGCCCGACGCAAGGCGAAAAATGGATCAAAGCGGACTAGAACGATTCCTCGGCGGTATGACTGTCATCTGGACCAAGTGGCTACGAGGAAAAGGTGCGAACGCATGACAGTCCACCCCGTCAGCACAACCGCGTCGGACCGGTTCTTGTGAGAATGAATTACAAACCTAAAAATAAGAAAAACAGCCAATAAAAATAGGAAGCGCATTAGTGCCGCAGAAAATATTGTGTAAAAATTGTCGAAACACTAGCTTAAGTATTTATTTTGCATACTGTATAAATAAAATTTTTACTGTTATATTTTTACTAATTTTTTACTTTAAGAAAAATTATTTTTCTCTATAATTATGCCGAGGCTAGAGACACGCCCGTGGCAGCAGCCGACCCCACACACGTTTCTCCTGCTGCCACGCACGGAAATACGTCACACTCACGTGACCCGCGCATGATGACGTCAGTGGATGCGCGCTTTCGTTTAAAATGGCGCTCTGCAAGTGTTCAGCCGAGTAGCGTTTCATCTGTGTGATATTTGCTCGTCATAGCTTTAAAGGTGTTAATTTTGTTGCGGCGGTGTTAATTATTGCTATTGGTACGCATGAGCTATTTTGTGTTGTGAGTTGTGCGTTAAAGGCGAAGTGTTGCACGCGCGCAGCGAGAACAGTCAATTGCTGCGTTCCTGTCTCGTGTAAGATACTACATATTTTGGCGACGAGGATGTTAGCTTAAACCAGGACCTCGGCGTGGACTGCTGGCCGTCTATCATGAGCTTTTCAGGTCTTCAGCCGCCTCCGCCCTTCCGTGGGAGTAATGGTGGCTGGCGTTCCACAACTACATGCTGGCGTCTGGTGCCTCCACTAGATACCTCCACACTTCTGCTAACCGGAGAGGGCTATCCTGCCAGCGAATTTTCTACACATTGTCGCCGTCGTCCACTTCAGCGCCTACCGCTGCTGCCTCACACTCCGGTGACGATGCTATCTTTATACTGGCGACGCATTACAAATATTCCGTAAATGTGATCGCCGCACGCCACCGTTTTCACTGCCGAGTACAAACTGCCGGAGAGATAGCATATGAGTACATCGCTGCCCTTCGCAGCCTTGTCGGCGACTGCGGTTTTGGGAGCTTCGCGGACATCATCAGGGACCAGCTGGTGAAGACCATTAGTCACTATTTCAGTAACCGCCATCTCCTTCTTGACTCTGTCGCGCTAGACAGTGCCAGCAAGCTTCCTGTGAAGCAAAGGAGCTGTCAGAAGAGGTCGCTCCAGTAGAGCGCGTGGGATGCGAGTGCACATCAGAACGGGTCCTTCAGGTCCCTTGCATCAAATGCAGTTGCCACGTATGTAAATCTTCATCTGCACTTCCGGAGTGTTCGTGCTATCGCTGCAGTTCTCCTGCCCACTTGGCGAACGACTCCACATGGCAAGCTCGCAAACGAAAGTGTCGTCGGTGCGGCGAAGTGGGCTATTTGGCATCTGTCTGCAAGTCGTCTGATCGTTCTAGTGAAGTGCAGAAAGTCGAAGATGATTCTTCCAGCAGTGCTGCTATTATTCAGGTCTCTACTGTTCCTCTGCAACCTGTTGCTTTGCCAGGCAAGCTTTGGGATAAGCCTGCTATTGACATCGTGGGCCGTTTCGACCAAGCTCCTAGTAACTGTCGCTTTGCAATAACACTCATTGACTATTACAGTAAATGGCCAGAGGCTTCTTTCACAACTGCCACAGTTCAAGAATTGCTTCTAGGTACATTTGTTCACGAGGATTACCCTGAGGAAATAGTGTCGGATCACGGACCACAATTTTCATCCTCGGGGTATACGTAACTGCTACTCCTCAGTTTATGACCCTTAAGCCAATGGACTTGTAGGACAGTTTAATAGGGTTTTCAGGGCATATGCTCAGATGGCTCTTTGCGAGCGACGTGACCTACGTACCGCTATTATAACTGTGTCTACCACTGTGCGCCACATTCCACGACAGGAATCGCACTAGCCATCCTAGTTCATGGCCAGATGCCTCGCATAAGACTTAACGTTGTGTACCTGCCCAGATCAGTGCTTCTCGACTGATCGTACAAGAGCACTGAAGCTTTATTGCCAGTGGCTAGAGCAGAAGCAAGCCAAATATAAGCTTTATGCAGACCAGCGAAGTGGAACCAAGCACTATGACTTTCAGATTGGAGACTATGTGCGAGTTTGCAAGCCGATTGTGTGAGGCAAGCTGGCTGCTCGGTTTCAGAGCCTCGAAGAGTTGTTGAGCGAATTGGACCAGTCTCACACCTGCTGGATGATGGGCGAGTGTGGCACTCGTCCTAATTATGAGCTGTTAGAAAAGCAGTTGTTCAGCGCCAACCACCGCCCTCAGCTCTGATGGCTCTCCCCGCTAACATTTTGTTGCCCACTGACTGCACCCGAGTGTCGACCAGTCCACTACCAGAAACGCAGACCAGAGTACAACCTCGCATAACCCCAATAACGCAGGTGTTAGCCCGGGAACTTCCTCATTCCTGGCTTTGCCCGACACAGAACTGACAGACCCCCCTCAACCAAAGTGTGCCTCAACAGCAGCAACTACTACTCCTCTTCCTTCTCCCCGCAGAAGTAAATGTGAAAAGAAGCTTCCCGCAAGGTTTAAAAGACTGTGATGTATTAGAGGATATTTAGCCATTTGCCAGCAAGGTTTTTTTGTTTTTTTTTTAAGTGCGGTGGAAATGTGATGAAGACGGTGTTGTTGCACATGTGTATGCAAGAAAACTAGGAAGTGAAATATAGAATGGCTGGAGAGTAGTCAATTGCTGCATTGCTGTCTTGTCTACGCTACAAGTTGCATTATGTTTCTTTGGTTCGAACCCGGGAGCTTCAGAACAGTAGTTGGTTATGTAAAGTGTTGCTCAATTCAGGTATAGGCATTTGGTAGGAATGAGCTAGTCTTTTGCATATATTACATAGCCCTTCTGGCCTTTTGTGCATATTGTCGCGCGCAAGATAAAGGGATGTTCCTTACTTTTGCTAACCTTCAAATAGTGTCGTGTGGTGGCTGCATGGTGACTAGGACAGTGAATTACGTTGACCAATATTTTTCATCATGTCGCAGTCACGATTTTGTACGAGCAGACAGAAATAGCTGAAGATGTTTGCACGGGGCAAATGACATCTATGTTCTCATTTACCAATTCACTTGACCGGTTATCTTACGCCATTGTCGAGAGCGAGCCTTTGGCGTAAATCGCTTTCTTTGCCATTCTCCTGTGAGACCAGAACAAGTACACAGCTAATGTAAGCCAGACCACTCAACTTCTACACACAAACGATCGTTATAGGCAGGCACTGCATTGTGTATCCAAGGTGGTGAGGGAACCATGTTCCTTGGCTGGAGTTGCAGAGGCGCTCTATTCAGCGCACCTACTGGAGGAATAGTCGAGTCTCCCCATTTTGGGCTGGAACTGACCTGCGACGCTATTTATTACGACTACTTTCCACCAATAAGGTTATCTGCTTTTACTTCAGGTTTCCATGAAAATAATTAAATAGTGCTCCTTTGTTAAGGCGCTACACTGATCAGCTCCCTTTTTAACAGTGATCGGACGTTCCAAGAGCCTAAATGGGGAATGTTGCATACACATGCAGTTAAATTACTTAGCATTTAGTAAACATGTTTATTCAGTCATATTTTTTGACCTACTATGTCTAAATATTAAAACATCCTTGCAGCCAGTGGAATTACATTTTTTAATCAATAGCTTTATGGGTTGAATTCATGATCGAACCGGACGAAAAGCACAACAGCTGTATACATTCCAGACCAACTTGGGCTATGAAGACACTGTAGGGGAGGGCTCTGGATCATTTCGATCACCTTTAACTTCTTTAACAGGTACTGACTGTGCACAGTACACGGGTGCTATGCTTTCTGCATCAATTCAAACACGGCTGCCACGGCTCAAATCACTGTACCCTGGTTCAGTGGTTGAGCATCTTAACCACCGAGCCACTGTGGCGGGGTAAAAGTAAAAAAATAGGTATATAAGCGTTGACTTTTTTCTTTGCACACACCATAGTTTATTTCATCCATGTCTCTGCTGTAACACCCTAAGTTTACTTCACTTGACAATAATGAATCAAAAGCCAAGACATTTGTGATAGCCACAGTTGCTTATGCGCCATAAAATCCCATATATATAGACATTGAAATTCTGCATATGGAACTGCAACTTTAAACCCAAGCTCTAAGGCCATCTTAGCCCATGCAGTGCTGAGGGCACTGCTGCCACCCAGTCAAGTGATCTTGCAACTTTGGTGACAGGTTGCAAAGCTTGAACAGTTACTGTGCACTCCTAATGCACTGTATGCAATGACTATGGCGAAGGAAGGCGAGAGACGGTGGCAGGCGGGCACCATCTACAAAGCTATCCGATAGCCCTTTTCGGGCCCTGACAGAAAGAACACTTTCATATAATGCCTCCTTCCTGGTAAGCATGTGAAGCTCTCATTGTTACAATTGTTTTTTTTTTTTTTCTTTTGAATTATGTTTACGAAGAGCAGTACTCTCCCCCATTTTTTTCTTTGTGCCACTCTACCGAGAGTACCATAATGACAGACCCTGATTCTCTGCAAGAACAAAGAGTAGAGTTGCCTGGCACTTCCTATGATTTTGTTACTCTTCAGAAATGCTTGCTTTTGTCGCAACGCCCCGTCTACTTACTCCCTTGGCTTTGGTATCTGTGACAGCACCTTTTGCATGACATTGTGGCCTATAAGGTTTGACAGCAGTAGTCAGTAAGCCAAGCACAGATTCCTCGTGAACTTTTACTAAAGCTTTCGTAGCACACTTGTTGCATGCAGGTTACCTGCATGGTTGGTCAAAGGACCCCATGCCTTGGGGTGTGCAGTTAAGCTGCACAATGGGGAACTTGTGAAGCTGCCAAAGTTTCTCAGGGAAGCAGACAAGACCATCCTCACCTTACATACATCTTGAGCTTTGGGCTATTTGTGCCTCATAAAAGAGTCAAAAGATTGTGACCTATTATATACATTCTGCTTCATAAAGTGCTTTTAAATGGCACCTTCGTTTCTTAACAAAGGTAGGACTTTTCAATAACCAAGATAAAGCAAAAAAATTATGCCGAATTCAAATTTACTGCAAAAGCATGGGGTAAATAAAGATGTGAGGTATGTCTGATGCCGTGGCCTTTGTCTTCAACTATTTGAGGATGCCTCTTGCAGTTGGCAGGTGACATGAACAGGTGACTCCTGTGACGTCACAAGACCGCACGTCATGGTGGAATCGGCAAGTGCTGCTAACTTTAGCTTCGCCATTGAGATGGGAGGGTGAGATCAGAATCGCCTTTTGAGTCCCAGGCTAGACATGCTACCCTAGGTCACACAAGCACATTCATATGGCTTGGTTAAAGTTGGGCTTTATATCTATGTCACTCCCGGCAGCTTGAGCAGCATACATTACGGCCCATCTCACAGCATGCCTCTGGCAGGTGGCATGGCTGGCCACTTTTCGGCTGTTTCTGTGACATCATCTGTCTTAAATTTACCTGCCTTTGTGTTTGCTTGCATTAAATGTGCGTGTGACATCAGCAGTGACATATGTTCTCATGTGGTTTAACCATGTAAACTGTCCTGATCTTCAATCTGCTTTAAAATAGCAGGCCTGGTCCTTTGTGGCAGTTGTCAAATGCCGAGAAACTTGCGCTAAGCGATACAAGGAACAGCAGGCAAGAAGATACAAAGTCATCTACATATACCTTATATCACGTATATCAAAATAAACTACGCCAAACTAGTGTTCTTGCTTGCTTTATTAAATTTCCCACATTAAAAATTTTTTTCAGGTGTATATAACAGCAAAAGAGCAGCATTTCTTCGTTACAGTACAGATCTACGTATGATCATTTTTGCATTAACTACACTTACATTGAATACTTGGGCTCACAAAAAGACTGAGGTAGACCCTAAGTTCCATGCCGCGGCGACCCCTTTTGTGATGGGTAAACCAAGGCGCCCTTG
Source organism: Amblyomma maculatum (assembly GCF_055883805.1). Lineage (NCBI taxonomy): Eukaryota > Metazoa > Arthropoda > Arachnida > Ixodida > Ixodidae > Amblyomma > Amblyomma maculatum. The sequence goes on from NC_139346.1 coordinate 50,670,966, forward strand.
GGTTGTGCGATGTCAGTGCACGTTATAAAACCCAGGTGGTTGAAATTTCTGGACTATTCGACTATGCTTTGAGACGTTAAACCCATTAACTAAAGAAGTAAACCCCAAGTGATCTTTCTTTACCCACACAGGAGTAGCACATTATACGGCTGAAAAGAAAGTTAACTGAATCACAGAAAATGTGAGCGCATACAGCTGTAGGTATAATAATCTACTGGTAGTAAATTTACTGCCAGCTGGTTCTTAAAAGGACATGCATGTGTACACATACTGCTATGACAGGAAGCACACTTCTAAGAAGTAATAATTTTTTTTTAGTGCCTAAAGCTTTGAATAAACATGTGCATGTCTTTTGAGTGTCCTGCATATGCTGACGAGCGTGCATACTACGAACATAGCATAGAAAAGCTCTCCCCAGTGCCTTTAACAATGGGCATTGTTTTAGGTCTCTCAGCCTGCCCTAGGCAACAGAGGCTCACAACAAACGTTTTATTTACGTATTTGAAAGACATTGGACTTTTAGACAAACTAAGTTCACCTTGAATGTTACACTGTGGCATTTTTCACGCTGTGAACTCTATAAGCACATTTATCAGACTATGCATTTCATCATTTCATTTTATACCATGACTCCACGATGCACCTTAGAACGCACTTAATGGCTGCATTTTATGTCCCTCTTCATTTCTTTTAATCTCCTCAGGATTCTTTTTTCATCGTTACCTCCCGAATTCCCCTTCCTACACAGAGTAGCATGTCAGAGAAATTTAAACGGCTAAAATCTCTGTTCTTCATTAAAGGGTCTCTCTCTCTCTGTGCATGTCTTTTGACCTTGTGGCCAGCAGGCACCACCACAACACTTTGAACTCGCACAGAGAACATACTTTTGTCGGCATAAAGGAATTTTTCAAGCTCACAAGACTTTTAGAATAAAAACAACCAAAGTAATATATATGTCTCTTTGTGTGCATTCTTGTGACAACGTACCAGGCACATGGACTCTTGTGAAATTGCTGCACCTACTGTCCACTGCTGTACATTTAAACACCCAGCACACCAATCCTGTTTTGATCTGTATTTTTTCATGTTTTCGAAATAGCACAAGTGCACTGGTCCACAGTCAAGAGATGTGTAAGAATGCCCTTCCCGGTTGAATTGAGGCCTTTTGTAGTTACAGAGTCAGCACCTGTGACTCAAGTCCCAACATCAACTACAGTTGATGTCATGACACATAAGCCAAGGTGGGGCTCATTTCTAGAAGAGTCAGTATTTTAGTCCACATGGGCATGCCTGCTACGAGCAATGATGAATATGTTTTGAAAATGCCCAAATATTGCAGACAAGAAAAGCATGCTCTGCAAAGTCTGCATTAACCGTGCCCATGACATGGACGAGCAGGGTCATGTTTTTCTAGTGAAAGTAGCAAAGGACAATTAAGCTCGGCTCAGTGACTACTTTTATTTCTTGAAGTACTGGGGAAGGTGGAGGTGTTCTGGGTGAAAACAGAACATATATGAGGCAACACAAGCAGAAGTGCTTTTAAACTGATGAAGAAAGTATACTGAAGTTCTTTTGGACAGCAATAGAAAATGAATTGACTGGTTCTGTTCAGAATTTGTGGTAGTAGCACAGCACAAAAGGGTAAACAAGGATCAATATATTTCTAGCATCATCCTGACATTTCAACAACTCATTTGGCATCCTAGACAGTATGACGAAATATTTACAGCTATATGAGAAAAGTTAACATTTGTTTATATTTTACGAATTAACAGTTAACTAAAATGTAAGCATGTACAACAAGGCAGTACATGAAGTCCCGGCAGCCCATGACATGAACTAAAATACAGTGATGATCATCTGCCCTGGTGCTTCTCTGCAGTGCACAAGTACAGAGGGGCGAAGAATACACAACAAACGGTGTGCTAGCATACAGGCAGGCTGTGCCTAAGACAGCTGAAAGCAACAACGATGCACTTACATATGAAGGCCAGTTCTCGGGAAAGCAACATAAAAAAAAAAAAAGATACTGCAACAGCGAGTAGCTATACGGGTAGCTACCGCACCAAATTAGCATGTACTACGTACTACTAAGTACAGCACTGCACACTTGGAGAAGACGTGACCGAAGGGGCTTATCAACTCGCACTGTACACAAACCTCGCAAGTACACACACTGTCCCGCTTGTATCCCAACGACGTGAAGAAACCGGGAGCACAAATGATTGAAGTATCTACGCGCAAATTTTACGATAAATGACTGATGCAATAAATCCACTGTGAATTCTTTTTATATAACTTTCAGTAATGCTAAGAGAGCCTTACCAAAACAGTCAATGCGGGAAGTGTTCTCAATGTGGTAATGGTCCCTGGAAAGAGACATGACACTATAGAGGCTAGCACATTTGACTAGCCTCTATATAGTGCCTAGAATATCCTCTATAACTATACTATAACTACAGTGCGTCGCCATTTGTAATACGTCCCGCAGTGAAAGTAGCTTGCAGCAGTGCCGCACTGTACCATTTGTTGACAAAAAAAGAAAAAGAAGCAACCGCAAATGAAATATTGCACTTAAAAATTAAATTTCAGGCTCTATAAAGGTCCGCATAGATGGTGTGTTTTAGTTTTCGCCTGTCAATTCTGTTATACCATCCATGGCTGCAGCTGAGATGGCAGACGACGCGGCCTGGGAGACACGAGAACACCATACACGAGATAGTATACAACTTCGAGTGTCTCAGAGAATTGCAGTGAACAGGACATCCGACCTAACGACGCCGAAGCGTAGCTATATATTATCAGTAGAGCTTCCGTGTAAGCAATTCTAGGTTATATGAAATGCGAATCACACTAGGGTCGCGGTAGTGCGCGCGGCCTGTTATCATATGTGCCACATATATTACAAGTGAGACATATGTACCACAGAAAGAACAGGGTGCTCGCATTTGGGCGTAACAGCTGGTTGAATATATTACGAAACGAGCTGTGGTGATCATGCAAAATAATAATAAAAAACTAAAATCTTTATTTAATGCATGCGGGTTGAACTATAGTCACGCGGCACATATTATATCTGCCGAATTTTTCAGCGCTGGAAAATATTTACTTACTGCCCCATCTCAATGATTTTCCAGGTACGCTGTTTTTGAAAGAGAAAAGAAAAAGGAACACTGTAGAATGATGGAATGCAAGGACGTCTTCATTATACAAACAGGGGGCTTCTCTGCATGTCAACTTATGTTGCTGTAAAGCCCACCCATTATGATATTTTTTTACAAAAAAGTACCCGATATCCTCTTCACTGGCTGTGATGCTGCATCGTGGGCGGAAGCCGGCAAAGCAGTGATAGGAATTGGTTAATGTAATAAAAAAGATCCATGTTGAAAATTTATAACTTTTGCTACAAATATATTCTACAATTTAGCTCAAAGGACGGGATTGCTGCACATATTTTGGTCATGTTAATGTAAAGTGCTTGCTCCGCAGAGCGAACCGCATGCAAAGGTGATGACAAGACCTGTTTCCGCTCATAGATGCATGCTTCATCTATGCCAATAAACAATGAACAAGAAGCAAATCAGCAATTGCCAAATAATTCTTCAGCTGGTAGCAACATTAGAATAATAAAACTATTGTGTAAGTTGTATTATTGTTTGTGTTACATAAGTAATTATCTGATCTTTTCAATGTTATAATTATTATGTTGTTATAAATTATCAAAGAATATCATTGTGTTGTATTATAAACATTATTTAACATTACAAAGCAAAATCCCTTTGATATAGTCTTCTCTACATCGTTATGCACTTTTTCAATAATAACTGTAAAACAACATAATAAAAATATACTTGAAGCAGTGGGTTGCAGAATTTTCTCCCTGTCTCTTACCGCGAAGACATCTTTAACTAACAGTACTTTGCAACTAAATCTCTTAAATTCTGCCTGCAACAGAGCGCATGCACAGATATAGTATTTTGTTAGAAAGGTTTGCTTACTACCCATTCATCACTACCTCGTGGGGCACCCTTTTTTTTTCTATTTACACAAACAATAAAGCAGAGGGCTCTGGCTACTCATTTTCACCCACTCATATGAATCACCTGGTCTGACATTAAGCATTACGTTAACATATCTACATAATATCACACAAACACAGTCAGTACACTAGCATATAAAACCAAGTACTATATAGCACCTCTTAATTATGGCCTAGTTATTGTATGCTTGGCTCCATGCATGGTATCGACGCGAGTGCACCGAGTTGTATATGTTGTTTAGTGTTGTGCAGGATCATATATATGTCACTATATGACTTGTTGGAGTCACTCTAGCTAAAAATTGTTTAGCTGTTTGACTGGAGATGTAAATTTTCCATCTGGAAACAAAAATACTTTTCAGATGGATAGAGTTCAATAATCCAGCCTGAAAACTGTCATTCTGGCAGGAATATATATAGTTTCCAGCTGGAAAGAAGCGATTTCCCGTTCAAAAGCCCAGCTGTAATTCAAATTATTTTAATTCAATTCATCTAATTTATGCTGAACATTTCATTTATGAACTCTCGGACAAAAAACTGCAGAGACAGTTTAGGACGAGGTAAGGGAGGCTGCAGTGACAGAATTATCAAAAGTTCAAACAAGAAGTTTCTAATGAAGAAATTCAGCCTTTTCTGAGTGCATGCATTTAATGAAAGATGAACCAAAGTACCGACAATATGCAACATTACTATTCCTAAAATAACATAGCAAAATGCACACAAAATTCACATTTATAGGTTCAGTGAACAAGGTACCATGCAATGCACAGTAAAATAGAAAACACAGGCCCCTCTAGAAATATTTAACACAAAACTTTGTCACTCACAAGGTTGATATTGGAAAAATACAGTTTATTTAGTAGAACTAGCACTGTACAAGTTAAAAGACTGAAGGAGGTAATTAGTTTGGCAATGTCAATTATCATCCCTTTTTCACAGGTACAAAATATTAAAACAATGTTGCCCCTGATTGGGTTATTAAATTGCTGACATTTTTCATCATCAAAGTGCAAATGATAAAAAGATGGTAATAATAAATTATAAAGAAATAATATAGAGAGACAATTTGATGCTGAATGGTTAGCTCTGTTGAAGCTTGACAGTAATTGTTTATGAAACAAACGGCTTTTTTTTTTTTCTAGAGGCAGAAGTGCACTGATGTCTTTTTTTTTAGTAGTTGCCTTCCATACCAGCATGCAATAGTTAAGGTGGGAACAGAATATGACATGGTAAACTTGATTCTGGGTCTGAAAGAGGGCATACCTACAACAGGAGTTTTTTGGATACCTGTTCAATATGACTATCCCATGTCAGCTGACTTGAGAATATACACCTAGGATTTTATGCTGTATCACAACGTTTATTTCATGACTTCTTAATTTTAAATTGAGGCTTGGGGAAACATGTTTGTTTTTAGGAGCAAATAAAATTCCTTCGATTTTAGTTTCATCAATTTTTAGGCTGTTCATTTGGTAGTTCAAGTAGTTTTTACAGTGCACTAGCCGTTAGCCATTTCAAACATATCAAGTTTATTAGTTGAGCTAAAAAACAAACTTAAGTTGATGCATGAGATCATTTATATATAAATTAGATTTAAGAACAGCCCAAGAATGCTGACTTGTGGAACATAGGTGCAAATCCCTCTAACTGGCTTAAGGAACAAATTTCTAGTTCATCCCAGTTGGATAACAATGAATCCCCAACTGTAATTCAACTGCTATTAACTGGAAATTTGTTCCTTAAACCAGTTAGACAAGGTTTTCACCTGGCATAGCAAATTAGAATGATAGCCATTGATGTGAATGTACCGAGTTCAGCCGGTTAGATATGATTGCAAAAGAGCATGGACACTATAACAATCTAATTTATTAAGAGTCACATGGCATAATAAATAAAACAAAAATGCCAAAAGTGAATATGTCAGCCTTAATGTTGTAACCACAGAAGGGCGGATTGACCTGCCCTTTCGAAAGCCATGCCAAGATTTTGATAAAATATTGTGCTTGACTATGTCGAGGTGGCTTAGAATAACCCTTTCAAGGCCCTTGGAAAATATTCTTTCATCTTTTATATATGACCAAAACTTTTCCTTATTTCATGTCATTTAGAAAACTTCCAGATGAAATAAGCAACTAGAGGTTGAAAATTCTGTAAACATGTAGTGCTAACAAATGTCAGCGTCGAAGCTAGTGTACCACAAGAAAGTATGATACACTTACGATTCATCTGTGCGATGGCAAAGAGGGAGTTAAAGTGGCCCCAGTAAAAATAAAAACAAAAAAAAAAAAACATTGGAACCCCCTGGAATGTCAATCGTACTGATGCACTCAATTTTTTTCCAATTGGAATTTTCCTTTCAAGTAGGCAGCCCAATTGGGCTCAATGGGTTCCAGTTGGAATTCATAGGAACCCACTGGAAAGTCTACTTGGAGCACTTGATGCCATTTGAAAATCTCATTCCAGTAGGTTTCAATTTGATAGGTCACTTGGATCCTGCAACTACTTGTGCAAAGTAGTCTATAGAGTGCCATCTGTGCATAACTATAGTATTAATCAGATCATATATGTTCCAAATGATTACTCGGTTAAATGAATCTTTCAACTGGTTAGCCCACTTTATCAAACCCATATGCACACAGTGAGACAATTACCATCTGAGTCCAATTGGTCTGGCCAACTGCACTGGGTGTATCCATGGGAACATTTCCATATTTCACAAAGAAAACAAACACAATATTCAAAATAACAACAATCAGCAGTCAACTTCTGGAAGACAGAAAACTGGACGAGTTGGTTTGGATATATGACTATCAGTAGCTTAACCTGTAAAACACAATTCTTCCTCTTACTATCGCTGCGCCTACAAAATTAAATGAAATAACTTCACTCGAATGGCAAGACTGGCCCCAGCATGAGAGTAGGAAGAAGTATGTTTGCTGGGTGTATGGAATCTTGTGTTATATAATGCATCTGTGTACAGTATTGCATTTCTTATGCGAGACGTATGCTTGCCTGTACTCCTTGATATCCATCAAGCATGTTTCCATGCAAATTGTAAGTCAGTCAACCTTTTGTCCCATTCGGTATGTTCCGTTGGACCCATTGTGTGCAATGAGTGTGACCCATTGTTTATACATAACATTGGCACATCCCTTTGGACCCACTGAGTGCAATTGGTCTCACCCATTAGCTGCAATGGGTTAAGTGTCAAAAAACACCATTGGTTCCAGTTGGAAAATTAAATGGTTACAGTTGAAAATATCCAATTGGTCTTTTTTGACTGAGCTCGTATAATGCAGGCCCTGAAAGCATTGATTCAGGTTGAATAAGTACTAGTACTAGAACTCCTTATAGTAAAGTCACTCGGACCAGCAAATTTCTTTACTATATCTGCTTATCAGAGCTGCTGAGCCTAGTGGTAAAGAGTTTAAAAAACTTTGCTTTTTGCTTTTGCGTTTCTATAGGTATATTTTAATTCATGGGAAGTACGTCGGCGCGGCCAGATGCACTTCAAATTTTTGTCAAATATGTATTTACTATAAAAGCGAAAAAATTACAGTTGTCTGCAGAAGACGAACTGGGACTTGAGTTTTCATTAAATGTAACCATGAGCTGTTTGCTGTAGCAAGTTCTATGCTCAATTCAGTTCAATTGGCTAGCCATTTGGTCTGTACATCAGATGTCAGTTTATTTTCAAGGTGAAGTTAGCAAACAGGAGATATATATATGGCTTGTTTCTCTTCACTGGTACTTGAAGCAACCACAGTCCCAACAGTCTTATATTTTAAATAATATTTTCCAAGTGCTGTACTGGAAGCTTCACTTTCAGAAGACTGCAAATATAAATAAAGGAATTGCAGTACTCAAAAGCAGTAGATTACTGCTTCATGTCTCCTTATCCATAAAATGAATGAATGAATGAATGAATGAATGAATGAATGAATGAATGAATGAATGAATGAATGAATGAATGAATGAATGAACTTGACCATAGCAGCTTGCAGTTGGTAATGTTCACGCCATAAACATTTCCACCTGTCTCTCCTTCCCCTCCCCCCCTTTTCGCCCGTGACGGCAAGTGTAAGGCACCACTGTGCCTATAGCTGACGCAACAGTGAGTGCTGCTGAGCGCTTTCAACTAGTTTTGAATTTCAACCACCTTGCACCATCTGTCCCTTCGACGGACCCTCGACGCCTCACGTACCTTAAATTCTGCTCGGAGAATGGTTGTGACTCAGCGACCGCAGACAAAAAAGCCACCACTCTGTAGCTTGAAAGTGAGTGACCCAGGGCAAAAGCAACATAAACAATAAAATGGCATACAAGGGAGCTTGCAAACAAAGCTATCGAATTACACGGCAATATGTATATATATATATATATATAATGGAATAATAATGTTGGTGTACATCAACCATACTCACGGCAAAATGCAACTTCAGTGCCCTCAGAGATGGGGAAAAGAAGTCATTTACCCTGGAAGTATATTTATTTACCAATTAAATGAGGCAATGAGAACTACTTTAGTGCCTGCAGTGTCTTGCATAATTTATTCTTAAGGGTGGCAGAACCAATTTATCAGTGCATCGGGTGAAGATATATTTCTCTTTTGGTTTTAATTTAGCGAGGGACACAAGAAAAGCAGCTGCTGTGGGAGAAGAGAACCTCAGATAATATACTAGTTGGTATTTAGAGAGGACATTAATGCAAATAATCTTATATTTAAGAAGACAAATCTGCTGTTATGAGCTGTATAACTGTCCCCGACAATTAATCTAATTACTTTCTTTTGAAGCATTAGTAACTTATTAATGTTAGTGCTTGATGTGGTGGCCCAGACCAAATGGCAATAGTTAAGATAAGATTCGAATATTGTGTTGTAGATTATCAACTTTAGATTTGGAGAAAATTCTGAGACATCTGCAAAGGACGCCAACAGACTGTGACACTCTCTTTGCAATATATGTAATCTGTTCTGTCCCTTTCATATGTGCCTCAAAAATGATACCCAACGATTTAAAGCTGTAGATATTTTCTATTCTGTTATTAATTTTTAAGGTAAGTAAAATGGACATTGATAAAGTTACTTTAAAGTTTAAAAGTCAAAAGAGATGCAACAGATGTTTGGTTTGGGCTAGTTGGTAGCAGTTTCTTGAAGACATAGCGCAAAAAAGAGACGGGGACAACACAGATGTAGACAGGACAGGCGCTAACTGACAACTTTATTTTCGAGGAAAACCGCAGCACAATTTATGTCAAAACTCACGTGACAATCAAGGGGCCTTATACTACGACCAAATACAGTTTGACAAAGGGCGGCCGACAATCTTGACCCCGAGAAACCAAAAAAGAAACAAGGGGGCCGGATAGCATTATCAACAGATTATATAAAACTCATTGTGAATATAATACAACAGATGGGGTGCGAACAACATCATGGCCAAGGGACGGTGCCACCCAACCACAGCAACGAGCGAGCCTAAAAGGGCCCAAAACAAGGGAAGTAAAAACAGTCATAGGTCAATACCAAAAAAACGTGCGAGGCAAAAGCAGAGTCAGAACTAAAAACAGATAAAACGTGCGAAGCAAAAGCAGAGTCACAACTAAAAACATCTGTTGTATTATATTCACAATGAGTTTTATATAATCTGTTGATAATGCTATCCGGCCCCCTTGTTTCTTTTTTGGTTTCTCCGGGTCAAGATTGTCGGCCGCCCTTTGTCAAACTGTATTTGGTCATAGTATAAGGCCCCTTGATTGTCACGCGAGTTTTGACATAAATTGTGCTGCGGTTTTCCTCGAAAATAAAGTTGTCAGTTAGCGCCTGTCCTGTCTACATCTGTGTTGTCCCCGTCTCTTTTTTGCGCTATGTCTTCAAAAGAGATGTCTTACTATTGACAATTTTAACAAGTCCATTTGATCTTAACCGTGACTGAAGAACAATGTTTCCTCTTTTTAATAGGTTACTTATATATGGACGAATCAGTAAGAAAAAGCTTTTATCATCAGCATACAAAACATATATAACGTCGAAAGCAAGGTTATATAACTATATCATTAAGCATTAAAAAGAAACAGACCCAGAAGGCTACCCTGGGAAGCTCCACATTGTATAGCTCTTAAACTAGGCAGAATTCCATCAATACAGACAGCCTTTTTACATTGACTCAGATACGATCGAAACAGAATAAGAAGGGAGCCGCGGATGCTGTACCTTTCAAGTTTATTAAGTTTTATGATTGAGGAGATCAAGTGCTTTACTAAAGTCTAAAAACATACGTGTTGTATTCTTACATTCAGTACCCTGAAAAATAATTTCTTTTTGCAGCAGCAGAGCAGATTCAGTGGACCGTCGTTTGCAAAAGCCGAACTGACTGTCATTAATAGTAAGAGTGTTTTTTGAAGAGTTGTCAGTTTTTTTTAACTATAACTAGAGCTTTTGAAGAATCGGATAGAATGGATATTGGTCCATAGTTAGATATTTCTTTCTTATCTCCTCCCTTAAAGATTGTTTAAACCTTGTCAGACAGGAATGAACAGCTCAGAAATGATGAAGACACAATTCGTGATTCCTTTTCTTAAAGGAATGACCAGACAAATGAGTGCTCATCTTGTCGTTTGTTGCTATATGTGCCCCTATCCATTTTTGTGTGCTGTCATCCCTTCATACAACACAAACATGTTCAATCTACTACATTAATGAGCTTCATTTCTTGTCATATGGAACACAAAATTTGTTCTCAAATTGCTTCATATCTTCACATTAACACATTCTGGCGGTTGAGCTGACTGCTGTATGAGCCACTATAGCATCAGGGTCTTTGCTATATCAGTTGTTGGTGATGACATGGTCCTGAAGATGCTGTCTAGTAGCTGAATGGGCACTTAATGAACATGTCTTGTTGCTTAATGAAAAAAAAAACACTCTAAAATAGCTTCCATCCCTCCCTTATCATGTCTTCATGCAATTTTTTTCAGTTACAAAATTTTTTACATCTAGTGGAAGTACCTCTATAAAGAATGAGGATGTGGCTACGAATACAACCAAGTTTGATTTCAAGTGAAAATCAGAGCCTTGCATGAACATGGCGTCACATTTTGCTATTTCTGTCTTTTAAAAGGCAATAAATGATAAATGAGAGTGGCAGTCAAGTGCTGCAAAACTACACACGCTGCACCTTCACTTCTTGCCACCGCTGCCTCATGCTTTCTGCTGCACAGTGCTGGGAATGTTCGCCCGTTTCTTCCCCTTAACTATTTCTTGGTACACTTTTACTCTCCTTTACTCTCTGAACGGACCGCGCCGCTTCCTTTCCATGTTTGTAGACAGCTTTTTCCTTTTTTACCCTACGCGCTGCGTGCTTTCCCTCACGGCTCCAAGGCCTTTGTAAAGTAGGCTTCTTCTGAATACTGCTAAGTCTGGTGGTAAAGCCACTTGAAAGGACACTCGGTGTTATTTTTGTCTTGAAATATATATATATATATATATATATATATATATATATATATATTTTTTTTTTTTTTTTTTTTTTCCTCGTGATTTTAGGTAGTACGCGGGCGGCGATGTCATATCTTGGGAGTCGTCGCCGCGGCCAGGCCCACTTTACTATAACCGATTTTTACCAAAATTATCTTTACATAAAGGGGGGAAAAAGTACAGCTGTCTATGGAAGATGGACTGGGACTTCAGTTTCACTTTACTATATCCGAGTTTATTACAGCGGGGTTCTACTGTAGTTATATGCTGCATCATGTGGTGAACAAAGCTCAGTGTTTCTAAATGCATCCATGAGTTACCAATTAATACTATCGATATTATCATATACATTCTGTCAGAATCAGTAAAACTGTATGCTGCAGAACATGCATAGTACAGCTAGTGAAGTGAAACTGCAGTTCCATTTTGCCGCCTATAGATAACTTCAGTTTTTTTTTTTTTTTTTCATTTGATCATGCGTATGTCTATATACTATCCACATGGTAAGTATAAGTATTATAGCGCTCCAACCTGATGGCTCAGTGATTGGGTGCTCGACTGCTCTATTGAAGAATATGGGATCGATTCACGGCTGTGGAGACTGCTTGGAGGTGTCCATGTGCTATGAGAATCGTGCACAAATGGCAAAAATTTATGAAGCCCTCCACTACAGCATGTCGCATAGCTTGAGCCGCTCTAGGATGTTAAAGCTCATCCCAGACGAAAAAAAACACTCATTTCCTGCTGGATTATGGAACCGTGTACCGAAATTATCCAACTAGAAAACTGTGATTTCCGGCTGGGAAAAAGCAATTCCAGCTGGAATGGCATCTATTTCCTGCTAGATTATAGAACCAGAAATCATGCATGCCCAGCTGGAATTTTGAGATTTCCAGCTGGAAAATTTACACCTCCAGTCAAGCCTTTATCTGGAATATCATTTTTTTTCCAGCTGAAAAATATGGCCGTCCAGCTAGAAATTCAGCTGGAAATATGCTTTTCCAGATGATATGGGTACGTTAGAACAAAGTATACTAGGTGTCTATTTTCATGGGGGATAACCGACATAAACCTAGTTACTAAGGGCAATTTTAGTACACTCAAATTAATGTGCTTGATATGTGCGCCACCTTAAATGTGTGTCAAATTCAGCTGCCTATGAAAACAGCTTGTATTAAATATATGTGGGTACAATGCAGATGTTTTAAACATTAAATATCTCAGTTTCTCTTAGGCATGAAAACGTTCAACACAGCATGCCTCTCCAGGGCATGTAAGTTTCAAGTTACATATCATTAGCATAATTGCATTCACTATACAGCTAGGACAAAGGCATCTATAGTTTTTCTCCAACTAACCCTCTCCAGTGTAAACTGCTTTATCCCTACAAGCTATCTACTTCACCAGCCCACCTGGCTATCTGGGTCCCCTTGTTACATATATCTTTTTCTGTAATTTATTCCTTTACAACTAACTGTTGGATATCTTGCCTTTGAGCTCCTGCTGGTTCACTAATCCACTAGGCTCTCTTCCTACCTTTGCTGCTGTCTTAGATTCTATTTCAAGCCTTTTTGAAGTTTCTATCTCATCAATGGTCACAAGCAAGGTATCATACACTTGCTCTTGGAGGCATATCGATTACCAGCTACTAGCCCTGATTTCAGTGGGAATATACTTGCCAGATGCACTACACTAGCATTACAATAAAGGTGCAATAGCTCACATTATTATTTTAGATACATGATAAGATTATCACTTAAAGTCAGGGGGGTGTCATTGTGTCCGAGAACCCTCATCAGTTTTTACGAGAGGTCTGAGACCCCCCGCACTTGAATATATCCGGTGTCCAGCACTGCACGAATATGAAGCAGGTGCATCCGTTTGGCAAAGGCCTTTATTGCCTCATCGTTGTCGTCAACCAAAGTATCACACTTTTGCGGCAGCTCTGATCGGCCGAGACAGGATGACATCATGGAGGTCTCGACCAATCACAGAGCACCACCACAGTATGCGTGAATGCGTGGCTTATATGGCCATATGGCAATCAATGACTGTTTACTAATCAATTAATGGCTAACTGCAAATAAATGACTTCTTGTTTATTTCATTACTAATTACACATTAATGCCTAATTCATTCATAATTACTAATTAATGCCACACACCTGGTAAAATCAACCACACAACAGTAAATGTAGAACAACTGCAAAGATGCAAGGAGCGCGATCTTGTCACTGCGCTGCCAAGCAGAATGCACTGAATAAATGCACTTGCAGAATGTGAAAGAGTAGTCACTCGCTTTACTTGTAGCAGCACTCATCGCTACATGCGCAACAGTCGCGTAGCAGAATGCAGCACTCAGGCTTTCGCCTTTCATCACTTTAGTCGCCAAAGTGTCCTCGAATTTTATTCTTTTCAGTGGCAATCAGAGAATGCTTATGATTGTTAAAAAATTTTGCAGCAAGTTTTTGTAAGAATTATTACTTAATTTTAGTAAGAATTCGAATTTTCTAAAACCTGTGATGAAGAAAACAAAAGTTAGTCCCTTTACACAGAGGCTGGAACTAATTAAGGTATTTTCACATGCCATCTCTTCGGTTTTGCCGGTTCGCACTGTGTTTTGGTACTAGCTGAGCAAATTGTCAATATGCTCATGCAATATTATTCAGATGATGCACTTGTCACCAGACAAACCAAGCTGGTAGCTGTTACAATATTTTTTGCTAATTTTCATTGCGTTCACTTGAAGTGTAAAAATTAGAGCATATATATTTTTTTCTTAGTTGATTTTACATTTAATGTGCAATTAAGATTGTACTTTCTATATAAAGTGCTTTAAAGAAATACTGCATATGTTACAAGTGCTGACACTTTGTTGTTTCACTATAAGCTGCTTTACATCACAGATCATCGATCATGCTGGCAGAGTGCAGGGATCACTTTTTCAGGTGCATGTCATAAAATGATCACAAAAACCTCCTTAATATATATATATATATATATATATATATATATATATATATATATATATATATATGTATATATAATTTCTCTCATTTAAATAGAAACATGTGCAAAGGCCGCCAGCCCTTTCTCTCACCCTCTTAGTTCCTCCTCAACAATTGCGCTCAAATTTCTAGAGTCTCTGATAGAGCCAGACTTTAAGCACTGAAAGTAATTCATTCATTTCAAAATTACTTTTATTAAAGTGACTCACTGCTGTTTCTATACTTCATACTATGTACTCCCGGTACGATGCCAAGAAAACAGTAATGACATGCAGCAAGCCTGTCCCACAGTGATCATGATAAGCAAAAAAAGACAGAATTGAGTAGAACTACATGTTCAAGGCCTCAGACCTGCCGTGTTTCTCCGGATCACAACCATTCTCTAAGCAGAAGGTATACATCTAAGGCGTTGAGGGTTTATCGAAGTGACAGATGGTGCAAAATGGTAGAAGGTCAAAACTAGTTGAAAGTGTGCAGTAGCACTCACTGTTGCATACTGGCTATAGGCACAGTGGCGCCTGGTTACACTTGCCATCACGGGCAAACAAGGGGTTTGGGGGAAGAGACAGGCGGAAATGTTCACGGCGGGTTTGACCACGATTGTTTTTGTTGCCATTGTCTTACATTTTTAATAGCCTGTTCTGTAGGAAAAGGGGAGGGAATAGTCTTACTGGATAGAATTTGGCAGGAAGATGAGAAGATGAAAGAATGTGCTCTAGTGTTTGGAGAGGTTTTGTTCACAAGCTTTACTTATTTATATACAGATGAAATCCAGACAGTAATTAATGAGAAGGAATTTGCTCTGCGGAAGTAATGGTAATGTCATTACTTTTTGGGAGCAGTATTTAGCAATTTCATTATATTTTTAAGGCTTAGCAAGTAATTGGTAATGTAATTTAATTGCTTTTGAACAGTAACTTTGCCAAGTGTGCTGCCAATTTACCCCAGGATAAAAGACACCAAGTGTCTATTAGGAATGAAATAGATTAAGACATGCCAGCTGGACTTGTGAATGTAATCAGGTAGCTCAAATGGTTTCTCTACTTCTGATTGGCACTTACTTCGGATATTCAATTGGAAGGCCCTGTTGAACATTTCAATAAAAAAATGTTACAACTTAAACTGCTGTGTAGTTTGCATAATTTCTATAACCACATAAGTTGTGATTAAACGAAATAACTCTGACTCCATGGAGATCTGCCACTGAATGCAAGAGGAGGGTCCAATGTGCTAGGCCATTTCAGGTCAGTGCCAGCAAAATAAGCATTAAAACTGGAAGCCTTAGCTGAACTGCCTAATTGGAATGTTCAATTTATTCAAACTGGTGCTTCGAGTCTGTGCCAAAAGCATATTTAGAAATTTTGCAACTGCGAACCTCAACTGAAAATCATTTTTTTTCTTGACTGCCCATATCGCCCATACCATACTGCCCATATCGCAACTTTCACATAATAACAAGTCAAAAGACGATGCCACTGCACTGACTTGAACAAATCTCTGAAAGATGGAAACTATAGAAGTATGGGCGGGGAGGCTCCACGAAAACTGCTGAGTTAATTGAGATACAGGGCACAACTGCACCTTCCAAAAACAGGAGTTTGTATTATGTACCGTTTTTTCTGACTTACAGATTGATCAGCCACACTGCTGAGCCATAATGCAAACCCAGTTCGCGGTCATACATATATAGTTTCATATAAGTACCAAAGGCAACCAAAGCAACCTCGAATATTCACCAGCTGTTGCTGCCTGCAGTTTCTTTCTGACAAGCGATATTAATCGGCCATACAGCCTGTATTTCCTGTCTCTATCAGATACATTAAACACTGAATTATTAATTGCAAACGCGTAGCCTAGCTGACTGCAAAAAAGGAATTCGGAGGTAAATAAATGCAGTGCCATAACGTACAGCCTTAGAGCTATGGAACAGAACACTGCACCAACTGCGCATTTGAAGGCGGAATACTTTCGGCAGAACAACGAGATAAGCAGCCCACGGGGAGCCTTGCGTCGAATGAAGCGCACAATGCACAGCCGAACCCGAAGCCCAGAGCGAATTGCTCTACACGAGAAAAACTTCGTCTGCAACTGTACGTCCCAATCAAGCGCGTCCAAACTCCGTGCTTGATTGTAGCAACCAAGCGCGGATTTCTCAAATCCTCCTTGCTAATCGATTAGCGAGGAGGATTTGATATATGAGTACCCGAAACGCTTCGACTGAAATAGGCATGGAAATAAGCCATGAGTACAAGTGCGCGACCAACGCCATGACCAACGCGCCAACGCCGCCGATACCTACATAAGTTAAAATTATTAAGAAAATGAACAATAACTTATTTTAAGCCACAATTTTAAGTTATAAATAAGTATTATAAATGTTTCACTTGCTGTTGCGCACATTTTTTTTTTTTGCTTAGTTTATGATGACGTAGGGTGACGTATTTTGTGCGTGGCAGCAGCGTTTTACTGGTGCCACGGTGCGTGTCATCAGTCTCCGCCTAATTATAATAGGATCAATGAAGTTATGAAGAGGCTTGAAGTAGAACTAATAAACCACATTTTGATGCAAGTAAAAATTTGTGCAAAATTGTCACTTAATAGTACAAAAATTACAATCTATCGGTTTTACGCATAGTTTTGTGCCGCTAGGGTAGTTGGCTCGCAAAAAACAAACAAACAAACAAACAAAAGAAAAGAACATGGCGACGTTGAGTGCGGCTAGTGCCTTGGTGCGTTCGTCTCGGTTTTAGCAGTTGTAGCGCCAATATTTCCTTTCTTTGTGGGTTAACTACGGCCGCTTTGAGAACGGTCACTTACCGAGAGACTCGCGAGCACTTGCAGGTCATTCGAAGCTCATGTGCCTAGCTTTGTGATCACAATCGCGTCCATGACTCTGTGGACGGTGCTGCCCGCGAGGCCTGTGTGGTGCAACACGGACTTCGCCAAATCGGCAAAAATGCACAGGCCAGACTTGCTTCAATACTCCTAGCCGCATCGAAGCGTCCTTTCAGATTTCGTTTCACGTAAGTTTACACGTTACATCGTGCCATGCGTGTTCCCCGCCGCGTCTCAGCCCGTCGGCCATGCTTTCTTTTTTTCCCGCGTGGCACTGCGCTATGAACAGGCTTGGTTCAAGTCTTATATGCTGGTGAGGTTTTTTAGATGTCAATGTTGTCATCAGCACTGCCCCTAGCTTTCATTGCTAGTCTCAGGAGCCAGCTCCGGCTTTATGTGGTTGAACTTCGCCCTCAAGTTTTTAAAAATACCGTTGAGTTGATCCTTTTCCTCCATCGGCCTTTTCAGTAATCAAGGTGACGTATGTATACGTGCCGCTGAGAACGTACGAAATAAATCATCCAACAGCTACGGGAATGTTTTTCGAGTCGTGTTGTTTCTTAGTTACGACACATTCCAGGCTGTTCTGTCAACCTTCCTAACCAAACACTGCTGCGTTTTCTTCCGAGCGTCTCACTAGCGTCTGGTCTCACACTCTGACCGCGGGCCTCCTTTGTATTTTGAATGCGGAGAGTGCCAAAAGGAGTTTCGCTGAGTGAATATGCTGAGAAAAAATTATCACAATGCAGTTAGGTGCCTCGGCTTGAAAAAAAAAGAAACAATAAAGGCAGGCTAGTCTAATCCAGGAGTGTTGCATCATTTATATTTTGGCGTAGCAAATTGGAATGTTATAAAACACGAACAGTTCAGAAAGGAGGTTGTGTATGCCACACCTTGTGCGCAGCAAAGCACTGAAAGATGCTAGGCCTTCAAGGCTAGTCTAGTAATATCCCACATTTAAATAATTGTGCCATACCATCTTTAGCATCTCCTAGGAAAGGAAAGTTATTTGTAATGGCTAAATGCTTTTCTTGGGGATGCTGTTTTTGGGTCATAGCTGGAGGGGTTCAGCTGTGTTGAACACCAAGGCATGTCTTGATTGTGAGTTCCTTACAGACGTTATGACCAATACCGTTATCTGATAGCAGCAGTGCTTGTGATATCTTTTTCTGGGCCGCATGATTGTGCCAGGCAAGAAGAAAGAATTCCTGACATACTGACCTCAAACAACGTACTGTGTTGGCTTATTCATTGGTGCCTCTTTCTTGCAATGTACTTATTTATTTGAAACTACTGCAGGCCATTGCTTGGCCTAAGCAGGAGTGAGTTAACATTGTTACATAATCAGGGGTGGAAGTGCTGCTCCATTTGCTCTATTCTGCTCCAAACTGATTTCCCTGCTCCATCCTGCTCCAAAATGCAATATTGCTCTAAAACTGCTCCAGACTGGCTGCCTTGATGTTCTGCCATCAAGGTTAGCAGAACACGGGAACAATGTCGAAGCACCGGGGGCAAACATATCATGCATCTTGCACTGGGCACAAATGAAATTTTTGTAAGGGAGGGAAGCACGGAGCATAATCAATATTTGTTTGCAAGTAAATTTAGTGTGAGCCACAGGCAATTGAAGGGAATAATTAAAAAAAAAAAGCACTATGTGTGAAGCATAGCACCTTCTCTCAGCCTTTTGAATCACCTGTGGAGAGAGAAGCGAGAGCAGCAAGCGAAGCAGATAGCGCAAGCTACTTTGAGCAGTTAGGAAACTTGTCCGACTGCAAAAACTGCATGACTTATTCTTATGCTTCTGCTTTGAGAACAAGTAGGCACTTCACCATTGAACCACTTTGTCAGTGACAAGCTTGTCAGGCCTATGGCAGACAAAATCGTACTTGAAGCGTTATGGGTTGGTACGCCAAAGGTGTCAATCACTAGGAAGCCTCTCAAGAGTGTTGAAAGCCATACTGGGCCTACCGCCAAGATGTTTAAATGAACCCCAGCATTGCTCAAGTAAAGAATGATAAACTATTGGCAGGAGGCAGTGAAGTAAAAACGTTGAAGGACGAAAAGGTTTCCCTTCAGTGCAGTCTATATTTCCTGCAGGCACTGCTGACCAGTGTCAAGAATTTATCAGCAGAGGCATAGGATCAAAGAGGATATGCACAAGATAGAGAGCGGCAATGTCGTGCACATTAATCTGAGCTCCAAATTAGTGGTGCTGCTTGAGCGCATCAAAGTGGTAGACTCGACATTTGAATCTGTCTAGTCAAAATAGAGAATGCTTTAGGTCACACTAGGTGTTCATTTATGAAGTGCACCAGCAAGCGTTCCTTTTGCTGCAGTTCTGTTCCAAGTTGTTGACCCTTTGTCTTGTCAGAGATGACTGCAAAGTTGGAAAGGCATTGAACTTAAATAAAAAGGAATCAGATTGAAGATTTGGTATTTCAGAAAGACAAAAAGCCTGCTCCAAAACTCTCGTTTCATTGCTCCAAAGCTGCTACAAAATGGCTTTATTACTGCTCCCAAATTTGCTAATGAAAATAATAAAACATACAATATTAGCAGCACACAAGTACAAAATATACATAAAGCAATATTAGCAGGTAAGTAGACCTTGTAATGCAACAGAAAAAGTTTGTGAGGATAAAACAGATGCTGGTAACAAATTCCAGTCTTGCACTGTTCTAGGGAAAAAAACTAAATTTAAAGCTGTTAGTTCTGGCAAAAATGGGAGTAAGTCATGGAGTAAGTGAATGCTCATTAACACTGAGAGTCCTTCTCACTAGAGGACTCTTTATGCACTTTGGAATCTTGAGTTTATTTTTTCCTGTTAAGCTATTAAAGAGGAAGGTCAATCGGCCGATCTTTCTGCAGGTTTCCAGTGTATGAATGTTATCTAAATTTTCTGACTCGTTTATACCTTGCACATCTGTGGACTGGAACTGCCTTCTTTCGTCAGTGGCCACAATTGAACTATTATCGTTCCAGTCATCAGTGTCCAATGTTGCGTAATGATGCCCAGTGTAAAAGTGCTTTATGCTATAACGTACTGATGCTTTTGCAGTAGTTATGACCATGATCTTATTGTTCTTTTTTTTCATTGTTTCATTACATGCTGTACATTCTATGTTTCAAATGTTATTATTGTAATCCCCACTCCCCTCTGTAATGTTTAACCCTGAGGGTACCAGTAAAATAAAATAAAACATTGTAGGGGAGTTTTCCCTTCTAAATTTTCCGAATGTGAACCTAACAGCTTTCTTGATGACTTTTTTAAGAAGCATTATGTCTTTTTTCGTGTATGGGTCCCACACTACAGAAGCATATTCAAGTGAAGACCATATGAAAGTTTCATAAGCTAATTTTTTTATATGTGCCGGGGCAGTTTTTAGCTTTCTTCGTAAAACCCATAGCTTTCGTAATGCAGCTGCCCTTATTGTCAAGTGTTAAACCTAAATATTTATATTTTTCTGCTTCCAAAATCATACTGCTGTGAAGAAAGTAAGGAAGCAAATTGGGAGATTTTTTTTTTCTTGTTATTCGTAAGAGAACAGTTTTAGTTCCACAGCTCATTTAAGACGCCACACATCAATGGCGAAAATTGCTTTTTGTACAGAGCTGTGGTCATTTCCGGGTGAAATGTATTTAAACACAATGCAGTCGTCTGCAAATAACAGATACATCGGTGGGTACAACACTAATTAAATCATTTACATATGTTAAGAACAACAGCGGCCCAAGCACACTTCCCTGCAGAACTCCTGAATGAACACTGAGGACGCTAGAAGGGGTGTTATTAATTGCTGTATATTGACGTCTGTCTCTAAAAAAGGCTTGCATCCATCGGATGATAGAAAAGGGCATTCTAGTCCAGAAGCATTAGCTCACTATTCTAGGGATGTTTAAGTTAGCCTATAATAAATTTATTGATCACTGTAATTTAAGTCACAGGCTATTTCACTGAAGGAAAAATTGTAAGCGAGAAAATATCGCATCTCGCCATTTTTTCTTGTGAACAACATTGACATAATAGTTTTTTGCTTATAGGTCTTTGTACTGGGGCTACAGTGCCATTCACTTTCATCTTGGGTAACATGCATTCTTAGTTTTGATGGGACGAGTTTTATTCAAGTGGCCCAAATTAACCTCTTCCTGCTGAACGAATATATTTAGCCGCACAGTTTTTTTTTCTGTGCTCGTAGACAACTTTCTGTAGCTATACAGCCGAAACGACAGAGCCGACATGCACCAGCTCACTGCGCAATGGAATGCAGTAAATTGCTATCAAATTTTGCGGATTGTGCTCTGGGATGTTATCCTGTTACAGAATTATTCACATCATTATTACATTAGTAATATCCATTTCCAACCGGTACAAGGTAACCATAGCATTTTAACATTAGTACAATGCACTGTCTGCCAAGAATCCTGCGAAGCATACGTGCACTGCACCTGCGACATTTCCCTGCCGGTTGTTATGCTTTTGCAGTGCACTTGTTTTGATAGCGTATATAAAAACGAAAACAAGTCTCTCTTGAATTGAACGAAAACGAAACTCTTTAAGTCAACCTGCATTCTTCCTTTTCACTCCACATACACTTTAAAGGTAGTGCAGACAATCCACAAAATCCTGCAATTTAATGAACCACTTCCTAATAGCATATTCGTACGTCCAAAAAGAGAGACAAGAGCAGCTAGTGCTAAACACTAATTTAATTTACCAGTGTGTCGCAATAGTTATGGGCAACGTCTAATCGAGTTCAGTGGAGCTTTGGTTTGGAATGGCATTCCTAATGGCATTCCTAACCCGTTTGCCACGCCGGCTGCTGGCAAACGGGTTGGTGTGCCGTGCTGCTGCTTTCTGCTGTCATGCGTCTTCTCATGCGCATTGTTGGTGCTTCTTTGCAAAATGCAGCAATCGCCGGATTGCTTTGATGGTTAGCTGCTAGTCTTTGTGCAATTTTTTTCGGGACTTTTGAAGCTTTCGCTTCACTACGGCATGTAAAGAAAGCCAAGGTCGCCATGCTTGGCACACGCCGCAACAGCGGACGTGCTGTAACCATGGCTGTGTTCCGCCGCTGGGCTCCAGATACGCGCATTGGCGCGGAGAGGAGGAGAAGGGTTGTTTCCGCACTGCGCATGTGTGTGTTGGCTGATAATCCATGGATTTAGAATGAAACACCCAACTGTGTAACACAATGCAAAGGAATGGTGGGCATAACATAAATAAAAGAAAACAATGGGAAGCAGCAGCGCATCAAGGACACTGAGATGGCAGGATAAAAGTTTGCCTGAAAACCGGCAGAGTCTGAGAGACGTGAGCGCCCATTACTACGCTTCCCCTTGTTACCTGAGTCTCTTTGGAAAGTTGGGTAAATGGCTTAAACCCAAACCACATCAGCCATTTGAACTGTGAATGTTTCCATGAGGAGGATCATTTATTATCCTTTGAAAAGTAACATACCTTTTCCCCCTGCTCTGTCGTGCTGTGCAGGTAACCGCGCGAGAGGCAGCCATGCAGGTGATCCAGACCCAACCCATGATGCCCAGTGCCAGTGGCCGCTTCCAGTACAGCGCCGGCCTGGGCCCCAAGTTTGGTGGCGGAGGAGGCTACGGTGGTGGTGGCCGGAACCCTGGTGGATCCTACGGGGCTGGTCGCCCGGGCATGGCCCCCATGCAGAGCATTGAGTTTGACGGCAAGCGTCTGCGCAAGGCTGTTGCCCGCAAGACTGTAGACTACAACACTGCCGTCGTTGAGTACCTCGAGGTGTGTGCCTTTCTGGATGCGAAGCTGAGTTCTGCGTCTGTAACAGACAAAGCTTGCCGAGGGTGTCACTCGCAGGTGTTCGCTGGAGGTCGGCAAGGTCACTTCTTAAATTTCATTGAGGACAATGACCTTCCCGTGCAGTTGTAGGGTGTATGGTTTCTGTAAACTGTGGCACAACAGCAGACGTTTCTTCCCTGCACCCTTTGTGCGGTAGATATAGGGCAATTAACTTTTTCGGGACTGCGAGAAAGTATGATTCGGAAAGGTTTTGCAAAAAACATTTTTTTATATATGCAAACACTAATCAATCATGGCGTAGCATATTTCAGAATGCATCTATACTTTAAGTGCTCTTTCATACAGTAACTTAGGCTCTCTACATAACATAAAAAAGATAGGCGGGGGGGGGGGGGGGGAATTTACAGTATGTTCAGAAAACGTGCATGTGAAATCAAGAAATGATATCAAATTTTAAAAATATGCAAAAGGTGGCATATAGCCTCGTTTCTTACTTTTGAAACTATGGATTAGGTATGCGCAATTTTCCTTCTATCATTTTTGGTCTTTCAGGACTATGGAGGAAAACTGGTGGCTCTTCTTGGAAACAAAATTTTATTGCAGTAGAACCTCGCTATAATGAACTCGAGTGTAATAGACTGAAACTGCAGTCCCAGCTCATCCTGCATAGGCGGCTGTACCAAACTGGGCTTGTTGGTTCATAATATTAACCACATTTTTGTAGCTCTGCAGGATGACAGAGAGGAGTAGGAGCACAGGATGGCACTACACCTTCACCAATTCTTTAGTGCGAGAAAAGGCACAGAATGCACCATATTTACTTGCATAATGCTCGCACTCACGTAATGCTCACACCCCCAACATTAAGCATCAGAAATTGGATTTTTTTTTTCCTCGCATAATCGTCGCTCCATCATTATTGCCACCGCGAGAGTCATTTGCTAGTAGTAACAAGTGCCATGTTAGGAGCGCTACTGAACCTAGCTGGCCTCGTGTGCGCTCACTACCAGGCGGCGATAGCATGCTAGGGTAGATCATCGTCAAAAGTTATGCTTTTTTTTTTTTTTTTTACCTTCATGATGTTTGTAGTCGTCGCCATTTTGCGAGGTGTCTCCGCATCTCGTCATTGTTCCTTCATTTCGTCCGTGTTGCTTTGTACCACTGTCTACCGTGTTCCTGGTGTCGCATCACGATGTGGCAGTACCCAAGTTATACAGCTGCTTTTAAGCTGAAAGCTTTCGAGTACACGCTACAGCATAGCAACCGCGCTGCCAGCAGGCACTTCGGCGTCAACGGGTTCTGCGTAGTACGCTACTGGAAACTGCGATTACAGTGCAACACTGACTCGGGTCAAGTCTCTGTTTTAGAGTAAAACTGTATGGTTTGCTGTGATCATTATACTATGAAACGTGGGGAGTGATGATGAGGCTGCATGCAGCAAATAAAATGCTTTAGCGATTTGTGCTTTTCGCAACCCTGTACATTTATAATAAGAGTAAGTTCTGCTTGAAAGTAATTTTTTGGTTAGGTTTACAATAGCTGGCCTAAGAATCCCAATTCACACCTATTTAAATTTGTTTTTAGCGCTCCAGAACATTTGCTCGAAAATTTTCCCCGCATAATTACCGCACCCTCCAACTTAGCATCAATTTTGCGCGGAAAAGAGTGTGAGCATTATGCGAGTAAATACGGTATTCTACGGGGGATTTTTTTCTTTTTTTTGACACAGGCTACAATCTTCCAAATCTGTCAAGAAAGACATTGTGTCGTCCGGAATCAGTGTAACCGAACTTGCGCACCCAGACCCAGTTTTTTCAGTGTGAGATTCAATAATTGGTCGGGTGATTGCATCTGCATTTCTTCAAGATGCTTGTATGGCACAGAAGGGCTTGAAAACTCTGACCACGGCATTTTCTACAGTGTAAAGGAAGGTTGGAGCCAGTGCCAGTTCTTAACGAGTTCTTGTGCTCTTGGAGCCTTTCTTTAATATGTTGACCAGTTTAGCCAGTATATACCTTCCTGCAAGTGAAAGGGGTGCTATACACACCCTCTGTCCACGCTACATATGGCCTATTGGGCTTCTTTTTGCACCCAGAGGTTTCTTTCCTTTGCTCAGATGTTTTCTAACAGAAACTGCTTGCATGGCATGTGAAATGCGACCTGCACCATATATTTTGTGGCGCCACAGTGCTTTTATGGGACCACTGTAGGGTTGACCCTTTGTGCAGGATTATCCCTGTGTGCTTATCTTCCTGTCTTACATTTTTGCACTAGTGTTTCTGAAATAGCATTACTGTCTGCTATTTCAGTGAGGGAAACCCTGTAGATTTCAGTTTAGTGATCTTTCTGTATGGCAACATGACTTACTGAGGCTGGACTGTAGGCTATCCCTCATTTTACACTTGTGGCAACATGACTTACTGAGGCTGGACTGTAGGCTATCCCTCATTTTACAGTTGTGGCATGCCTAGAATCGAACAGCAAGAGTTCTTTCCTGACAAGGGGGCTGTACATCCAGCATGCCTGGTCTTCATGACACTGACTTGTACAGTGAAATCTCGTTATAACGAACAGTTAAAAAATCGGAAAATAGTTCGCTCTATCCATAATTCGTAATATAAAATTTCGTAGAAAATACACTCAAGAGCAGCGAAATTCAATCGGAGAAGGCACAGCAACACTATAGCCAAACAGGCGAGTTGGTGGAACATATTGGATGGAAAAACAGTGCTACATACGAACACCACAGCAAGGGAACACAAGACGAGCGCTGTCTTGTGTTCCTTTGCTGTGGTGTTCGTCTGTCGCGCTGTTTTTCCATCCAAGGCACAGCAACTCGGAGGGTGCCTACTTGGGTCACGTCCATTTATTTACGTGCAAAGAACTGCGTTATCGCAGCCTGCTTTTTGTGTTGATCGCGTTCCGTATCACGCCCTGTTCCACAGTTGGCAAACACTCAGCAAAGGCAAACCCACTGCTCTCAATAGCACTCAGTGGCGGCGCAGTAAATCCAATGCAGCAACGCTTCTTGTGAAGTCAGAATATTCTCGTCTGCAGAGTCAGCCTGAGCTTCGTCTGTGGGATGTTCAGAAACTTCCACAGTGATTTCGGCGTCCGTCAGTACAGCCGTGGTCGCCGCGATGTCGTCGCTGCCTACAGGTCCTCTACAGTCATTGTTGCGGGCATGTCACCAACAAAACGCGAAAAATCGTTCCAGGCTCATTGAGCTCGCAGAGCTCTGCTTCGTCGGGATCGTCCCAATCGTCACTTGATGCATGCGCCTCTGCTGGAACAAAACCTGCGTGCCGAAAGTAGTTGGCAATCGTTTCGCCTTTCACGCTGTCCGTCAAGTCTTGCTTCACAAGAAGCTTCACGAGAAGAGTGTCAATCAGTCTCCTCTTGTAAACTGCCTTGAAGGCCCTGATTTTATCTTGAGCTTGGTCTTTAACGTCAGTGATGCTCATTTTTCACGTTCACCGCCATCACAGCACTACGCACACCCGCGCACCACACTCGACACGACGACAGACTCGGCCTCTGCCGAACGCTATGACGGCCACGCCGCGACGCCGCTGCTAACACTAAAAACGTGAAAGACGCAAAAACCAAAAAGGCAAAAGCAACCTTTGATCGCGCCGCTGCTGCCACTGCTGAAGCGGCGCTGTCAGCGATTGTGAGATGCGAACAATTTCTTATGGTCTTTGAGATCTCCTCCGCGCGCACAAACAGGCGCCCGGGGGTAATCTCTGAGGCCATAGATGTTTTTGGCTGTCAACTCCCAATGCCGTTGTGGCACCTGTGGCGCTGTCAGCGCCTGCGAGGTAGTCCTGAACGTTTGCTGCGCCGCACAACACACATGTAGTGCAACGAAGCCCACCTCCTGCTATTAAATTGAGGTGGTGCTTGGTGTCGCAAAGTTCGTAATATCCGTTTTATGCCGAACCGCGTTCGCTATGGGAAGTTAAAAATACGTGTGTTTGACAAAATAACTTCAGAAGAGTTCGATATAATCAATAATTAATAATATGCGTGTTCGTTATATCAAGGTTTGACTTTATATCTTAAAAACTGTAAACATTTCTCAACGGTAACCTCATGTGTGAAGTCGGAAGGATTTCCTGTGCTGCTTAAAATGCATTTAAGCTTTTGCCAAATGAGCTAAGTAGGTCGAAGCAGGTCATTTTTTTTTATTTTCTAAATGTCCAGGAAATCGTCTGCATATCTAAACATTTATTTTAAGAACCTTTTCTCAGTTTAAATCTTCAGCTAGAACACTATCTATCTGCAAGGAGAATATTGTGCAAGGTTGTGCAAGGTTGTGAGAATATTGTGCAAAAATGGAGGTGCTGCAGCTGAGGCCTTTAGGCACGGTGTGTGTAGTTTTTCGCTACACTCGACTATGTCACATGCATTTCTCTACTATCACCTCTTAGATAGCACCTCTTAGATAACAGTGGAAGACAATGCAGTGTTCATGCAAAGCTGTAATTAACTTGTGAAATAAAAGTCACATTGTATTCGTAGCTTCGTTGTATTCATGCAAGAGCGGTACTCTACAAGGTGTAAACAAAATAAAAAAGCCTGATGGCATAAAATCTGCTAACTGCAAGAGAAATGTCGTATAACAATGTGATAAGAGAAGGGTGAAAGCTACTGTTCCGCCGATTTCAGCCAGCTAACCCTTAGATAACTTTTGCCGATCTGCTGCAGCATTCCTGCTTGGGTGGCCAAGTTGTCTTTGTTTGGCTATGCTAGTATGCAGCAAACCTTGACTTTTATGTAAAACCCACTGTTTCGTGCTTCTCCAGAACCGCATCTGGCAAAGGGACTACAGGGATGCCAGGGCCATTCAGCCAGACTCTGGCTACTACACCAGGGTGAGTGTATTCTCTATGAGCCCGTATCACAGGGGCACTTTGGAATTCATTTGATCTCCCTTATAGGAGACACGAATGTGACTCCTATAAGGGAGGTCAAATGAATGAGACGAATTGGATTCCAAGGGAAGGAAAGCGTAGCAGGGGGCGGCAGAAAGTTAGGTGGGCGGATGAGATTAAGAAGTTCGCAGGGGTCAAGTGGATGCAGCTAGCACAGAACCGGGTTAAGTGGAGAAATATGGGGAAGGCCTTCGCCCTGCAGTGGGTATAATCAGGCTGCTGCTGCTGCTGATGATGATGATGATGATGATAGGAGACACGAATGTGACAGGCATTTGAGAATAAGGCACTTTTCGCTTGCTTGCTTTGGCACGGTGAAGCTTTTCCGGAAGGTCATTAGTGCACGCAATGCCATGTCGCCATGTGCTCCTCTCTCCCTCTCTGCAGCTGGTGCCACCGCTGGCGATGCTGTCCAACCCCATCAATGCGGTGACCACCAAGTTTGTGCGCACTTCGACCAACAAGATGCGCTGCCCCATCTTCTGTGTCGTGGTGAGCTTCACCTACTGCCTCCCCTGGCACATGGCATGCTCCATTTGTGGTAGTCACTGTTGCTACTTTGAGAGTGAGTCTTTGAGAGTTGTGGTCAGTCGCACACAACTTAGCTGGCCTTTCAGGCTTAGCCTGCTTCAGTTGAAGCTCTCAATTTTAGCATGAAAGGAGAGGAAAGATGGGGAAGGTGGTGTTGGGTTAATACCATATACACGCATGTAATGGCCGCACTTTTTTTTACGAGATTGGTGTGAAAATCGGGGGGTGCGGCGATTACATGAGAAAAAAGATAGCGAAAAAAATTATTTGCGGTAGTACCTGCCTTTATTATTGTAAAAAAACTCCTCGTCCTCCTCCGCTAAACTTGTCGAGATTTCAGGCTCGTCCCGTGTCCAAAACATCACTCCTCGTCGTCGTCCTCCTCCGAACTCATCGGGACTTCAGGCTCGTCCTTGTCCCAGATGAGGTCATCCTCTGTACCGTCCAGCCTGTTTGATATCCCTGTCACCTTGAAACCTTTTTCCACAGTCTCGAACGAAACCGTGGCCCACGCTTCGAGTATCCAGTGGCAAATGGCCACAAGCGATGCCCGTTTCAGTCGGCCGGTTGGAGTCTTCTGGTGGAGGACCGTTGCCATCCACTCACTGTACACACGGCGAAATCCATACATAAAAGGGCGGTTTACAGAGACGCACTTAAAAGGGCGGTTTACGGAGACGTCCAGCGGCTGAAGCATGCCGGTCATGCCTCCAGGTAGGACGGCCAAGTCTGTGTTAGATGCACAGAGCTGTTGCCGCACGCTCTCTGTCAGGTGCCCCCTGAAGCTGTCTAGGACGAGTAGAGAACGCGTCGCAAGATTCGCCCTTGGTCGCTTCTCCCAAACACACTTCAACCAGTCTGTCACCAGCTCATCCGTCATCCATCCTTTGTCCTGCGCACGAACAAAGATGCCGTCAGGGAATTTCTCCGCAGGTAGACGTTTCCGCTTAAAAACTACGTAAGGCGGTAGTTTTCGTCCATCCGCTGTGATGCAAAGCATGACCGTGCATCGCTGCCTTTCGCTCCCCGATGTAAGCACACGCACGCTCTTCTTCACCTTCACCTCGACTGTCACATTCCGGGGTGCGTCAAACCAAACCGGGGTTTGATCGGCGTTACCAATCTGAGAGAGAAGGTGCTCATGTTCTCTGCGCTTGTTAACAAACTTGTGGAACTGCAGAAGCTTTTCACCATACTGCTCGGGTAGACGTTGACACATCGTCGTGCGACGGCGAATGGACAGGTTTTTTCGCTTCATGAAGCACAAAATCCACTCATTGCTGGCTTTAAACACGGTAGCCGCAATCCCCTTGCTGCGTGCAATGTCTAGCGCTTTCATGCGCAACATCTCAGTCGAAACAGCAAAGCCGTTGCGCCACGTCTCCCTCACGTACTCGAGAAGTGAGTCCTCAAATTCCGGAAACATGCTCTGCTTCCCTCGGAAAGCGCGCCTCTGAACATTTGTTTTCCTGAGGGCATCTTCTTGGGAGCACCATCGCTGTACACATTTTTCGTCAACGCCGAACTTTCGTCCAGCCGCTGTTTTTCCTTCTTTCGCGTAGTGGATCACTTTCAGCTTTGAGTGGTATAACCAACGTATTTTCCCATCAAGGAAAAAGAAATTCTTCAGCTCACAAGCGCAGAACAAATCAGGGCAGCGATGCGTTCCGATTGCGAGATCGCACGTGATATGCTTCGGAGGAGCGAACAGACTTGGATTGGATTGGATTTGCTGGCCTCGCCCTTTGTAACGGGCGGGCATCGCTGCAGCTAGTAGCGCCCCCTTTGTAACGGAGGTGGTGGCCGCTGCCCCCATGCTTGACTTTTTTTTTCCTCAAATATTTTGTTCTTAATTCTTATTGGCAATTCTACTTCTAACCCTACGCTTCATTTTGGCTTTCACTTGATTTTTGGGCCCCACCTGGCGGCAGTAACCACAAAACATTCCGTATTTTTTGCACTGCACAGTAGATGGCACTGCCCAACTTCCTGAAACTCATGGTGCGGCTTTTACTCGGGAAATTTTTTACGCTTTTTTTCCCAATTTTCTTTCTAAAGTGCGGGGTGCGGCCATTACACGCGTGTATACGGTATTATCCCCTTAATGTTCTTTCATGTTTTATCGCCTGTGAGTCACTGTTGCACTGCAAAAGAGTCAGTGCCCTGGTCCAGTCGGTTGGTGCATGGAGGGTTTGAAAAGAGCTGTGGTCACGTGAGCAGCAGCCAAGCATGTGTTTGTCATTGCATGGCCTTGGCGCCTTCTCCCCGCTCTTCTCCAGTGGACTCCTGAGGGTCGGCGCCTGATCACGGGAGCATCGAGCGGGGAGTTCACCCTCTGGAATGGACTCACATTTAACTTTGAGACCATCCTTCAGGTGAGCCTCTCTTCCCCTCTGCTGGAATGTTGGGGCAGTCTGTTTTACTGTGGAAGCAGTGTTGAGCATTTCCTCTTGAGTAGGTGTTGTTTTTGTGATAAGTTGCAACCAGAAGCACACACGCTCGCCTCTTGGCTCATGAAAGCGTTTCATTTGATCGGACAGAGAGGCACTGTTGTGACTATGGACTCTGCTGTTGTGTATCTACATTTCGTCCATTGTGTGGTCTGTAACCGGGGAATTGAAACCAGGTTCCATAGAATCGTCAGATTCCTTCCTTTTCTGATCGCACTCCTGTGTTTGATAGTGGTCATTCTCTGGGTAAATGTGCATTGCTTGTTCATTCTTTGCAAACATTTTGGGCAGGAGGGGATGGAAATCAGGGCTAGGTGAAATTTATCCCTGTTTTCTGAGATTGAAAAGATTTACATGTATACAAATGTTCCAGATAGTGACTGTGCTGATCACCATGGCAGCAGTTATCGGTTTGTCCCAAGTGACTTGGGGCCATGCAAGCTTTTTATCTGGTCGCATAGACTCCATTTTCGTTCTGCTTGTTACCATTGTGCTACTCGCACAGCGGTGGAAGGTGATGAAAGGTGTCAGAGCAGTGCACGTTAGATACAGAGTGGAATTGTCTCGCTGACTCTGCATGCTTCGATCACCCACCGACGAATGGCATGGATGTAGTGGGGGCCCAGGATTTCGTTGCTCGCAGCTGTCGTAAGGTGTGCTGTTTAGTTTTTTTCACAGTAGTATTTCACAGGTTTGTCTATGTGGCTTTCGAACAGGAAGGAAGGGCTTCTTACACTGCTGAATGATGCAATATAAAACATCTCTCTTGGTGAGTTTAGTCTCTTAGCTCAAAAGTAGGTGAGCGGGTGGTCTCTACGTTAAGTTATCTTGGGGACAGTCACAAGTAATGCATTTCTGAAAGGTTTTTGGGAAAGGAAATGGTGGGCTGAAATTGGGGTTAATTTTTTTCTTGCTGCTCTATTCCAAGGCGTTCTAATTAAGTGTGTGTTCAATTCTGTTAAAGTGGAGTATAAAGGATATTGAATCACCATTAAAGCAGTTGAATATAGAGTAAAATCTCAATTCGAAGTCATAACTAAAAAAAATGGAACCCCAGCAAAAATTTCATTCACTGCTCGGTCCCGACGCCGCTCATATTAAAACCTCAATGATTTGAGCTCTTGGGACAGTTTGTAAAATTTCTGTGGTATGGCTTGCACCAACCCAGCTAATTGGAAGATTTGGGGAATGGCTCCCAATTTTGCTGCAGACCTGTGAAGCGATGACTCCCTCGGAATACTGAAGTATGCCGCTAAGCAGTGCCAATGTTCGATGTGCCATAGCTCCACAAATTAAACTCTCAGCAAAGAAAAAAAGCGATAGGTTTTAGGCATTCAGCTCTCTAACTGAGCATCCCAAGTGTTAACCACTGGCCGCTGTCCCGGTTGCTGCTTCGATCTTGGCTCGCTTCCGTACTTGCTAAGCATCTCTGTAATGTGTAGCTTGGCTTCTCTTCATTCGGTGGTCTCGGCAGCCTGTCCAGCATGGCTGCGGTCTCTCTTTAGCAAGATGGGGCAGATTTGCCACAAGTCATTCAGGCCTAGCTTGTGTGTAGAAGGCAAGGTGGACTGCCATTTCGCCTTGGTCTGTGCTGGCACCGTTACATGTCTCCATTGTATTGCTTTAAGTTGCGCGCTGTGCTGAAACTGCAAAACAGTGTACGATGGCAGGAGGAGGTCGGGAGTATCCTCTCGCTGCAAGAATGCAGTGAGTTTTTGCCCTGGTTCAATTTTTTAGGCATTCAGCTATACTTCGAATTAACAGGGTTTTACTGTAGCTTCCTGCTGTATTGCATCTCTGTGCACGTGTAGCTTAAGGTTATAAAAAATTTATAAACGCTAAGACGCTACCTGATGTCAAAAGCGGAACTGCTCTCTGCCCTGCCTTCCACACTTTAGTTCGGCCCAAATGGCTTGCGGAAAATTTTTGTGGCCGTGCGGTTTCATATTCTGCAGCATTTCACCTAAGATTATTATCGGAAGTCGCTCTCACCCAATCCATCTTGTTCTTCTCCTGGATTGTACTTTGCAATACATGTGCATTGCCTGCGGATAGGTTGCCTTTTATGGAGCTTGTTGCAGGGTTGTTATTGATGGTAAAGCATGTGCACCATTGGGTGGTGACAAGATGCTGGCCGCCTTATTGTGATTTAACTGTCCAGATTGCAGAATGAGCATTCATGCGCCATGTTTTGAATGTCTTCATTCGTTGAACCCAATTCCAAATCATTGCTCTGGTTCCAAGGTGCTGCTATTTTCACACAAACAAACAAACAAAAGCTGTGTGGGTGAGTGCCTGTACCACTACTGTATGAAGGAGCACTGATCAAGGGTAAATGGGGGACGCCTCAGTTCACAGGTCGAGCCAACGTTTTGACAAGTGGACTTGTCTTCGTCTGGACTTGTCTTCATCCCCAGATGAAGACGAGTCCACTTGTCGAAACGTTCGCTCGACCTACGAACTGAGGCGTCCCCCATTTACCCTTGTTCAGTGCTCTTTCATACTGTGTAAACCATCTTCTTCCTCTCATTCTACCTGTACCATTGCTGTGTACCACTCCTGCCCTTGCAGGCGCATGATTCGTCGGTGCGCTGTATGGTGTGGAGCCACAACGACACGTGGATGGTGACGGGGGACCACTCGGGCTACGTCAAGTACTGGCAGTCCAACATGAACAACGTCAAGATGTTCCAGGGCCACAAGGAGGCCATCCGAGGGATCAGGTGGGCCACCTTTGACCAGAGAGAGAGAACCACTGGCACACGCATTGGGCACAGGGCAGCCTAGTTAGGGCACAAGGTCTGGCGGGAGGGGGGGGTCTTATTCTGAGGGACTTCCCTCTTCAAGTGCATCATTGTGGCGCAGTTGGCGGGAAGTGTGATATTGAAAGGCGTACTGGGCAAGCTACGTGGAAATGTGGCTGAGCGTAAAACAAAGTGACCGTTTACCATGGCACTTGAAAGTTGAAGGCAAACAAAGACAAGAAAATTGAGCAACGAAAATGTCTGCAAAAAAAAAAAAAGAATTTTGTTTGCCTTGACCTTGCCCCCACTCACTCATGATCGTCACTGTCCCCCTCATGCAGTGCATATTGTTCTGTTCCATCGAGTGCATTCGATATGCAGTGCAATGAGTTTTTGACCAAACCATCCTAGATGTCTCGGGCTGCAGCAGTCCAGCTCTTTCCAATGCGGGCTTTGTGCATTCATTTGGGATTAGCTGTCTCGTTTTAGTGAGGCAGTCTGTATGAAACCTTTACAGCCAGTACTTAAGGGGAGACGCAGGTCTTAAACTGGTCAGAAATGGGCGAAAAATTGATTTTGAGAAAAACGCATTTTCGGAATGTTTGTACCTTTGAGCACTAGCCTTCAAAATATCAACACTGAATTCGGTCGGGAAATACGGTAAAATCGACTTCTAAAACGCCACGGGAGCCTCAAAATGGCCAAAACGGGGTGAAAATTGTTCGAACTTCCTGCGTGCCGCGAGTGAAGCAGCTGGCCGCCGCCATCTTGGACTTGTTTTGAAGCTTGTTTCGTTGTGGGCATTTTGCGGCATCTCCAAATGACATCGCTCAAACAGAACGACCACCGTCGCGGGTTTTCCGAAAGCCGTTTCCGGTCCGCTGATTGGCTGGAGCGCGCGCTCACGAAGCGAGCCCCTCGTCTTGCGCTTCCCATTGGCCAGCGCGACTGCTGCTTCGCTCGTTTATGATGCGCTTTCGCGATCGTATCAGTCATACCTGCAGCCGGTGCTGGTCTTCAAACGTAGCTCGGTGGACGTAGCTGTATCAAGAGTGTACTGAAAACGAAAGCGCCTAGCGAGTGTGCGTCGAAGAACGAGTACAGCGGCGCGCTGCCAGGGTCGCACGGCGTGTTCTCAACCTAGCTGCAGCACGTCCGGCGGCATATAATCGTTTGCGAGTGGTTCAGAGGCATCCAAGGTAGCATCAATAGATTGCACTGTTCAGCTGATACTCATGGTCCCCACCGACGCTATCACTTCGTTGCTTTTTATCGCGTCGCTTCAGACGATAGACGAGCCTGACATCGCGCCGTTGCCCGCGTTCCTCACCCGCGAATTCCGCAGACGGTTTCTCTCTCTCTCTCTTTTTTTTTTTTTTTTTTTTTTTTTTTTTTTTTTTTTTTTTTTTTTTTTCAGATTGCCGCAGTAATAGCGTCGCTGCGCTCAAGGGGTGTGAAAGTTCGAGCTTTAGCTCCATCAAGGGACCCTGCGTGCGGCCCTGCATGCGCTGTACAGCAAAGTAGCAAAGTTTCATTCTGGAACATTAGCCAATTTATTAGGTCATTCTAGTATGCCGTTGTGTTTTAGCCTTAAACTTTGTGCAAGTTTATTAATATTGCAAGACCGTTTTATTGTAATTTTAAGTATTTGTTTGCCTTGAAGGGCACTGCCACAGGCATATGAAGCGGTAAATGAAGCTTCTCACGCTGTTTCTAGTGGCGGTATTTTTAGACTTTGTGCCAAGCTTTTACCATTATTTGGGGAGGGTACTGTTATATGTTTAGTATATAGCCTTTCTTATAAAGAACAAAGCCTCACAACGATTTCATTTATATCACCATAGCTGTAGTGTAGCAAAAGTTAGGTTGTCTCAAAATGCAAATACGTTTTTCTCAGTGCTGTTTCTGGACACTGCACTCAGCCTTACTGTGTTTTTTCTCTACATTGTCGCCGAGTGACAATGAAAAATTTAGTATCACTGTAGTCATATTGAAAAGATCAAAAGGTGATCCAACGCTTACTTCACTCTATTGAGATTTTTGCAAATTGCCATTAAAATAATATTGCATGTCAAAAAATTTTGCTGATTTCCTAATGGCATGCACTACCTTGGCCATGGGTAATGGTGATAGCTTCAGTTTTAGTTAACATATTCAAAATCCAAGGACAGTTTTGGAAATGTGAAGAGCATAACATTTTTGGTGAGAAATATCACAGTGAGGCTACTGATTGTTCAAGTTGTATAATATGTGGTCAGACTTCAAATGCTGTTTTCTCAGTTTCATATTTTTGGTCGATCTCTACAGTCTTACGCAGGGTTTTGATAACTTCCTTTTAGTTCACACAAATAATTTTGGTACCGTTTTCTTCAGAGAGAAATGAAGTACCCGATGACATTTTTAATTTTTTAGTTTAGGAAATGTATAAATATCGAATTGAGATTAGCTTAATGAGGTCGTGTCAAATAATGGAGCTTTTACTCTCAACATAATATGTGAGGATGACGTGCCTTTTTGAGGAAGACAAAGGATGTCATCGGGTATGAGAAGTCTTTGGCTATCGATCTATGTAATTAAAAGCAACGAAATGCAGTGAGAAAGTTCATTAAAGCTATGTAAGAAATTCACTAATTATGCTCTGGACTTTGTTAGATAACTTTTGATCTAAGACCACCAGCTCAATTATGATCACATTTTTGAAATCAGAAGAGAAAACCACATCTGTGTGCAAAGTTTCGTGAGATTCTAGCCATAACTAAAAAAGTTATTTTTAAGGCCCTCGTCCCCGCTTAACAACATACTACAGTGCAATCCACTTATAACGATATTGAGAAAACGGGAAAATCCGATCGTTATAACCGATTATCGTTATATCTGGACCGGCAAAAAAAAAGTAAAAAAAAAACAAAACAAGAGAGCGCACATACATTTGCCCGTGCATGCAGACTTACCTACTTGCCAGCGACGATTCAATCGGATAAAACAAAGCTAGTCACTAAAGAACACTCAACACTTTATTGCTGTACTATATATAAAGGGAATAAATAACTTAATCTCGCTTAAAGAAGTCTGAAATCCGCGCTTGCTTGAGCGGCAGCTGACGCTTGATAATTTCAGTCTGCATAGTCTCCAGTTGTTGCGCGTACATGTGCGGCAGTCCTGTAGCATGGATGAAGCCTATCAGCGACTGGATGGACTGTACGGCACTTCGTGACGACAATGGAGCTGGCGTGGTGGTGTCACTGCCATCGTTGTCCATGATGCCGTCATCGTCGTCACTATTTTCACCATCGCTCGATGCCGCTTTTTGTCGCTGCTCCTCGGCAATGGCCTCATCGGTAAATTCCTCACACGAAGCAGCAGCGCAGTCAGCGTTTAAAAAGTCTTCCAAGAGCGCGCCGCCGGCATTGTCGGAAGATGCAACATGATCCCATAGTGCACACACATCGGCAGTTTCGGGGAGCAAGTCATCTGTATCTGTCCCTTCTGAGACCGCACAGTCGTGGCGCACGAAGCCTGCTTTTCTAAAGCAGTTCTGGATTGTGGACTGCTTCACTTCGTACCACGCACCATACACAAACCGCACCGCTTCGATCAAGCTCACCTTCAGGTGAGCAGGCCCGGAAGCATCCTCTGGCGATCCCAAACGGTCTATTTTTAAGATCAGCCATTCGAGCATACGACGTCTATAGAGGGCCTTGAAATTGGCAATTACGCCTGCGTCCATGGGCTGCAGACCTGCCGTGGTGTTCGGGGGCAGGAACAGCAACTCGACAGACGTCAGCTTCACGCTGACGCTGTGTGCTGTGCAATTGTCGAGGACTAGAACCACTTTCCTCTTCTTTTGCTCCATTAGGCCGTCAAATTCAAGCAGCCATTCCTGAAACAGGTCGCGAGTCATCCACGCTTTCTTGTTATTCCGATAGCGGACCGGAATGTGTTGGTTCCTGAAGCAGTGGGGCCTCTTCGATTTCCCAATCACAAAAGGCTTCAGACGCTCGCTACCGTCCATGCTGGCGCACAAAAACACAGTCACTCGGACCTTGCTGTGCTTCCCACCGCTGCACGGATCTCCTTTGAGAGCGTGCGTCCTTGAAGGCAGCATTTCGTAGAAAAGCGCTGTCTCGTCCCCATTGAAAATGTCCTTCTGTTCATAGCGCTCCAACAGCTCGGGCAGTTTCGTCGCCAGCCACTCGTCTTTCGCCGACACGTCCAGCGAGGCAGCCTCCCCGACCACGTTTCTATAAACAATGCCGTGGCGATCTTTGAATCTTTGGATCCATCCTCCGCCGGGCTCGAAGTTTTCTCGTCCCAGAAGAAAAGCGAATTTCTTCGCCTTTGCACAAAGAATCGGTCCTGTGATGGGAACATTCTGGTTGCGAGCGTTCAGAAACCACTGGTAGAGAGACTCTTCCACATCACTGTACAAAGGGTCTCTAACCCTCTTTCGCTGGTCGTCGTGGCCGCTGGAGCCGGCTTTCTCGAGGACATCTGCAGCCTTGATTATGGTTGAAACCGTCGACTGCGAAAGCCCATACTTTTTAGTGAGGCTTCCCACCTTGAAGCCCTGCCGAAAATCTTGGTGAATTTGGTGCTTCACCTCGAGAGAGATTGCCTTCCGCTTAGTCGGCGCCATCTTCCACGTACAACGGCCAAGGACGCGCTCCCCTTCTCCCCACCTTCTCTCTTCAGCGATTGCGATGATGATGGCGCTCGCTTCCAAAGGCCGTACGCATCGCCTCCTTGCGGATTTCTCCACAACGGTCTATTTGCGGCACTTTTCGCGTCATTCTAATCAAATAATTTTATTTTTCGCAAATATTTATACGAAATTTGCTAGTAAATATTTTCCAGGCGGTCAAAATTCTATCGTTGTATCCGATATATCGCCGATAATCGTATCGTTATATGTGGTTTATTTTTACATAGGGGCAATGGGAAAATTGATAAATCTAAATTATTTGATCGTTATAACCGATATATCGTTATATCTGGTATCGTTATAAGTGGATTACACTGTATATCTTTCAGTAAACATACTCTTACTTTACTTCAGGTAGTTAATTGGCATCAGCTGTGCTATCATCCATACTTCCACGATGCCCACTTCTTCCTCTATTTCACTGCTTGCTACTCATGCAGATCAGGCACAGAGTCTGGTTCATCGAAACCCATTTTGGAGTGTTAGAGTTTTTTTTTCTAGCTCGTTCATCACCTTTTTGCACTGCCAGCATAGCCCACTATCTGCACCTCAGACCATGACATCGCACCAGGATACTGTGTACAAGGGCAGAAAGTTTGGCGACTTGGTTGAGATTCATGGCTGGTAAAGCGCAAAAATAAACACGTTTCTTTTCATGCTTTACCGCCAGGATACTGCGGGCTACTATGTAGAGCTAAACCACAGTGTAATGAACTGCATTGCAACCAAATCCTCAGTCTAATGAAGTATTTTGGTTTTAACAGTTTCGCGTCCCTAGAACACCATGTAATTTTAGCTTTGGTATAACGAAGTAAATTTTGTCGCTCTTTCTATGTAGCGTAATTTCATTGCTGCCTTTACTTAATGAGTGAAAATGCTGTGGCTTCTTTGCATAGGGGAGAACTATCTGATAGCTTCAACTACTTGCTTGCATATGAGCCGGCCGGGTCTGGGGGATGCAGCATAAGCAGCGGTTTTGACGAGTTCTCCGCATGTCAATACCGTAAAGGTGTGAAGCATGCAGAAACATTCAAGGCAGTAAAATTAAGTTCTGAAGGCATTTGTACCTCATTCAGCTCTTAAATATTTCGCTTTCCGGTGCAATATAGTTTTTCTTTTTTTTTTTTTTGCATTTTCTTATAGAACACATCAACGAGGATTACTGTATCAAACCAGTTTTTTTTTACCCCTTTCGAGATTGATATACAGTTGCAGACGAGTTCTTCAGACTCAGTGGGACCCGGGAATCGGTGTGAATAATCGAACAGTCCTAAAAATTTGACATTAAAAAAAAAATCACTTTAGAGGTCGAGAGAGAGGCAAAAAAATTGACTTTAGAGGTCGAGAACTTCATTGCTCCCCATGCTTTGTTATTTGGAGTTTGCTCCGCGACGCAAGCACTCAGTTTCTGACGGAGCGAAGAGAAGCAGTAAAAACCTTTGGCAGCTGTGGCTGCTGAGCCTGTGCAGCCCAGCTACACGGGAGTGCGTGCCTGGCGCAGCCGCATGTGCACTCTGAGCAGGACAAGAAGAATAAGGAGGAGGAGGAACAGTTGCGTAAAGAGCACGCTTAGTCGCCACTCTTTG
Organism: Amblyomma maculatum; assembly: GCF_055883805.1. Classification (NCBI taxonomy): domain Eukaryota; kingdom Metazoa; phylum Arthropoda; class Arachnida; order Ixodida; family Ixodidae; genus Amblyomma; species Amblyomma maculatum. The sequence goes on from NC_139346.1 coordinate 50,711,056, forward strand.
GCAGTGGGGTTCTCATTTTTGCGTTTTTCAATCCCTCGGCTGACAAAGAGGCTGCTTGGAAACGTGTATTTTTATTAGTGGTTTTGAAAGTGAGAAATTATGATTACTTGCTGACAGGTTCTGAAACATAAAGAAAGTAGTGAACGCTGATTTGCTGCTCGAAGGCGAGAGTCGACAGACAGGTAATTTGAGGGATCCGCGGTAGCACCTCTTGCGTCGTTAAGGTGCAGGAGAGTGAGGAATAATGCGGAAGCCCTGATGTCTCTGTACCTGCTGTTCAGAGAATGAAGGGTCCATCCTCGTTGAGAATCATTGGATACGCGTGTACAGACTGATGAGTGCTCCAGGCGGCGGTTGGGGAGCTTCTCTTCTCTTTGTGACCACTCACTTAATGGGGCCCATTCAACTCTTTGAGGACAGACGTTCTAGGCAACCCCCAACAAGGTCAACGAAAGTAAACGTTGCCACCCACAATAACCCATTAGCTTCAGCACGGTGACAACTACACAGGATGCTACTTGCGTTGTGGTGCCTGTTTTCGTCGCATTTTGGGCATGTTCCTTACAATAGCACAAAACATACCAGCAATTACCCTGAGGTTTTTGCCGACAGTGGCCAGGCGAAGTTAGTTCGCTGCTGCGGTGCTGCTGTCTGAAATAAATGACCTGTCTACTTTCAATGATGACTGGTTACCAACTACCTGGATCATTGACCAGACGCCGACGCATGCCATTCCTGCGGCAGTTTTCTCACTACGAAACGAACAGCGATGAAAGGCCTGACGACTTTCGATGCAGACGGATACGTACAGCTCTCTATGGAAAACCGTAGTCTTCCAAGTTCTACAGTTACTGTGTCCACTCTCTAGTTAGCTCCTCAAGCAAGTGCGCAGTTCTGAGCTCTGGAAGCAGGATTGTGCATGAGGATAGAACAATTGACACATCTGTTGTTTGAGGCTGACTTAGTTCCACGTAGGGACAAACAGCGGTGCGAGATATGAGTGGTACGAGATACTTTTAAGGGGGGAGGCTACCTTTTAAAATCAACTTTCTTATTTATTGAGGTATTTGAACGAAATTTTCAGAGTAGGCTCATAGTACAAGCATTTGAAGAACTACCAAGTTTCATGGATCTGGGCTCATTGGTTCTCAGGTTAGAGGGGTATATTGAGATGGTTTACATAGGTCCCTTGGGACAGGCCTAGAGAATTTGCAAAATGTGCTGGCACTGTGAAATTCGTTATGGTCATTCCTGGATTGTTACCCCAGGGCAAGACAATTCTCTTTCTAAATTTCCTTGCCGAAGAGTTTTAGCCCATCCCCAAAATTAGTGTTATTAAGCAGACCTGCATTAACCAAACTATACAGTTGAATCCCGCTATAACGAAATTCACGGTGCACGAAAAAAAATTCGTTCTCGCGGAAGTTCGTTATCGCAAAAATTTGACGTGAAACGCAGAAAGAATTGCCCAAGCAGCAGCAAAGGCGTTTAATGCCAAAAATCTGTAAGCTTGGTTTGCTTATGCTTCACGGCGAGCAACGCCGTCACGCGATTTTCGCATTCGGTCAGCAAACCCATTGCAACATCGTCGTCTCGGACAGCAACGAAATTCCTGATGACATCAAAAGCGTTCATCACCTGTACGGCGGTTGCCGCAGCCGGCGCTTCCTGTACGTCGTCGTCTTCTTCATCGGAAGAGTCCTTATCATTCCGGGCAGCTTTTATGATCTGCTCATCACTCACATCTTCGTGAACAACAACACAAGCGTCAGCGCCGATGTATTCGTCGAGCTCGAGATTAGGCGGCACGGTTCCTATTTCTCCCAGCGTTTTCCAGGCGGCCGCGATCCCCGGAGCCGGTGACGCCTCTTCGTCGTCGTCTGTAACGCCTGGTGTTAGGCCAGCAGAGTGTACGGGTCGACCTTCGGCAAATCCGGCGTGCCTGAAGCAGTTCACAATTACTGAGCGCCCCAGTGTGCTCCAGGCAGCAGACATAATCTGCAGTGCCACGTACAAGTCCACCTTCGTGTCTCGGCCGGTTTCAGTGTTAAAAAGCAGCCGCTGAATTAACCTCCCGCGGTAAGCGCGCTTCAGGCTAAGAATCACGCCCTGATCGAGAGGCTGTAAGACAGACGTGCAATTGGGAGGGAAAAACCTCAGCTCCGTGTTAGTGAGCTTGACTTCGTCGGAGTGATGCGCTGAACAATTGTCCAAAAGCAAGCAAACTTTACGGCCCTGCCGCTTCATGTCGCGGTCGAATGCCATCATCCACTCGGTGAAAATAGCGCGGGTCATCCATGACTTGTTGTTCGCCTTGTACTGCACAGGTAGGCTACGAGTTCCCTTAAAACAGCGCGGCTTGGCACTTTTGCCTATGACTAACGGCGGACGCTTGTCCGAGCCATCCATGTTTGTGCAAAGCAGCACTGTGATGCGTTTTTTGCTGTGTTTGCCGCCGTGACAGCGCTGCCCCTTGAAGTCGAGCGTCCTAGCCGGCAACATCTCGTAGAATAGCCCGGTCTCGTCGGCGTTGTAAATGTCTGCAGGCGCGAAGTTGCTTAAAATTCCGGCCATGTTACTCGCCTTCCAAGCAGCTGCTCCGTCCACGTCTGCTGACATTGACTCGCCGCACAACACTTTTCCAACGATGTTATGGCGGGCCTTGAAACGGTTTAGCCAGCCAATGCTGGCTTTAAAATCATCAATGCCAAGTAGGCATGCATAGTTCAAGGCTTTCTGCTGGACGATGCTTCCGGACAGGGGGACGTTGCTGGCTCGTGCTTCCACAAACCACGCATGCACTGCTTTGTCCAACTCTTCATGAAGGGGCCGCGTCACCTTTTTGTGCTTCGAGGATGTGCCTGAAGCAAGTGTCATTCTCACGCTGTCCTTATTGCCTAGAATCGTTGACAGCGAACTTGCAGGAATTCCGAAGTCTTCAGCAATTGCCGCTTTCTTCCTTCCGCTTTCTGCTTGGGCGATTATTTGAGCTTTTTGCTCAAGGGAAAGAGTTTTGCGTTTTTTCACTTGCGTTGCCATCGTGTCCTGCGGATGAAAACTCGTCTTTGTCGAAGAGAAAGGCAGCGAGTGAACAACGCGACCACGACACAAAGCCAAAATGGCGGAACTGCAATCACGTGATTTCATGCTTAATGTGGCTTTGGATTTGACTTGGACTTCTCGCCAATAAAACTAGTTTCGGTTTCGATTTTGAACGCGAAAATTTCGTTGAAGCGGAAACGCTCTGCAAAAATGGTTCGTTGTGCAGAGAAATTTAGGCCATTAATTCTTATAGGATACTCGCGGGGAATAAAAAATTATTCGTTGTCGCGGAAATTTCGTTGTGGCGGTATTCGTCGTGGCGGGATTCAATTGTTTGTTACTAATTTCAAGCGCAATATCTTGAAAAAATGAAATTTTCTAGCCCTTGGAGATTTATTTTGGCATGCATTAAAAAAAAAAACCATGAAAATCTGATAAGCGGTTCCCGAGATACGGCTGTCCTAAGCAGCCACACTAGGCAAAAAAGTAATTCTGAGAAAACGACCTAGAAGGTTGAGGGAGCGCTAACTTTTTTGTTTGTCAAGATATCTCAACGAAATTTTTAGGGCAGGCTCATAGCATAAATAACTATTAAGTTTCATAACGCTGTATACGCTGTTTCTTAAGTTACGGTAGTACAGTCAAACCCGGATATATCTAACTCGAAGGGGATCGTGAAAAAGTTTGATATACATATCAATAATTCGATATACAGAAATCGGCTTGAGATGCCACTTGCAATCGTGAAAAATGATAATGTATTTGTCGCATAGTCAACCAACTCGCAAATGCACCCACCTCCCACTTTTGCCCCTGCGAATTTCAATGAAAAAAAAAAGAAAAAAGCATTCGGTGGCACGTGCCTCTGTTTCGACCATCGCATCCACAACTCATTTATTGGCAGCGCGCCAAGTTACTACGCGTACAGTGTTCTCCACTGTAGCAGTGATAACGTCACAGCGTGTGTATCTTTTCACAATTCTTTTGATAGATCCTGCGGTGGCAGGGAGTGAATTTGGCAGAGTGCCCGTGATGGGTTCGATTTATCACGCCGTGCTTGAGGCAGTCGTAGTCCACTGCCACAAAATCATTGGAAAGCGTGATAGCTGCAAATGCCGTTTGAAGCGAACAGTGCTAAAAGTCGGTGTCATGATCGCAGCTGATTGCGTGCTATCGTTGATTTATAGTTGTAAGAGTAAACGACTCTCGAAAAAAAAAAAGAACCTGTTGATAGCTTACCCTGCGCCATACGTTCAGCACAAGTAAGGACGACTCGCAAAAGAAAAAAAATTGGTGCTTCTTAACTTCCGCATATGCTACGCCGCACCACGTTCAGCACGACGGCAAAAATAAATGACTCCCGCAAAAAACAATAAAAAAAACAGCTGTCGTCAGCGGCCGCGCGCAGAGCGTTTTGTGACACACAGTGGAGAAAGCGTCTGCCTCGGGCTGAGCTGGCCCGTCCGCGCATGCATAGTGCGTGCTGTTGCGAACGAAGGCCGGGAAAGTGAGAGGAAGGGAAGAGATAAAGCTCGGAAGAAGTGTGCACATGCTTGCGCTTCACTTTATCGCGTTTTTTCCCTCTCCTGAACACCACGGCCACATTGGTTTCCTCTCATTCCTTCACGCACATGGCTAGCAAATGTCACGTGCTGGTGTGCTCCAGCGATCACCGCAGTTGCGCGCGCCTTTGGGAAAAGGGTGCGGCACTGCCCTAGACCAGCCGTCATCGAACTGTGCCCTCTCATTCTTTCCATGCATAGCTTGAAAACGTCATGCGCCAATTGTCAAAGGGTGATGCGATCGTCTTTGGGGAAGGCAGTGCATCTTCCAAGGCGTGATGCGGAGTTCTATATATCGAGCGACCGGTGAAATTGAGTTCGATATATGACGCAGCTTTCCTATCCTCTTACATGTAATTTTCAAGGGGATATTCCGCGAGTTCGATATAACCAAAATTCGAAATATCCGGGTTCGATATATCCGGGTTTGATATATCCGGGGTCGACTGTATATCATATATCCGGGGTCGACTGTATATCATATGGCACGGGCAGAGGCATATTATTTTATTTTCTTTTTGGTTGCCTCACCATATTATATGTATATCATATGGGTCATATGGGTCCAGGCCTGTAGAATTTGCAGATTGTGTTGGCATTGTGAAATTGATTGTGGTAATTCTTGGATAGGTATCGCGGGTCAAGACAGGGGGCTTTTTAAAATTTTCTAGTTTTCTAAGTTCCACTGTAATAATGCCAAAACGCTGCAGGCAGCGGTGTAGGCGGCAGCGACGCGCCTAGTCATGAGGATGGCCTTCGCTTCCATGCACTGAACACCTGTCTCATCTCGAGGCGACCACACAACGTTTAGCATGAAACCGTTCAGAGGGCAGGTGGAGAGATGGTAAATACGGCGATCGCAAAAGTGGCAAAAGGCGAACAAAACGCGTGAGGTACAAAGACATCCAACAACGAAAGCAAAGAGTCGGATCAGACTACGCAGGAAGGCAGCTGGCGGAGACCAACGCGTCAGCAGCCGCAGCAGCCAATAGCAGTCGCCCGATCCCCCGCATTCTCGAGCCGGGGAAACCCGAAAGCTGCTGCGAGGCTTCCAATCGGAAGCAAGCCACGCCTCAACCGCGCCGCCGATGCCGCCGCCGAGGGTGGCAAATGAAAGTGCAAGAATTCACAAACAAAACAAGACCAAAATGCCATCGCTCAATCCAGCGGGAATGAAATGGCACGCGCGTGAAGTTAGGGAATTTTCGGCACTTGCTCGCTGCTCCACGGCTGCCGTTGCTTGTTATATAATTAATTTATAGTACTTCTACGGCGAGTTGGGCATTGATAATTGTGGAAAGAGTAGTTTATAAGATGTATTACCGGAATATTTAATCATCCAAAAAAATCTACTGTTCCGAGATTTTTCCGTTTTCAAGAGTCGTGTCTCCCCTCAACAAAAAGGACTGACAACCATCTCGTTACTGTTTACCACACAAGTTGTACGAAAAAAACGCGCCTTAAATAAATTGTAGTTGTTTTTTTTCCCTTTCCTTGGAACATAACGGCAGCCAGAACGCGGCAGGAGGAGGAGGAGGAGAGCAACAGTTGCACGCGTACACATAAACACACTCTCAAAGGTAGCTCGGAGCAGACGACGCGGCCGTGCTACGCGAAGGTTTTGCCAAGCTCTCCACGGAGCGGTGTAGCGCCCCCTGGCCGAGGCTGTCTCCGCTATAGCACGATCTGCTGCTGTGACCTGCTTCCGCCTGCGCGCTAGCATGATCCGATGCAGTGGATGCGGTCGCCAGTACGTGTGTGCCGCTGGGGAGCATGCAGTTTGGTCAAGACTACTTCACATTTGCAATGTGGCGCCCCACAGAAGCACATCTCACTACACTATAATTACAGTTGAACCCGGATATATCGAACTCGAAGGGGATCGCGAAATAGTTCGATATATCAATAATTCGATATACAGAAATTGGCTTGTGACGGCACTTACGATGCGAAAAAACAAGGTTTCTGTGTTGGCACGGCGGCAGAAATCACCAGCGTTTTCGCTTGCATGTCCATGGCACGCGTCAGTCCGTTTCAGTCGTCTCATCCACAGCCCATTGGCAGCGTGCCAAGATGCTGCGCAGCGATAATGTCAGGGCGCGTTTATCTTTTTATAGCTCCTTCGGTGGCGGGGAGCGAACTTGGCAGAGTGCCCGTGATGGCTTGATTTCACAAGCCTGGTTCGATTTATCACGCCGTGCTTGGGGCGGGCATCATGATTGCAGCAGCTGACGGCGTGCTTTCGCTGATTCATACCTGCAAGGATAAATGATAACAGAAAAAAAACCCGCAAAAAAAGAAACCCTGCCGCTTCTTAACGTCCGCAGCTGCCATATCTTACGCTACGCCGCGATAAAAAAGAATGACTCACAAAAACAAAAAAAAAACAAAAAACAAAAAAAAAAACAGAGCTGCCGCTTCTTAACATCCGCAGGCGCCATAGCCACGTCAGCCGCCGCGCGCGCAGAGGGTTGGGTTCGCAACACACGCTGGAGAAAGCGTCCGACGTCTGTCTGAAAACGGGCTGAGCTGGTTTGGCGCATGCGTTGCAGCGCGTGCTGAAGGAGAGAGATAGCTCGGCAAAAGAATGGGCACACCCACACACATGGCTTGTAAACGTCATGTGTTGGCGCGCGGGAAACAACTGCATATGCGCGCGCCTTTGGGGAATGGGCGCGGCGCTGCCCAGACCAGCCGTCGCCGAACTGTCCCCACTCATTCCTTCCGCGCGTGGCTTGAAAACGTCACGCGGCAAACGGCCACGGGTGATGCGATCGTCTTTGGGGAAGGCCCACTTTCCAGTGCGTGGTGCGGAGTTCGATATATTGAACGACCGGTGAAATTGAGTTCGATATATGACGCGGCTTTCCTATACTTTTACATGGGATTTTCAAGGGGATATTTCGTGAGTTCGATATAACCAAAATTCGATATATCCGGGTTCGATATAACCGGGTTCGATGTATATCTCTCCAGTTAGGCTACCTCAGCCATTCATGCTTTCATCACATTGATGCCATTCCAGTTCACGACTGTAACGCAGCTCCAGGTCATACACATGCTGCCAACGAATGCACGCGCCTTGTGAAGATATAACATTCATTTCCCATGGTCAATGGCGACTATGAAGACTGCGAGGTAGAACTAAACTGCGTAAAAGTGGTTGGTTGTGACAACGATGCCCACTCGCGTCCTTGTCATGCCGAAAAAAGAAGCCTTCGGCCTAAAAACGATCTCCACATTATTGCTCTAGCCAATACAGCCATGCCTCGTTAATATAGACACTTTGGTTTCCGCACAAAAGTGTCCAAAAAGCGAGTCGTTCACTATAACGAATCAGAATTTTTTCGGAAAGAAAGACAAGCAAGAACGGTTAAGGATAAGGTCTGCTTTAGAGCATAATGTAGGCCAGCATTAGGAGCTACAAGAACATTATCAGAGTCACTGTATGCTTCAAATTCGATGCAATTGAAAGTATTGTGATGCAGTGCATAAATTGTTCTCGATCGCGCTTCATTAATAAATTACTTCTACTTTTCATCTCGACGAGCCCCTGCTGCGTAGCAGAATTCAATTGGCTGAAAGTTGCCGAATCCAACTTTCTACAAGGCGCAGGCTGCTCTCAGAGTTTTGCACAAGTGAATTCATCCAATACAAAAAGAAATCGTAACGTGCATCAACTGCCCAACTTTGTCTTATAAAATATGAAAACACAAGCGAAAAGGGCTATCAGTCAGTTATTGGCACTACGTTCATGTGGTGCCTGTCAACAAAATTTAGAAGAGAGGTTATCTTTGAAGCAGAGTAACGATTTAGTTTTCATGGCTGTCCATATTAACACGGTCTTTTTTTCCTTGTCCATTGTCCGGACAGCGAGTTTCCATATTAACGAGATGTAAATGCATGGAAAAAGTTTGGTCCCTTGATAAACTGTCTATAATTCGAGTCGTTCATATTAGCGGGGGTCGTATTAACGAGGCACGACTGTATTAGAAAAAATGCAATTTTCGGTCTCCGTACAGTCCGAATTATCAGTTGCGAAAATGTGCACATCCCTATTTCGGACTTCACGTCAATATTCCCGACGTAAAGTCCAAAATACTGTGCAGGTCTGTATTATTGGATTCTGGAAAGCCAGTTAGGTAATGTATCCAGGATTTACTTTTCATCGTCAGCTGTTGCTAAACCTCACCTTCCACAGCGATAGCCGTCTTGTGAGCTCTTTCTTTCTTTTTTTTTTTTTTTCTAAGTGTCCCAGCAGGGGAGTAACGGTGTGATATTACAATTGTCGATGCTGTTGGGGTTTGTTCCGTGTGTATTCTGCTGCATTAACTGTCTTGATGTCCTCTCCTAGTGTGTTTAAAATGTAAAGTGAAATTCCCGCAGCATACCAGTTCCCATTTTTATAGAGGTGAGCCATGACAGAAGCTGTATCAGTTACTGCCATGCACTTAGAACAACACTGTTCATGTACGCTTGCCAAAAAGGGGGCGATTAGTGGTTTCAATCTTAATCATATTTAGGCACACATACATTTTTTGTCAACTGCTATCAATTTATCTTGCCAGATGGGCTTCCATTGAACCTTGGATTATGCCATAATCTGTTCTTAAAGAGACTGTTATTAAACTAGGGGGCTGTTTTCTATTGACAAGTGCCTGTGGTTGACTGTGCCCAATGTTGTGCAGTGGTTTATGTCCCTTCTCTATTTTTCGTCTCATAAATAAAGATTTTCTCGGTGAATAAAAAAAATCTGCTATACATGCTGGGGCCCATTTGGCCCATCGAGTTACGCGCCGGTTTTCATGTACATGGGCTTTTCAATAAAAAAATAAAAGAGAGTGCTTCTGCACCCTCCTCTGGCATTTCAATAAAGGCTGCAGCTTTTTTTGCTTTTGCAACAAATAAAGGCAAAAAGCCACGCATCATTTGCAAGTGCCGATTATTGATGAGCCTCAATAAAGGATTCGTTTCGGAGATAATGCAAATAAAGAGAGAGACATAAAGGATGACAATAAAAGTGGTTAAAACACTTGCAAACGATCGTGCCGTGTGTTAATTGCGATCTTACACTGGACGCAAGCACACTGTTTTGTTGTTTTGGCATGCTGTGCGTGCTCCCTGGTGGCTGCTGTTGCTGCTGGGTGATGCAACACACGTGGGGCCATGTGTATCAGTGACTTCCATCAGGATGTGTCAACTAGTTGGTAACATTGGGCATTCAGCTGAGGAACAACCATAAGCAAGGAGTGCTTTAACAGATGAAAAAGTAAATTTGGTTCTTTTCAATTAACTTTGGGAGGCAGTCTTTCCTTTTCCTGACAGAGGTGTTAAAGGCTCATCTGGGCCAGTGCCGTGACTGCACAGGGTGGCAATTGCATGCTTCGATGCTAAATTCTCCAGAACTGTTGGGTTACAACTCTGTTGTGGAATTAAGCTGTAGTCCCTCTCTTCAACCATGTGACTGTTAATTGGCATTCATTTCAGAGCAGCCTCACTGAACAATAATAGAGTTGAACGTTGAGCTAGTTGGTCACACATCTCTTGGAAGAAGGCAGCAGAGCAGGTAACAACAGAAAACATAAGAAGCACGCACAAACAAGGACAGCGCTGCACTGACAACTATATTGACCAGAACCCGCACATCTTCTCCCTTCACTTTACGTCTGCAGCCAACTTCTTCCTTGTCTTTAATGTCCTCCTGGTTTGCGCAGAAATTCTAATTCCTTCTTCAACAATACCACTGAAGGCATACTGACACATTGGTCTCTCGAGTCACAGATTGCGTATGCTTCATAAGTTTCCCTTGCTAGCTTACCCTTCATCCTTTTCATAACCTTAAAGGGCCACTGTTCAGGGAAGGACCTTTTAGGTGAAGGAGCCCAGTGTTTCGATCAGGTACTGGAGATAGTCTGTGCAAAACGCTACAGTGATATGCGTGCCGCAAAGCAACGAAAATACAAATCAAAGCTCTCTCATGCTCTCCTTCGGGAAGCCAGCTTCCCCGTTTCCTGCGCTGGCCCATCGAGCCACAGTAATGACGTACTTCCCGCGAACGATGTCCATTGGTCCGTCTCGCTGTCTGAGGGTGAAGGATGGGTGTCTGCCGCTCACTGCGCGCTTTTCCCTCGCGACAGTCTGACTGAATCCAAAGGCGCGCGCTCTCTCGTCCGTGTTTTTTTTTTTTCGTGCAGGCGGAGTGCCACGCCTCACCTCCCGCCAAACGTGGAGGAGGAAGGGGAATTTGTCTTGCGGAGGCTAGACGACCGGGTAGGAGAGTGAAAAACCTTTGTGAGGGAACGGAAGGAGAGAAACACGACAGAATCGGGTGATTGGGGTGGCTCTAACAGCGTTATTAGCTAATCTTTTCAAAAACATTTTGCGGCCTTGCGTTCTGGGGGCGAAGTCTCACAGTCAACGGGGAAGAAAATATTTTCGACCGGAGGGTGCACATTGGGCCTTTAACATTGGGAAGGTCAGCCGGACATTTGTGGTCTCTACAAACGACGCAGTCTGCAGTGCACAGAATTAGCACGCTATGGCAATATCGGACAAGTCTGGCGCTAATCTCACGGTGCACTGCAAAGACTGCGCTGTTGTAGAAACCAAAAATGAAATTCCAGCTGACCTTCACAGTGTTAAAGGAAATTTATGAAGCATATGCAATTTGTTACTCGGGAGACCAATGTTTCAGTATGCTTTCAGTGGTATTGTTGAAGAAGGAATTAGCATTTCTGCGCAAACTGGCAGGACATTAAAGACAAGGAAGAAGTTGGCTGCAGGCGTGAAGTGAAGGGAGAAGATGTGCGGGTTCTGGTCAATATAGTTGTCAGTGCAGCGTTGTCCTTGTGTTTGTGTGTGCTTCTTATGTTTTCTGTTGTTACCTGCTCTGCTGCCTTCTTCCAAGAGCCTCACTGAAAGTGCAATTGTTTTTACTTTTATTTATATTTAGCTTGGAGGCATTTATTTTCATCAAAACCTGTAGAGAAATTCCTAGCCTTCGGCATAGTCACCTGTGGCAGCGTTCCCTGCCTACGCATTGGTCATCCTCTCTAATTGGCCTGGTTATTGTGCATATAGACCACATACCTTAAAACTTTTTTTTTTTTTTTTGCCATCTGCAAACTAACGTACCTACACATTTTAAGGGTCACCAAACTAATTTGTCATGAGATCAATTGGGGTCAAACTTGAGTCCCATCCAATTTCTTACGACTGAAAGTTGTATTCAGCCCTCATTTGCCGACCTAGCTCCCGTAGGGTTACTGTGATGGTTGTGCATGAAAGCACACCCTACTCATTCATGCAGTTGCTGCACATGAACCACTTGCAAGGTTGAGAGGGAGGGGGGGATATGTGGTCAGCTAGATTCTGTTTTACATGAAATGTTACCTTGTTTTGGATGGACGTTCCACTGCATTCAGCCTTTGTGCTTCCTAAGATTTGTAGAAACTGTGGGTACGCATCAGCTCTGCAAACTTTCGGTTGGGTCTGTTCATTTTGGTGGGAGGTGGAGACATTAATGATGGGGGGGGAGATGGAAGAGAGAAAAAGGGCGAACGAGATGTTGTTGTTTCCTCCTCCGCGCCCGCAGCTTCTGCCCGACGGACACAAAATTCACCACCTGTTCCGATGATGGAACAGTGCGCGTCTGGGATTTCCTGCGCTGCTTTGAGGAGAAGATCCTCCGAGGTAAGCTCTCGATGCTCCTTTTAATTAATCTCGCCTCGGCGAAGGCGAGCACATTGCAAACTGGAGCCATGTGACCAGCTTGACTCTAGATAGTATGTACAGTTGTGCTCAATACGAACTGCAACACACTGCATTGGTGGCGGTAGTGTCGTTAGTGCAGTTACCACTTTACTATAATTTTAACTCAAGAATGATAAAGGTACCCTTCTCTAGAAAAATTGCCAGCATTCCTCTGGTATGTGGTAGTTGGTGAATGACAAGACCGAGTTGCCAACTCTCGTAGCTTTTTCGAGATGGGAATGAATTCCCTCTGGGATCTTTTTGTGTCTCCAGGCGGGCACATTTCGATGGCTTGGTTAGAGTGGGGCTTTTTGTCTATGTAGGGTGGCCTTTTGCATGACGCGTTATGCGCGAGATAATGGGGCGTCTTTTAAGGCATTTTTTATTACGCGAGTAGCGAAGTGCATGTACACGAATGAGGAGGAGCTGTAAATAGGCTGTTGGTGCTGTTGCATTGTACATTTAAAGGCTGAGCTTAGGTGTCCTTTCAATTTTAGTGTGGCAAGGCACATGCTGGCACAAACCAGAGGCCTGTAAAATGCCAACTGTATGGTTAACTTTCTGCATTTGCTGCACTTGCTTGCCTTGTTATGATTGCTCTTCTGACCGCATCTTGCGTGTATAAGTCTTGCAGAGTGCAACTGTGTCTTGTGTGAGAAGGGAAAGCGGTACGTTGCATTTGCAAATCGTAAATGGGGGCAGCATGTTGTTTGGAGTGCTGTGCATTATGCAACCTGATGCGAAATCAATGCACCAGAGAATGCCCATATGGGGGAGAAGAGGTCATTTGAATTCCTGCCGAAAGGCAAAATGAAAATGTGTTGGCACAAAAAAAAATCATGAGTTTGTGAAGTTTGGTTGCCATAAGTGGCTGCCTGGGCATTAACTGGTGCCCATGGGTTTAGAAGGCTTTGGTGTCGCGTAGTCTTGCATGGCTGTCTTGGGCTGTAATGGCTGGGAGCTGCGAGCAGGCAAGGGGAGAGGGACGAGGTTTGCACTGCTTAGGTGTAACATGCAGAACTTGTTTAGAGTTTATCCCAAGCCACTTTTCTGCCTCATGCCTCTAAATAGGACTATTCGGTATTCAAAGACTGAGTGGGCGACTTGCTTCCTTTTTGCCAATGAATGGTGGAACAAAGGCTAAATAACCACCTGTGGCTGCTTGTATGCAGTCAAGTAGAGTGACTTGTTCCTTTGAGCCTCAAACTTGTGCTTCTAAGGGCAATGCCTACAATTTTTCTCGGATATTTTAATTTCTGACAGGCTTCTTGGAGCTGTGCATAAAGCTATTTTTCTCACTGTCTCCCGGGACATTGCAGGAGTAATCATGTTTGTGTACCAACGCAGAAAAAGGCTAGTTTAGTTGGTTTTAGTTGAGCCTTCGACTGGGAAAGTAAGCAGTTTATTTGCTGTTTGCGGTGAGAAATCGTTTTTCAACTAAAAAACATTAAAGGCCTCGTTCCATTGAAAATCTCACGTCGGCATTTTCTTCGTTTGCTGTCGTATGACTAAGCTGGCAGGCACTGCTGACTTGGGCTTCCTCAATGAGATGGGAGAGCGAGGTTTGAGCACAGCTTCCAACACGGCTCGGTTTGCAGGGCTTTGTGTTCTTGTCGGGTGGCCTTTCACATAACGTCTTGGCTTACGACTGTATGCTAACGAGTATGGAGGGGAGGTAAAAATTATACGACTACTGCATAAGCGAGTACAGTGCTTGGATGCCCTTAAAGGCAGGGATCAAGTTTGCCCCAATTTTTTTCCTTAGTTGAAGAGGACATTGTAGGCATTGACTGGCTTTCAGTGTCCTACATTGTCTGCAATGGCAGTATTTGGGTATGCTTAAGATGTGCAATGAAAAGGTAAGCTGCACAGTTTATCCTGAAGTCTGATGCGATGATGAAAGGATGAATTGGAGTTGCCTCAGGACGTGAGTTGGGCGGCAGCTTCATATGAGCTATGGCCTCCAACTCAAATCAAGGCAGGGTTTGTTGAACTGGACTCACCCCTTCCATATTGCCCAATCTTGGAGGCCATCTATAATCATCATGAACAGCCAATTATGTCAGAAGTTGAGGACATGTTCGGTTGGATTCGAATAATTTTGAACATGCACTATTGATTTGTTTAGGTCATCGTATAAGAAAGTGTTCGATTTGCTATTAAAAATTTTCAAATATTTGCATGCCCCTATTCTCTATAGTAGTATGAACAGCCCTTTCTCAACGGAGGTGAATTTTATTTTTTACTTGTTATTTTGCTGCACTGGGGCATTTTGGGAGTGACCGCTAGTTCTCGACCGTATAGTGCTTCTAGGCTTAGTCCGGTAGGCTTCAGCCAAACTCTCTGGGAGTTTAGCAACTCATTGTGAGGCAAGAAAGCTGAGTTTCTTTGGCAGTCAGATTCTGAATCGTCAAGCTTGATCCTTTTTATGTCATGCTACCGACTGAACCGTGAGCTCATACGAAGGTGCTAGCAGCCTGGGCAACGCACGTAAAGGAAAACTGACAAGCAGTGGACAAGCGTGGTAGGTGCTGGTCGGGCCATTGCAATGTCGGGCTGCGTTGTTCTTGGTGCTGCTTCGGACGAACAATGCTAAAGGGTTTAAATAGGGCTACCCGAAAAGTGAAATGATGGATGTACAACTTCCAAGTGCAAAGGGAGTTCTGTCATTGGTGCAAGCTGCAAAAGAGAGCATGGGATTATGCTGATATGCTCAATGGTCCAGGATCTATCAGCCCGAGAGAAAACTGCTTTACACACAATTTGTGCGCAGGTAGGTCTCTCTGTTGGAAAAGTGTACAAAGAGGGGACTGGCTCTCTGAAGGGCACCTGTCTTGACTCGCAACTTTCGGCCAGAAAATAATTTTGTAATCTGATTTCACTTTTCACCTTGAAAGAAGCTGGCTTATTTTGTTTTTGCTTGTTTTTCCTAATATTGGTGGAAAACAAAGTGCAGGCTACTATTCATACTCTGTAAGATTGAATTCCTTGAAATAGCATGCATTTCACTGTTTAGTGTTGTAAACATTTAATCCGCAGTAGATGTTTGGCAGAGTCTATTCTAAGGGAAGGCAAACGTAACAGGGAACGGTTAGGTGAGATTTAAGAGCTAACCGCATGAGGCGACTATTCGCGGCAACATGCCGCGCGACGGCGCTGAGGGCCGCCAAAGCATTGCCGCTTGTCGCTGTCGCTCGGTTTCTGGGTTTTTTAGAAAATTTTGAGTGTCGCCCGGAAGCAGCTCGTGAGAAAGCCAATTGCAGAGGGCTTTGGGGTGCTCAACTTCCGTTCTGGCTTTTTTTTTTTTTTATTGCGTGTGAATTTTGTTTTCCTAGTCCGGTTTGGGTGAAGAACCTGGTGCCTGCACGCGCTCACTTCGTCTGATCTGTGTATATATGAGTGCATCGAGATAATTCAGTAAAAGCTTGGAAGGGTAACAAAAGAAAAAAGAAAAAGGTTAGCGTGGCTAGATATTGTTAATTTTCAAAAGGAGCAGGAGAAAGTCACTGCTTGTAATGCAAGTCGGCATCGCAGTGTAGTAGCGCACCACTGCTCTGTGACCCTTTAAAATATGATGCGTTACAAGAAATTTCATAAGGGTTTTATCGTATTTCATGCTGTTTAGTGTTAGAAATCGGATAATGAGTGAATGCACTCCCCTTGACCGAATGACGGGGCGGCGGTAACAGAGCAATGCTGAAAACGCGCCTCTCTGTCGTTGAGCCCCGTCGCTCCGTGCGGTATGCACCAGCGACAATGACAGGCATTGGCGACGGCGTCACGCAACTGATCGCTAGGGGTTGTCGCCTCATGCGGCTACCGTTTAAAAGTTTGCTGGGATTGAATGGATGCAGCTGGCACAGAACTGAGTTTAATATTAGATATAGGAGAGGCCTTTGCCTTGCAGTGGGCATAGTCAGATTGGTGGTGATTTATTTATTCAAATACCTTAAAGGGAGGAGGGTATTACATAGGGGGTACACACGAAGCACTTTGATAACACTTAGTTCAAAACCAGACAAGAGAAGCAGAATACAAACACCATTTTAGAAGTACATTAGAACAACACTAGATCGCAAGTGGAAAAGAGTAAAAATGGAAACAGTTGAGATTAATGATACAGAAACAACAATAAAAAAGAACTGCTTACAGCACAGATTAAGAATACAAAAACATCTGAAAGAAAGTACTGGTATTCGAGGGAGTACAGAAAAAGGATTATTTACTCTATGTAATATAAAACAGTGGTGTACAGGGACATCACATTCTGATGTGTGTAGCATTTTGTGAAATTTGTCTGGGTGAATCTCGGTGGCAATACTTGATGGTAGGTTATTCCAGTCACTTATGGTTCTAGGTATGAATGATTGTGCATAAAAAGATGAATGGGACACTGGGCGATTGATTTTGTAGGGATAATCACGGCGAGGGAAAATGAGGCCAGGTGTCTGAAAGAAGTCGCCATGCAAAACATTGTGGTGATAGAGCTTGTGAAACAGAGATAAGCGAGCGTGTTTTCGTCGTAGTGATAGTGGATCTAATGAAATGATGAAATGTTTGACCATGATCAATGCATAAATATTTAGTATGGCAAATCTTGCAATTAAAGGAGCATTGTTTCAGATGTTGGCCTTGTTAAAAAAATGTCATATTTCTGCAGGCGAGCCCACATTTTTATTCGTGGACAAGCCAAGACAGATACAGAAGTCTCGCTTTCCTTGGCAATCCTGTGGTAGTCACACTGACAGTTTGATCTCTGTACAAATCTGTGAAATCATTTGGCCACATGCTTTCACTCTACACACTGGAAATGGCGACAGCCCTCAGCACGAAGAATCGCCATCTGGGGGAGCATGTTTCGGGGCCCTCATAAGAAAAGTAGGTTGCTCACGTATTAAATTGTGCCTCCCATTTGGAAATGTTCGTTAGATTTTCCAGTTTGTGATAAAAGGGAAGAGCGACACAAGGTAGGTTCCTTGGCACTATTCACCCAGGATTTGGCCAAAGTCGGCAAACAGTGGAATTGCCAACGTTTGTCCCGAAATGGGGTCTGCGACCAAAAGTTGCATGCCCAGCCTTCATGCCAGGTGGGATTCTTGCCCTAGTCATGGTTTTCTTAACATTCCCTACTTTGGGAGACAGTGTGCCAACTGCTTCATAGAATGGGCAGGATGAACCATGCATATCTGTGCACTGTTACTTATTAAGAATCAAGAAGTTTTATTCAATGACACAAAGAAAAATTTATACACAGATATTTGGACCGATAGCCAATGAGGCTAGTCAGTGGTCCAATGCAAAATAACATGGGCTAAGGAAATAACATGTAAGCCCAAGAAAATAGCATGTAGGTCAACTTAACTAAGGATTCGACAAAGTAAAGATTTCGAGAGCACTGCAGAATCTGTAGTGGAGAAACCTCAAAGCCTGAGTGTTGCTGCACATGGTACATCGTGCGCCCCTTGTCGGAGCACAACCAGCGTTCCATTGAACGCGTCAAGGTTCACCAGTGTTCTAAGATTGGCTTACAGGAAAGGAAAGGTGCAGTATCTGTCTCTCACGGAATCTCGCTATCGTTTTCACTGTAGACAAGGAGAATTAGGATGGGCATTTCACCATCCCGGGCGTGGCGCAGTTGGTTAAAGCGCTTGGTGGGGATGCAAGGTATGGAAGTTCGATTCCCATTGGAGACAGGATTTTAATTTTTCTGATGATCAGGATGATTGACAAGTGTAATCTCGCGAAGAAGTGGGACACTTCTTGCGGACACACGGACGGACATCCAGTGAGTCGTGAGCCATTCAAGGATTTCGCCTTAACGTGTAACCGCCTATTCGTGCATTGTTGAAATTCCTTATGGCTTTGATCAGAAAGAAGGCATTTCCGTCTTGACGCCTTGTAGTGCTCCATAATAAAGGCAAGGCGGTGTTAATGTTGTCAAAGAGAGGCTGCGAGAGCTCGAGCAGCTGTGTTGACCACCTAATTGCCTTTTGTTGAGATGTCCCTTCGGTTCGTTTAATTGAATTTAATTCAGTTCATTTACCTTAGTCAGCTTAATTTCCACCTACCATTATGAGCAGATGGAAAACTGGAGAGAAAAAGTGAGAGGGGAGAGGGAAATGGGAGTCGCAGGCAACCGATGACCTAGTGGCTTGGGGGTTGGTTATGGTGAGAGCAGAGGTGTAAACTGCCTGAGAGTGGTTTAAAGTCAAAATGAAGAGCTATGTTGCTAAACAAAAGCTTCAGCAGCTTTTGTTGATTCATGTGCTGGGAGGATAAGCCTAGTCGTGCTATTGTTTTTTTTCTTTCTTTCTTTTTGTCCTCTGTCTCGCTAAGCTACAGTCATCAGTTGGGAATTGTGTTTCTGCGCAGGTGTTTGCGATGTAATCGCAAGTAGCATAGTAGGAAATTTGAGATAAGTGTCGCCATTTCAACAGTCGCCTGGAAGCATTCTTAAAACACAGTGAAGAGTAGTTTGTACCAGTGGATTACCTTCCAAAACAAACTGATAAAATAATTGGGGAGACACTTAAGTTCCGCCTCTAATAGTACGACATGATAGTCTTAATGGCTCCCATCTGTGGCTCCCCTTATGGATACTTGTTTACATACATGCACCTTGCTACTCGCCTAATCGCGCACTCCTTAATTTGTGCCTTTATTATGTTGCACATATTCATCAGTGTACAACAGTAAGCTACCCACTTATCTGAAAGACCACCTAATGTAGAGGCTGTAAAGTGTCGCTTACTGAGCCTTAGAAGTGTGCTTTTGTGGCCTAGGAGTAGCACATCTTACTCTTTTTCCAAGGATTCTGGAAGGCTTAGTTCCCATGCCAAAGGAGAAGCCATCATCACACAACCATTTATTGCCAGGCCACGTCAACTGCCAGAGTCATCATGCCCGTGATATGGCACTCACAGCGCCGAGAATGTCAGCGATGCCAGAACGTTATGGCATTAATACAGACCACTGGATTAGTTTTCCTCACATCTTTTCTCATAAAGCCATGTCATACCATGTGCATATCACAAAAAGAAGCACGGAGGAAGCACAATGCAGGCACCAGCAGTAGTTTAATTGGGAGACTTAGATTTTCAACCGTAAACAAAAGTGCATGTGGGCAGCGTGTCCACTTGCACTTGTTTTGCAATGCTTTGTTCATTTTATTGTGTTGCTTATTTTTTTACTATTGTAATTGTCCCTCCTTCTAGGGCCAAAAGTGGCCTGCAATATATTAGTAAGTAAATAAATAACACGTCTTCTCAGCAGAATTTTTTGTTGTGGTGCACATGTCAGGGGTGGGTCGTGTGGCGGCTTGCATCCAGGGTTGACGATGGTGCTGGGCTCCACAAGGGATCTCAGTGGTACCAGGTTGGAGGTTTACCTGTGAAAACAGCAGTGTTTGCCATGTTCAATGGTGTAGTTGAGGTGAGGGCCTTGTGTTTGATAGAAAACTTGAAAACACCAGTGCCTATGGTATTGTACCCATCAGGGTAGCGTTTTTAGCTCCTGATTGCAACCACACTCTCATCCTTGGTGGCTCCCCTGACAATGGCCCATTGGCAGCAGCATTTGGTTGCTGATCCCTAGGTTGCTAGATCAAATCGGATTCCAAGGTTGCCGAATCGATCCTGGCTTAGTTGGCTGAATTTTGATTGGGGCAAAATGCAATAACACCGTTGTGCTGCGCAATGTTGGTTCATGGTACAGAACCCTAGGTGTCTAAAGTATTTTTGGAGACCTCCACTGTGGCATTCTTGGTAACCCATATGCTGTTTTGGGACGTTGAGTGCCTACAAACCAGCTATCGTGAATCATGCTTTAATAGCATTAAGTATGAGCATGCAGTTTCTATGTTTGTGCACTTTAAAAGTGCAGTGAGGGAGAATTTAGGTTAACCTGTATCAGTTGACTACAACACTCTAGGGAGAGAGGTATTATGCTGACTAATTAATGACTGTTGCATTTCTTTTTCTTGGAAATTTTTCAGCACACTTGCAGGAGTTGTTCAGTTTGAACTTGCCCAACTGTTTCCTGCAAGAGTATAGGGTCCCTGTTCCGAGTCGTTATCGAAAATGTTGCTATCTCCCCAACCTCGTGCCATATGATTGATAGAAGCTACTACTTCCAGTTTCGGCATTTCCACTAATGAAATGACTCGCAGTCAGGGAGATACGGACACTTTCGATAACAACGCAGACTCGGAATATGGACTCATGTGAAGATACAGCTTGTAATGATGAGGCAAAGGAGAGGAGATGGAGGCTATGGCAGATATTGTTTTAAGCTTTTGAGCATAATCTTAGCTGCCAAAAACAAGAGCAGAGCAACTGTGTCTCCAGGCTCTTGTTCCACGCATGACTGAGATAACCTGCACAACACTGAGAGTACTGCGACTCAATCAGCCTAACCACATGTCTTCATGAGGTAGCTGGAATGTGTCCCTAGGGCATGGGCTCTACACTCGTCTCTGCTCCTAGGAATGTGCACAGAGTTTTAGAACTGTTCGAATTCTTTGTTTTTACTGGACTGGACACAAACAGTGGTGCCACAATTCTTGCAGGGCATGGCGCGGACGTCAAGTGTGTGGACTGGCACCCACAGAAGTCACTCATTGTGTCAGGCAGCAAGGACAGCCAACAGCCCATCAAGCTGTGGGACCCCAAGTCGGGACAGAGTCTGGCCACCATGTGCGTATAGCGCTCGCGCTGTCGACAACCTGTAGCCACAACCGTGGTTCACAGATGTGTTCACAGGGTTAAAACAGGAGTGTGTCCATGGCATGCTACTGCATTTGAAGTTGACAGGGAGCATACGTGTTCACAAAGAAGGTGGAACAACTTAGTATGTAGCGCTGGAGGAAAGGGAGGCGGGAAACAAATGTCCTAGAGCAGAACAATACGACAGGCATCACTTCTTATAACAATTAGAGCTCCTCTGCAGTTTAAAGGATATTGATTGAAATTTAAGGAGCAAATGCTAATTTTTCATTCTGGTATCACCAAGCTTTAACCAGTTGCATAAGGTTGTGAATTTAGTGGGAAAATCTGTTTGCATTGCATGGTTAAAAAGCCACACATTTCCTCACCGCCGCAATACACACTGTGCAAGCGAACGTTTCTCATTGGGCAGCGTCTGGCACGACACCTTTGGATATGTTTCTTGTGTAAAATATGTATGTTTGTAGCCAAGTGCTGCACATTTTCTACTGATTCCTTAGCAGAGTTATCACACCTTGGCATCTCTGTGGTAGCTAGAAGGTTATGGTTGGAGTTCGTTATGTAAGTAATTGTAACGAATTGTTTGATTGTGCGACGCAAGTTAATGTGCACTGGAAACAGTGCTGGTCAGTGCTCCTGGCTTGGAGGAAAACTGAATACATATGTAGTTTGACCGTGTGGGTGTGCACAGCATGGAGTGAGGATACATACCCTCGTTTCAGCCATGCGCACAAGAGCACGGTGATGGAGGTGAAGTGGAACCGCAACGGCAACTGGCTGCTTACGGCCTCTCGGGACCACCTGCTCAAGCTGTTCGACATCCGCAAGATGAACCAGGAGATGCAGACCTTCCGCGGCCACAAGAAGGAGGCCTGCAGTGAGTGCTTCCCCTTTGCACTCTCCTCCTTCAGTGCTATCCTAGCAGTGTTACCAGCAGTGGGACTATGCTGACCAGGTTGAGTTACGTGCAGCGTTCCTCAAACCAGGTGCTCTCCGATCCTCTTTTACAGGTCTGGCATGGCATCCAATCCACGAGTGCCTGTTTGCCAGCGGTGGATCCGATGGTGCTATCATGTTCTGGATGGCGGGGTGAGTTTTGATTTCCTTGACCAATACACTCTGTGCGAAAGGATCCCCACGCTTGCTGGTCTAACGAAGCAGAATGGCGTTCCTGTTCCAGGGCTGACAAAGAAGTTGGTTCGATGGAAAACGCTCACGACTCCTGCGTCTGGTCTCTGGCTTGGCACCCACTGGGCCACATCCTGTGCTCGGGATCGAACGACCACACCAGGTTTTTTTCTTGTTTCGTTTCTTGATGGGCCAACTTTGACGTTCACACTGGATTGCCCACTGAAGCCAGTTTTTTTGAAGCAGCTTTGAAGCAGACTTGTTGAACCTTTTCTGTGTTCAACTTTTTGCTGCCTTGTATGCCTTTCATCCCATGACTTTCGTTGTTTATGAATATTTAATGCCATTAGCCGGCTTTCTCAGAAAAACAGTCATTAAAACAGCTTGGTGCGGCAACTTACCTCATAAATTACTGTTTGCATCTGCCCGTTTTTGTGTCCGAGTTGGATTATGGATTTCCTTTTGCTGTATATTCATTTTACGAGCCACCGGATACTACCATTCAAATGTACACATGGGTGAACACATTGCATGGATGGGGTCATGGAGAATCTATGATTGCTTCACCACTTCATGAGCCCCGCATAATATGTGGCATGCCGGCTTGTTTCCTCCTCTCTCCCCTCAGTAAGTTTTGGACGCGCAATCGCCCCGGAGACAAGATGCGGGACAAGTACAACCTCAACACCCTTCCCAGGGGATTGGACGACACGGGAGAATATGGTGAGCTGGGAGCGCTCTCTCTTTTTTTTCTCTTTATGTCCCACTGTTTCTCAACTCTCCTTTCAAGGCTTTGCACCAGGATTTCCTGTGACAGGGAAAACTATTGCTTGCGAGCTTTCGTAATGACCCAAATGGAATATTATATTTACTCGCATAATGGTCTCACTCGCGTAACGCTCGCACCCTCTACGCTAGGCGTTGAGAATTGGAATTTTTTGTTTCCTCGCGTAATCATCGCACCTCCAATATTACCACCGTGAGAGTAGTCTGATGATGATGATGATGATAATGATTTGAGGCTGGTAGTAGTAGCAAGCGCCATCTTTGGAGTGCTACTGAACCTAGCTGGCCTCGTGTGCGCGCACTGCAAGGCGGTGATAGCATGCTTGGGTAGATTATCATCATCATTAGCTCGTATTTTCCTTTTTTTTTAAAAAAAAAACCTTCTTGATGCTCGTAGTCGTCTCCATTTTGAGAGGTGTCTCCGCGTCTCGTTATCATTGTTTGTACATTCTGTCCGTGGTACTTGCTTTGTTCCACTGTCTACAGTGTTCTTGGTGTTGCATCGCGATGGGGCGTTTAAGCTGAAAGCTTTCGAGTACGCGCTACAGCATAACATCCGCGCTGCCAACAGGCACTTCGGCGTCAACGAGTTCTGCATAGTACGCTACTAGAGACAGCGACTGCAGTGTCGACACGGACTCGGATCAAGTCTCTGATCAAGAGTAGAACTGTATGGTCTGCTGTAAGCATTATACCATGAAACGTGGGGAGTGGCTGCGTGCGGTAAATAAAGTGCTTTAGCAATTTGTGCTTTTGGCGACCCTCTACTTTTATAACAAGGGTAAGTTCTGCTTGAAAGTACTGTTTTGGTTATATGTATTTATAATAGCTGACCTAAAAATCCCGATTCACATCTATTTAAATTTGCTTTTAGCGCTCCAAAGCTTCTGCTTGAAAACTTTCCCCGCATAATTATCGCACCCCCAACTTTGGGAAATGGTTCTATTGGATTCTCATAGGCATTCTGTCATTAAATTAAGTACCCCGATGATATTGATCCAGTGAGCGGATGAAGTTGGAGACAATCAAGTACACACAGTGTGTATGCAGCATGACTTTAGCCTCTTCAGGTAAACAGAGCTGCAGCGCCATCTGCCAGTGCCCGTGCAAACGGCTTTGGTGTGCGGCTCGGCCTTGCCAGACTGTCCCTACCTAGTTCACTAGACAAATAGCATCACAGCGTTTGATGGTTCCTCAAGAACTACTATTGTAAATAAATTAATTTCCTTGTCTCCATCGAGGGTTTGCGTGCCATTGCTGCCAATGGTGGTCACTTTTTGCCACAATAGGCGTGAACGCTCATAAAGCAAACACTGGCCCCAGGTCCTATCATGCACCTGGATGGTTTGTATAAGAGATAAGGGGAGGACACTCTATTGGTCACTGTCAAGCCCAGGATGGTGCTTGTCTGTATCCTGATTTTATATACACTTGTATTTCCAGATGAGCCCACGACAACCCCGGCATCGGCCACACCCAACATTCCCGGCATGGGCCTGGAGCAGGGCACCCTGGAGGCAGTACGGGCTCTGAGTGGTGAGGCGTCTGACCCACATCATTTACGCGCAGCTGTGCTGGCTTAGCTGCACTGAACTCATAGATTAATGAATCCTAGAGGAATGCAGACATCGAAGATCCTGTCACCCATGGTTCGTGCTTGTCCCCACCAGATGTGCAGACCCCGACCATCCCCAGCGGGGGCGGCCGTAAGGACTTTGGCCGGGATCCTAGTGGGGCGTCCATCCCCGGCCTAGACTTTGGTGACGATTCGCACGAGACCCATGGCGGTGGCGGTGGCGGGGGTGGTGGCCGCCACAAGCGCACTCCATTCTCCAAGCCCATCCCCAAGCACTTCCAGCAGCAGTGGATGGAGAACAAACAGCCCCTCTTGTTAGCCCCACCTCCACCAGATGGTGGCGCCCCCCCGGCAGCAGGGATGCCACTCCAGGATGGAGGTAAGCGGAACGTATTGGTCGTTTCCCAAGTGTAGTAACACGGTAAGCCAAGCTAGTCGGTGTGACAGACAGCTTGTGGAAATGGTGCGAAACACAGCAGGGAATAAGACGGAACGAGCGCTATCGCATGGTAGTCAGCGTCCCGTCTTCTTTCTTGTTCTCTGCATTTTGCGCTGTTTCTGAAACAATAGGCCGAAGTGGGGATGTAAGATCTTCTTCAATGTCTTTCCAGTCGGTGCCTAGTTTACAAGGGACCTATATGGTGTGCTAAGAGGGTGGTGGCTTGGTGAATGCATTTGAGGCAGCTTGGCACCCCGAGATGAACATCTCTTGAAGTGAACTTTGCATTACTCTTGGACGTCGTGACTGTTGGCTAGCATAATGGCCCGAGCCTGTGCAGACTGGGCAACTGAGCACTGAGGACTATCGGATTTTTCAAAGTAGCTACATTTTCGAGCAGGCAAGAATTGTTCGGTAGTAAGCACTTGCTGTGGGTATACAGTCAAACCTGGATATATCGAACTCGAAGGGGATCGCGAAATAGTTCGATATATCGATAATTCGATATACAAAAATCGGCTTGTGACGGCACTTACGATGCCAAAAAACGATACCGTATTTGTCGCGTAATCAACCCACTCGCATAATGAACCCACACTGCACTTTTGCACGGAGAATTTGAAAAAGAAAAAAACGTTAAGGGCAGCTCGCTCACATGCAAGCGATTGAGCGATCTCAGCGACGAGCGGCAGCGACAGAGCGAAAAATTTCGAACTTGTTGGAACTGCGTCCCTCTCGCTGCTCGGGCCACCGCGGCAGCTCTAAACAAGGTTTCTGTGTTGCCGCGGCAGAAATCGCGAGCGCTTTCGCTTGCATGTCGATGGCGCGCATCACTCCGTTTCGGTCGTCTCATCCACAGCTCATTTCTTGGCAGCGTGCCAAGATGCTGCGCAGCGATAACGTCGGGGCGCGTTTATCTTTTGATAGCTCCTGCGGCGGCGGGGAGCGAACTTGGCAGAGTGCCCGTGATGGCTTGATTGCACGTACAAGCCTGGTTCGATTTATCACGCCGCCGCACATGGGCGGGCTTCATGATCGCAGCAGCTGACCGCTTGCTTTCGTTGATTCATACATGCAAAAATAAACGACTACCGAAAAAAAAAAAAAAAAAAGGCTTTTTAACGTTCGAACAGCGCAACGGTAAGAAAGGGTGACTCGCAAAAGAGAAAAAAAAAAAGAGAGCTGCCGCTATTTAACGTCCGCAGGCACCATAGCCACTTAGCCGCCGCGCGCAGAGGGTTCGCAACACACGCCGGAGAAAGCGTCTGGAAACGGGCTGAGCTGGCTTGGCGTATGCGTAGCGCGTGCTGAAGGAAAGAGATAGCTCGGCAAAAGAATGGGCACACCCACGCACATCGCTTGCAAACGTCATGTGCTGGCGCGCGGGAAACGATACTGCAGATGCGCGCGCCTTTGGGGAATGGGCGCGGCGCTGCCCAGAGCAGCCATCGCTGAACTGTCCCCTCATTCCTTCCGCGCGTGGCTTGAAAACGTCACGCGGCAAACAGCCAAGGGTGATGCGATCGTCTTTGGAGAAGGCCCACTTTCCAGTGCGTGGTGCGGAGTTCGATATATGACGCGGCTTTCCTATACTTTTGCATGGGATTTTCAAGGGGATATTCCGCGAGTTCGATATAACCAAAATTCGATATATCCGGGTTCGATATAACCGGGTTCGACTGTACACCTGGTAGGAGAGGAGTCTGAGATGGATGGCTTGGCAATTGACCCTGTTGTTCAGGGTAGTCAGAATTCACCAATTGCTGTAAAACCTTAATAATTTGAACCTGCTTAATTGAAAATCTTGGGTAATTCAAAGAATTTCTGTAGTCTTGTTATTTGTAAGTAAGCGTGACCAGATAGTCTGAAGCAGCGGCCTGCATTAGCCGTAGTAAGTAATTTGAAGATTCGGGGTGCTGTATGGGAATACCACACTCTCATCACAAAGGAACACTTCTTTGCAATGCTGATGCCAAAAACGAGGACTCCTATTACAAAAAGCCACAGCTTGTAGACCACCAAAGCGTGTATGCAGAGCAGAAGACATGCCTGAAGTGGGGTGACTGCATGTTATATAGTGGTCTGCACCATTTATTTCAGTGGCATGCCATGGCTTAAACGGTTGGATTACTGGCATCTTGATTATTTTGTGTACCATCACATAAAGTCATCCTTTTTTTAGAGAAATGACCATCCCAAATTTCGCCAACCTACTGATGGCCTGTGGCATAGCTTTGAGCGAGCTGTATGGTGTATACGCCCAGTGAAGATGGCCTTTTCCAGCAGGACCTATGGGATTCCGTGCATCAAAAAGAACAATTAGATTGTCTGCAAATTAGCCACTTTGTAGGAAATTCGAATTGCAAGCTGTTTGCCCGGCTCGTTCATGCTGCATTTGCTTCCTCAGACAAGCGGTGGGCAGCGTGAGAGCAGCTTCCGATAATGAGCTCGAAACTACAGTGCCGTTGCAGATTTGACGCAGCTCGTTCAGGCTGCTCTTGAGCGTAGAAGAATGCAGGGTGGTATTTAGTTTTGCTTTTTGCCTTCACTGCTGTCGTAACGTATGTTTTCTTTACATCAAGGTTTTCGTTGCATGCAGTTTTCACGTGAAGACCCAAAAGGACAATGTAGAACGAAAACCAGATTAAGAATTGATGTAAAGGAAAGCACCTTGAAAGTGTGTAAATCAGAATTATTCAGTCATAGAAGCGATGAAATGTTTCGTGATCGCACTGATAGCGCAGCGCGACGCATCTACGAGGGAGTTGGGAAAGGAGGTGGAGCAGGAATCAGTCTAGGGGAGAGCGCACGTGTGCTCGCACACTGCCGTTGCCCCAGAAAACCGACTTTGCCTCCTGTTGCGCTTTGCTGTTTCCGTACCGACAGGCCGCGAGAAACCGTGTGGCAGCGATGGACGCGCCGCGTGCTGCTCGCCCCGCATCTTTTTTTTTGTTGTTGTTATTTTTGGCCGCTTTTAATCATTAACTATTGTAATGCCATGTTCCGACAGCAAAAACAGCAGAGACTCTTGCGTCTGCGTCGGCGCTGAAACGCGAAGCACTGTATCAACTGCGGTGGCTCGTTGCTATAGTAGGCGTTCCTCTCCCTTCACTTCGTGTTTTATCGTCCCGAAACTTGCGGTTGTGGCAAATTTCCAGTGACTCGGCACTAGCTTAGAGACAGTCGGCACTGCGAGTTCGTTATATCAAGGTCAACCGCTGCAACATGTTCGTTACATGAAGATTTCAAATACATGCACTTCAGCGGGGATGACTGGGGAGTTAAAAACTTCGTAATATTGAGAAATTTGCTACATGGTTCATTACATAGAGGTATAGCTGTATTTAGAATTTATTGCGTTAAGCCTTGCATGCCACACTGCCTTCGTGCTGGAAACCGCAATCCAAAGAGCACCGATGGGACGAAACAGGCCAAGTGCAGCGTGTTTTCACTAGGAAATTTTTTGCTTGTTAGGTTAATTCAAAAGCCCAGTTATTTCGAACATTTCCTGTGTTCTTAGTGACTTTGAAGTAACAAAGTTTTGCTGTATGGAGTGGTCAGTGCATTCCACATTTATTTAAAGTGGCTCGCATTGCAGTATGGTGCGGCAGCCAGCTGATAGCCAGGTAGGCTCAGCCTGTTAGCCTAGAATGTTCTGATGTTAATGCGTACTGTGACAGGCTGCATGTTTGCATTGTCTTTGTGTTTGTACTTGCATATGCAGCTGTAGTACACTTCTATACTATGGGTGCAGCCATCTTGTGTGGACAGTTGGCACAAGTTTGTGGACATGCCATCTACAAGTGGTGGTGGCATCACACCTTTCAGGAGACACTGTAGCCAAACACGATTATAACAAACAGTGCGATTTAACTCAGTTTCTTCGATATACAAAGTAGTTTGCTCTAACCGAACCCATTTATAGCAAACTTCAGCATCGAATTTGGTATAATTCGTTATAAACCAGTTGTTCGAAACTGCATTAACGAGTGAAAAGTCATGCCACTTACCATGAATATTGTACTCCAAAGGAAATTTATTGCAGAGAAATCTACACCTTTTTTACAGTAGACAGTGGTTTTCTGCCTGAACACTGCGTTTGGCATCATCAAGGAGAATCTCGGCACACAGTATCGCCGCAGCACATCGGTTGCAGAAAGGGCTTCTTGCAGCATCGGGCGAGAATGATTGTATTCCGATAGTGGCTCGTCGGTGGCACCAGCACCAGATGCCAACACATCTGCAACAATTTTAGAGTCCAGTAAGCTTGCTGTCAAAGCAACATTGTCTTTGACTATCAAAACATCTTTGAAGGCAACTTTTTCTGGCACCAGAGTATCGCCGAGTTCTTCCCAAAGTGTGGCAATATTGTTGTCGCCTTGCACTGCATTCGCAACTTCCGCACCCTCCTGACGTAATCCAGCATTGTGGAAACAGTTGCGGTTTGCGTCTCTAGTCGCATCTTGCCAGGCAAGTTTAATCATTTCGATTGTGCCTAGCAAATTTATCTTTACCTAGTCATTCACCCACAGTTTTACCAATAAGCGCTCAACGACGCGATTCTGGTAGCGTAGTTTTGCCCATAGGATTCGTTGATCAAGGGGCTGTAGAACCGCTGTGGTGTTTGGTGGCAAGAAGCAGAGCTCGATGTTCTTGAGCGAGACGCCACAGTGGTGCACGGAGCAGTTTTTGAGGAGGAGACAAATCTTGCGTCAGCTCATTGAAAATTTCTCATGTCAATCCTGCAGCTAAGCCTCAAATAGCGTCCTGATCATCCAGGTCGTTGAATTGGACTTTTATGTCGTGCACCCTTGCAGGCACATCAGACACTTGAACTTTCCATTGACAAGCGGTCGCAACTTTGTGGACCTATCCTTGTTCGTTGTGAGAAGAAGGGTGGCTCGGGCTTATTCATTTTGTTACTTCTCTCTTTTGAGCGCCAGTGTCCTAATTTGCAGTAGAGGCCAAAACAAGGCAGTCTCGTCAGTGTTAAAAATTTAGTAAGGCTTGTACTACTCCTTCATACCACGCCATATGTCCTGCACCCACTTCTCGGCGCCTTCTGCATCCACAGCATGGCTTTCACCTGCTACCACTTTTCTGGTGATGGAGTAGCAGTCCTTAAATCTTTGAAGCCAACCACCTCCCGCCTTAATCCCCTCGACGTCCAGGAATGCAGGCAAAATCTTTTGCCTTCTGTTGCAGCATCTGGCAGATTTCACGTGCGGATGTAAAGCTGGCTTGCGGAGGCAACAGCCATCAGCTTTAGGGCAGTCCTGTGCATTGTCTCTGATGGTGGACTTGTTTTTCTGTTCAACTCGCTCCTTGGAATTTTAAATGCACTGCAACGTCCACCTTTTTTTTGCCATGCTTGACGCGGCGAATTATCTCAAGCTTATCAGAAAGCAGCAGAGCTTGCCGCTGCTTCATCGTAGTCTCGCAGGAACATCGACAGTGCAGCTACAGTCGAAGTGCTCAGAAGCTCATTGGCAGGCGTTTGGTAACCGATAGCGTGCGCTCAGAGTTCCCTATATGCGGTTTTTAATTCATTATAAAAAATATATTTTACGTGCATAATGTGTGAACTTCGAGCGTTCACTATGTGGCATAATTTGCTTTATCCGAGTTTGGAGAATGAGTGCCTGAAAGACGTGTGGCCGTTTCTGCTTCAGTGGCTGCTGCCTACGACAGACTGCATGCTACGAACGCCATCTTAACGGCATGCAGGTCACGCGGCAAACTGTGTAATGAATGGATGAGCAACACGGTAAGAGGCTACAAAGTCCATCCCTTACCGCGACACGAAATGTTGTGGAAGTTGCCAGTCCACCAGCACATTGAATCCAAAATGTCATCTTCACGGAGAGTCTTGTCTGTTGCTTGCCTGTGGCTTGTTTAGTCCAAAATATTGGCTGTCAATATTCGTATATTGCGCACAACAACCCTGCAACAAAGTTCAAATGTTATGCCGGTCTGACAAATCAGTCTGCTTCCATAGCAACCCAAGGCGCATTCCCAAGTGGGTGATTTCGGCAAAAAACGTTGTCTAAGCTCTGCCTGTGAAAACCAATCCTAGGCAAATGAAAGTCATGGGCATTTTACGCTGCTGATGTGTTTTGGCCTTTTTGTTTAGTCAACAAAGCTCATCTACATGGAACGTGAAAGATCCTTGAACCTTTATAACTTACTCTGGTGAGCACTTGGATTTCTTTTTTTTTTTCACTTTGTATAAGAAGTTACATTATTATGATTAGTAGCCCTTAAATAAAGTATCAAAAGGAATGTGGGAACTGAGGCACGCATGGATTTGGGTGTCTGAAAAACCAGTAAGCACTCCTGAGTGCCCAGTGCTTCTGCTGAACCCACTTTGAGAGCCCTTCCTCAGCGGTCAACGCATCATGAAATTCCCAAACACGACAACCGCACTTGTACACGCATCAGGGATTGAAAAGAGGAACGGGAATGAGCCACATAGTGCATAAGGGGCTGTGTGGTGGTCATGGTGTCATTTCTTTTTTTTGTCCGCCCCAACCGTGCAGGAGTGGAAGGCCCCCCCCAGCAACAGGCACCGCCACTGATGCAAGGTGGTGGCATGGGCATGCAGCAGCCCCAGCAGGGGATGCCCCCCATGGGCCTCATGGGGCAGGCACCACCGTCGGTCATGGGAGGAGGCTTTGCACCCACTGGAGGACTCCTCGGCACATCACCGGGGAGCATGATGTTCTCCCCACAGTTCCAAGGGGCACCGCCGTCCTCCGGGGCGGCCGGTGTCGATGCACCGCCCAACGGAGGTGGGTACCCTCTCGTTTCGCATGCGGTGAATGCAATCAGCTCAAAGTGCTACTATTGAACCATCAAAGGGCGCCGACACCGGCAATGTGATAGCAAGGTTTTTGGAATTTCAGCTGCCAGCCAGTCCAATGCACTTTTGGAATGGCCAAGGCTGGCTTGCTCAGGAGGAAGCTCAGATATGCCATATTTGCATGATTTTAACCTGTCCTCGATTATAACACGCAGTTATGTTAATGCCCGGAAACCGCGAAAATAACTTGGCATTGATTCTACCATGCACAAGAAATAGTGCATTGAACAATAAGCACCTGAAATTTGCTTAAAACATTTAATGGAACAAAATCGGCACGCACAAACACGACCACGAGACATGGACGTCATAGGCTGCTTGCCGTCAGAGTCGGAATAATGCTCTTTCTCGCTGGCCATCGACCACAAAAGGTGATCTTCAGTACCATCTACAGGGTTGGAAATAGCGCATTTTTTAAATGCACGCATGACCATTGCTAGCAAGAGGGCCTTCAACTGTCCATGAATCCATCTCGCAATGTCCCCGAGCGTCGCTCTTTTGAGAATGTGTGAGGGCCTGTTCACAGAGCCAGTCGCTGTACGCTGTGCGCACGGCACGCACGCGATTATTTACGGGCTTATTTGGGCCACGATGCCATGATTTAGGCAGCATACATTGGGCGGCTGGACAAACACTCTGCCAAAAAATGAAGACGGCTCACCGGAAGCTCACTGGCTTGTTGATACCGACGGCAGTGTGGCTGCACATGGTTTATTGACCTGCTTCGTTTCAAGTTCTGAGATTTCGGTTTCGATTTTGACGTTTTATTAGTTTCGAGTCTGATTGGTAATGGGGGGGCATCTATGTTTAAACGCGCATTTTCGAATTTTTGAGGGAAAAAAAGTGCACGTTAGAATCGTGCAAATACAGTAAGATATAATTATGCAACATCTTTCTTGGTCATTTCAGGTCACCAATATCGCCAATGAAGCTAGCCGTGCTTTGGGTTATCTGAAACGAATCATGTGACTGGTTTCACCTAATGTAAAGCTGTTTAGGCTTTTTAACCTTAGTCGCCTGGAGCTTGAATATGCCTGCAACAAATTAACGTCGCAAACGCTCTCAAATGGCTCGAAAACAGAGCGGAACATTTTGCATTTTCAGAGTATTCATATCTTACAAACACAGTATCATTGAAAAATAGGACTAACCTTCCCAGTCTGGAATCTCAATGGAAAATAGCCAAACTCTATCTTTTTTATTGATTCTGTCATTCACCCCTGAATCATTCGTTTATCACCCCTGCATATCGTCACTCAGTCCATATAAACCATCCAGAAGCTGTCCAACCCCTTTGAGCTGCTAAATCTGCATACCTGAAGTCCTTTTCTGTTCAGACAACAAAAACTGGAACGGTGTACCTGCTAAAGCTGTGATTCATCGCAAATTTGTGCACTTCAAATCATTCATTGAAGTCTTTCTTCTTCCTTCCCCCAGTCGTGAATGCATGACTTGTCGACATTGTGTTGTTTTGCTGCAGCTCTGTTGCCGATTTCTTTGGCAGTGGATATATCATCTGTTTAGCTTTTCTTTCCCTGCGAATGAGTGCTGCCGAGTTGCACTCATGGCACCAGAACAAAGCAGGCCAACACTGCAAACTGGGTTGACTGGGTGTTGAAACAGCACCTGGCAAAGCGCCCAACTACTGGCTGAACAAAGCATGACCACTGCGTGACAAGAATAAACAGACTATGCTATGTATGTGGATTTGACTTTGGCTGCACATCGACTTGACAGAGCCCACGCAGTACCGTGTAGCCGACCACCACCCTTCCCTCCCCCTGAAAAAATTCGGAGATAACACGCACTCCCACTTTTTAAATGCATGTTTGTCAAAATTTTGGTGCAGGTTATACGCGAATAAATACGGTACGCACCTGAAATCATTCATTGCAAAAATCATATCCACTTGTTGTTAGCCTACCCCTCATATAATGCCCCTTGTAGGCCTTTGAGAAACTAGGAGATAAATAAATGAAAAATAAATAAACTGCTGGTGCAAAAAAAACTTGAAGCGAGAAGCAGGAGTGATAAAATGTGCTAGGTATCAGCTAATGTCATCTTGGCCATCATTTGTGCTAGACATCATCTGTTAATCCGAGCTTCAGCAGAATCTCTGGGTCGTAAAAATAATGGTATAGTATCATGAAAAACAAAATCTTTGCACAGAAGCATGGGAAATGAATTCTTACAGATTTGTTTGTGCCTGAAGGTATTTATTTAATGCTGCATGACTGCAGCTTGTTACTCGTGGTGAGTACAGCGTGACTGGTGACTGTGACTTCAACAGTGCATGCACTGCGCACTGCTGGAAAGTGCAAATGGTGGTCACAAAGTCAGCGATGTGTGGGCAGTGCATTGGGCTCGAAGTTGTAGTCGCATCTCTCACGATAGTTTCATTTATAGTGGTGTGGTAGATTGTTTGGAACACCTGAAATTCTGCACATTTCATCAAATTCACCCTGCACGCAGTGCTTTCCTGCCGGGTAATTTTGCAAATCCATGTCGTGCTACAGTACTTAGTGCTATGTTGGTATCACTAAGATTAAAAAATAGCGCTGACCAACCAACACGAGGCATTAATCGAGGTAACTGATGCGTAGCATATACGCTGCTGTGACCATTCCTTGGTCTATGTTGTTTTGTGCTACTAGATAACATCTTGCCATCCTTGGTTTTAAAAATGTGCCTCGCTAGCATCTGCCTCGAGCAATCCTTGGCAGCTACAGAGTGACATTGGTGTTGGCGTTTTTCTCAGTGCGCTGGTATTTACCTTGTCGCTGTGACCCGCAGTGCCAATGGGCTTCCGTCCCCAAGGGCTCCTTCCCATGGGTGGCGACCAGGCCCAGTTTCAGAGGCCAGGCGGTGGTGGCGGTGGTGGCGAGTGGCGCAACATGGGTGACCCCAGCAACCAGATGCCTGGCCAGCCTCTGCTCAGGGTGAGTGAAAAGCAATGCAAACGTTGGCATCCTCACCATCAGCAGCCCCACTGCAAGGCAAAGGCATCTCTCCTATACCTCCACTTAACCCGGTACTGCGCTAGCTGCATCCACTTGACCCCTGCGAACTTGTTAACCTCATCCACCCACACTTCACTTTCTGCTGTCCACTGCTACGCTTTCCTTCCTTGGAATCCAGTTTGTTATCCTAAGCGCCTGTCGGTTATGCTCTCTTCGCACTACATGCCCTGCCCATGCCCTTTTCTTCTCGATTTCCGCTGGAATATCATTAACCTGATTTATTTATCTGACCCACTCTGCACGCTTCCCATCTTTTAACGTTACACCTACTGTCTTCTCTCCCGTAGCTTTCTGTGTTGTCCTCAAGTGTTAGTGCGCTGTTTTTTAAAACAGAGCAAGTAACGTGCAAAGCAAACTCTATTTTGGCCTTCGTTTATTCCAAGAATTCACAGGGGTATTTTGAATTTTAAATCTGCACAAAAAAATTGGGAGAGATTTGAATGCATTAGTGATTCACCTTACAGATTCTTGGTCATTTGTATGCGCTCTGCTGTTTGCTTACCGTATTTGCACGATTCTAACGCGCCCCCGATTGTAGCGTGCAGTACTATTTAAGGCCCGGAAACCACAAAAATAACTTGGCGCCAATTCTACCGCACACACTGAATGACGCAGTCAGCAAGCGTCTGAAAGTTGCCTAAAACAGTTAATCGAACTCAAGAACACAAATCGGAACACACGAACACAACCACGAGATAGAAACATTATAGTCTACCCGCCGTCAGAGTCATAAGACAGCTCTTTTTCACTGTCCACCGACCACAAATAGTCATCGCGAACGCATGTCTCCGGGATATCTAATGCACGAGGCGCTGCCCGGTTCACCTCTTTTTCTGCTAACAGAATTACTTTCCGCTTAAACGACGCCTCGTAATGAAAGCGTCGTTGCCTTTTCATCTTGTCACTGTACTGTGGGTGAATGCACGAATCCAACGTAGCTTCTGGGTACACCAACGAAACGGAGCGTTTGCAAAAAATGGCAATCGAAACGCTGGATCCGCTCATGGATGGATCCGGCTCAAAACGGCTTGCTGATACCGATGGCAATGCGGCTGGCTATCGTTCATTGCGCTGCTTCATTTCGGTTTTTGAGATGTAGGTTTCAGTATGGAGTTCGTTTTGAGTCCGATTGTACCATGCATGTATTTTTGAACGCTTATTTTATGAAAAAAGGTGCGCACTAGAATCGTGCAAATACGGTAAACATTCGTATTTCAATTTGTGCCTTTTTTACTGAGAAGTTTTACATGCCTTATTGAACATCATGCCAAAAGCAACTTATTTCAAATGGCATTGTCTCCTCTAAGAGTGAAAGCCTCACTTTGTTAGGCAGCATTTTGACAAGAAGGCTTCTCTTATTTTGAGAGAGATGAAGACATATCCTTTCGATGAACATGCTAAAGCTTCCCACGCACCCTTGTTCAGTTGGTGCTGTGAAGAATTCCATCTTTCCCGCCTGCTCTCTGCCTTACTATATTGCACGTGTTTAGTATGGTTGGCTGTTGATAGTTAAACTGATAGATGCAAGGTTGTTGTCATGCTGTCAAAAATAAATGTGTATATAAGAGCCTTCTTTTAATACAGACGTATTAAAAGGAGGCTCTTATATACACATTTATTTTTTTCACCAGAACAGGGAGCTAGTTTGAACAAACAAATTAAAACTAATCTGTTACCGAAAAAATCCTCATATAATACAAGTTATTTTTCCCGATTTTATCATGTCAGGTTTCCGCCTCGTATTATATGTGGATCTGAAAACATTTCAGCCTAAATTCGCTGTTTAGCCCACGTTATTAATCAGTGCTGCTGTGCAGTCCACTTATAACGATATTGAGAAAACCGGAAAATCCGATCGTTATAACCAATTATCGTTATATCTGGACCGGCAAAAAAAAAAAGGGAAAATGGGAAAAAAAATAGAAAGCACGCACCCACGCATTTTCCCGTGTATGTAGGCTCACCTACTTACCAGCGGTGAGTAAATCGGCTTGAACAACGCTAATCAACCTAAAGAGCATCAAACACTTTATTACAGGATACATCAATAGCCATAAAATAAAGCTTACAGTAAACCCTCGTTAACACGAACTCGCATATCTCGAAAAATCGGTTAAGTTGAAAATTTTCCATGCTGCGCTTTCACCTCCCATAGGTGCTATGTATTAGCTCCCGTTTATCTCGAAGCATTTTTCGGGCATAATGCGGATATCTCGAAATTTTGACCAAAAAGGCCAAAGGCAAAGGTCATGACCGAAAGGTGATAGGGGCTCTGAGCGAGCGCTTTGTTCTTAACTAAGTGCCGAATGCAGTCACACTCGAGGAGCAAATACAAAATTCCCGCGGACGTAGCCATTTTTCACCTTGCGAGCAGTCACGTGAGCGCCGACGCTGATGAGTCTTATTCGGCGTGGTTCGGTCAGCTGCCCTCCACATGTGCATACCGGCAAAAGCGATTTAGTGATTGTGTGGTTCTGTTTCGTCGCGCCATGTGCACGAAGTGTTGACTTATTTTTGTTGTGTATGTGGTGTCCGCATTAAAATTGAATGCAGCGGCGGCGACCACTGGCATGGGCGATGCGTTTAGCAGCTTGAGGACGCTTTTGTCGGGCTGAATGCCAATGCGAAGCGGGCAAGCATTACCCTGTTTTTACTTCAAAAATTATAAAGTTGCGTTTTTCCTGAGAATTCTTTTCCGTTTATTACAAAAGCTCCCTTTTTGCAGTGGAGTGTCGACGGGTGTGACGGGCCGAGGGCCACCAAAGCATTTTCGCTCGTCGCTGTCATGCTCAGTTTCTGGGTTTGTAGAAAATTTCGCGTATCACCCAGAAGCACCTCGCTGGGCAGCCAATCGCAGAAGGCTTTGGGCTACTCAATTTCCGTCCTGTTTTTCTTTTCCTTTTTTGCGCGAGCGAAGTTTGTTTTTCTAGCCCGGTCTGAGCGAAGAACCTACAGACGCTCACTTCGTATGATCCGGGCATCTATGAATGAGCGCATCGAGACAATTCAGTAAAAGCTTGGTAGGGTAGTAAAGGAAAATAAAAAGGCTAGTGTGGCTAGATATTGTTAATTTTCAATAGGAGCAAGAAGAAGTCCCAGCTTGCATCGCAGTGTAGTAGCGCACTGCTGAGCTGTGACCTTTTTTTTTTTTTTTTTTTTTTTACGTGTGACGCGTTAAAAAAAATTCACTGTTTTACCGTACATCATGCTGTTTAGTGTTAGAAATGGGATATACAGTAAAACCTCAATAATTCGAACTCGGTTAATTCGAAATCCCGGATAATTCGAAGGTTTTCTGCGGTCCCGTATTTTCCAATGTAAATTTGGCCGGATAATTCGAACAGGCGGCCTGCGCCAGCCCGGTTAATTCGAAAATTTGGACTGCTATGCGGCAATGCCTGATCCATGTTTCGCCGCAAACCCGGCGAAACGACGGCCCTACGGAGCCGCGAGGCAAAGCCACATAGTAATGGTGATGATTTATAGGCGAAGCGCCCCAGCCGGAGCACTCTCTGCACAAAAATCGGTCCACAGTGCGCCTCGCGCACCGCTGAAACACGCGCCTGCAGAGGAGAAGACGTGCTTCACTGCAACACGGCGGGCATACCGGTTTTTATCACGTGACCTCGCCCCCACTCCATCCCTTGGTGTGCTTCGCCCACTCTTCCCCCGTGCCTCCGACGCTGCAAGTACGCCACCACCACCGCCGCGCCGGTCTCGCCTGCGCCATTTCTTTGTGTTGTGTGCTGTGGTTAGGGGTCGGCTACTGTGCCGTTTTTTTGGGCGGGACTGTGCAGAAGTGCTAGCTTTGTGACCGTAGCAGTGCAGAAATGCCAAAGTACAAGACTTTAACGCTGCAGCAGAAGTTCTGCTTGATCCAGGAAGCAGGCAAGAGCGCTTGTTCGAAGACCGAGTTGGCCGCTTGTTCGAAGACCGAGGATGAGTCCAACGCAGTCGGCTTCGCCGAGTATATCAACATTGAGAGTGAAGAGCAGACTGGCTACTCTGACTTGGAGAGTGAGATCACTGCTGGTACGAACATGCGCGATGACAGCGACGATAGCGACGACGACACCGACGAGCCTCCCCGAGCACCTGCTCTTGGTGAAGTTATCGGATCGCTGAACGTTATCCGCAGTTTTGTTGAGTGCCGCGGTGGAAGTTCAGAGATGTTTCGTCTATTTGACCAACTTGAGAGCATGACTTCAGGAGCCGCAAACTACCGGACGCGGCAAACCAGCATCTCTGATTACTTTCAGTAGTAATTCAAAATATGCCGAATAAAGGTAACACGTTCCTGCAACGAATTTTTTTGCCTAAGTCTTATTTCTTGGTGTGTTCGGTTAATTCGAAAACCCGCTTAATTCGAAGATTTCTCGTGGTCCCGATAACTTCGAATTAACGAGGTTGTACTGTAGCGTAATTGTACACCCCCTGACCGAACGACGAGGCGGCGGTAACAAAGCAACGCTGAAAACGCACCTCTGTCGCAGAGTTTTGTCACTCTGTGTGCGGTGTGCACCAGCGGCAACGACAGGCATTGGTGGTGGTGGCACGTGGCTGATCGCAAGGAATTGTCACCAGAAATTTTTGGCATTTTGTTTAACTCGAAACTCCGCTTATCTCGAATTTTTTCACGGATTTTACAACTTCGAGTTATCAAGGGTTTACTGTACTTTAAAAAGTCGGAAATTCAAGAAACCACCGCGTCTGCCGGGGCGAAGGTCCCGAACGCCTGGAGTGCTAAAAATCTGCGAGGCTTAACGCTTGCTTGAGCAGCAGCTGAAGCTTGACAATTGCTGTGAGCATCGCTTCCAGTAGTGCGTACGCCGGCGGCAGTCCTCGTTGCATGCATGAAACCGATTAGCGACTGAATGAACTGCAGGGCATTCCCAGCCTTAATGATCGTTGAAATTGTAGAGTGCGAATGCCCGCATTTTTTTTAGGCTTCCAGCCTTTAAACCCTGCCAGAAATCCTGATGAATCTGCTGTTTCATCTCGAGAGCTGTCGCGCCTTCTACGTGGGCGGCGCCATCTTCCACGGATGCACAGTCGGCGATGGCGATGACGATACGGCGCACCCTTTGCGCGGCAACAGACAGCGATTGTGATGATGATGATAATGCTCATTTCTCACGAATTTCTCCACGACAGTCCTGTTTTCATCGCAAATGTTGACTTTTCACGTCATTCTTTTCTTAGTACTTTATTTTTATGAAACATCCAGACAAATTTTCGTGGTAAACATCTACCGTGCGGCGATAAAACTACCGTTGTATCCAATTTACCGCCGATAATTTTTACATCGGGCCATTGGGAAAATTGATAAATCTCAAGAATTTGATCGTTATAAGTGATATATCGTTACATCTGGTATTGTTATAAGTGGACTACACTATATTAGCATCAGGCTTCCAGTGAGTGAAGGTGCTATCTAGCGATGGCGTCGGCCGGCTGTTTGTTGGCTTCAGTTCCACCATGGTGATGCCACGATCATCGTGACCATGGTGTCTGCGATGCGCACGTGACCGGAAGCAGGCCGAGCACACCTCGCACTCTCACACCTCTCATGAGTGTCTCACGGGCCTCTCCAGCCATGCTGTTGTGCCCAAATCGCGGACGCTTGACCAGTACGCCCAAGGAGCGTGTCAATCTCGCTTTTGAGAAATGCGAGGTTTTATGAAAGATCTTATGCAGAAAACTGTCTCTAGCAAGGGACTCTTGGCAGACGATACACGTACCGGACGACTCCCGCGTATTGAGCCCTTCCCTCAAACGGACGTCAATATTTCTTGGGGAAAAAAAAGTAGGTCCATTATGTGAGTGTACTTCTGGTGATCTTTCCTCGCTCGTATCGAACCCTGATATATCGAATTTTGGTTATATCGAACTCACGGAATATCCCCTTGAAAATCACATGTAAAAGTATAGGATGGCTGCATCATATATCGATCTCAATTTCACCGGTCGTTCGATATATTGAACTCCGCACCACGCACTCGAAAGTGTGCCTTCCCCAAAGACGATCGCATCACCCTCGGCCGTTTGTCGCGTGACATTTTCAAGCCACGCGCGGAAGGAATGAGAGCGGACAGTTCGGCGACGGCTGGTCTAGTGCAGCGCCGCTCCCATTCCCCAAAGGCGCTAGCATCTGCAGCATGATCTGCGGTTATCGTTTCCCGCGCGCCAGTACGTGACGTTTGCAAGCCATGTGCGTGAATGAACCAGAGAGAACCGGTGGGAACGAGAGGGGAAAAACGCGATAGAGTGTGCCCATTCTTTTGCCGAGCTATCTCTCTCCCTCTTTCCCGGCCTTCGTTCACAATAGCACGCGCTACGCATGCGCCAAGCCAGCTCGGCCCGTTCTCAGGCAGAACTTCGGACGCTTTCTCCAGCGTGTGTTGAGAACCCTCTGCGCGCGGTTGACGCGGCGGCTATCTTTTCTTTTTTTGTGCTGTACGCGCGGCGTAGCTTAAGATATGGCGTTACGAAGCGGCTTTTCTTTCTTTTTTTTTTTTTTTTGCGGGAGTCGTTTATTCTTGCATGTATGAACCAACGAAAGCACGCGGTCAGCTGCGATCATGACACCGGCTTTTAGCATTTTTCGCTTCACACAGCATTTGCAGCTACTGTATCACGCTTTTCCAATGATTTTGTGGCATTGGACTACGTCCGCCTCAAGCGCGGCGTGATAAATCGAACCAGGCTTGTGCAATCAAGCCATTACGGGCAGTCTGCCAAGGTCGCTCCCCGCCGCCGCAGGAGCTATCAAAAGATAAACACGCCGCGACGTTATCGCTGCGCAGCATCTTGGCACGCTGCCAAGAAATGAGCTGTGGATGAGACGACCGAAACGGAGTGCGACACGCAAGCGATAACGCTGGCGATTTCTGCCGCGGCGACACAGAAACCTTG
The DNA here is from genome assembly GCF_055883805.1 of Amblyomma maculatum. Classification (NCBI taxonomy): domain Eukaryota; kingdom Metazoa; phylum Arthropoda; class Arachnida; order Ixodida; family Ixodidae; genus Amblyomma; species Amblyomma maculatum. The sequence continues at coordinate 50,752,861 of NC_139346.1, forward strand.
TTTTGAGCTGCCGCGGTGGCTCGAACGGCAGAGGGAGGGAAATTTTTTGCTCTGTCGCTGAGATCGCTTAATCGCTTGATGTGAGCGAGCTAGCCTTAATGCTTTTTTCTTTTTTTTTTCAATATTCTCGAGTGCAAAAGTGGAGGGTGGGTTCATTATTCGAGTGAGTTGATTACGCGACAATTACGGTACCGTTTTTTCGCATCGTAAGTGCCGTCCCTAGCCGATTTCTGTATATCGAATTATCGATATATCGAACTATTTCGCGATCCCCTTCGAGTTCGATATATCCGGGTTCGACTGTATACACAGATAAAATCTTTTTTCCGTATTTGCTATTCTGAAATTACACCTCATATTATGCGCGTTTTTACGGTAATTATTAGATTTCACTACCATCCTAACAAGTTATATTCATTCTACATGCCCAGTATCCACCTATCCCATTTCCCATCCCATGCAATATCCCAATCCATATCATATTTTCCATGCAGCAGCAGTTCCAGCAGCAGCCACAAGATGGCAGCACTGGTGGCGAAGATGGGAGCTTCTACCAACCACCACCATCGCAGCAGCAGCAGCAGCAGCAGTTTTGGCGCGGTGGGGGCAGCCCACAGAAGCGGGGCGGTGGTGGCCATTGGTACCAGGGGGACAGCGGACCCCCTGGGCAGCAGCAACAGGAAGGCCTCAAACGACCCTGGAGCGCTGATGATGGGGGCGTTGAGGGGGCCGCTGCGGGGCAGCCGCCTACCAAGAGGGGCGGCGGCTGGGGTGGCGGAGCTGCCCGAGGAGGTGGATTTGGACGTGGCTTCGGCCGAGGTGGATTCCGTGGAGGTCGAGGGGGATTTCGCGGAGGCAGGGGTGGGAGGGGAGGGGCCAGGGGAGCTGGTGGACACTGAAGACCTGCACGTGGTGGGAAATTGTGAGACAGCTCTTGGACACTGTTCTTAGTGGGGGCTTTTCAGCCCACATCTTTTGTTGTTGTTTTTCTCAGTCGTGGTGTGCAGAGACCTGGACCGCACCTGCATGTTCGTGTGTGCCTCTGTGTTGACTGGCCAATGAGGAAAAAAAGAACGATGCTGAAATGAAACGTGCGAGCTTGATGTTGGCCCATAATTGCATCAGCTGCTGTCAAGTTCTGCTTGCTGGTTATTCGGAAAAAAAAAAAAAAGAAGAAGAAGAAAAAGTAACAGGGAAAATGTAGGGTCGTAATTAAACCTAATTTCTTGTTCGAGAAATCTCTAAATAATATTCATCTGTTCAACTCTGCGCAGTTTATCCTCTATGCACAGATGTTATAGTGTGGCATTCATTTTAAAAATATGTTGCTTATTCATTTGTGTTTTGATCGTTGGCTCCCAGAACTCCTGTACATCATTAATATTATGTTGCTGTCATCTTGTTCGCTGAATGTGTTTCAAATGTTGTTCTCTGCAGGAACAGTAAATGCCACATTGTGACGTGGTTAATGTGACCTGCGTCATGCTTGAACAAAAAAAATTTAATTGGCGCATTATTTGGGTGCTCGTTAGGCAAGATTCTTGAGCTGCCTGCTGTACTTTTTTCATATCTTTACCATTATAATTTCAGAGTGGGGAAGTGTGTTTTATGCATTGTGGCCTGTCGGTATACTTCATTGGTGACGCAATGACACTTCCGTCCAAAGTACGGGCCTCATAAATTTCTTTGTGCGAGCCATTCTGGCGGCATATTACGTTTGTGGATTTGTGGCGTTCCATTACTCGTGAAGTAGTGTCATTGTTTGCAAAATTAAGTGATTTTTTGAGGGTTGCGACTGTGCTAGTGAATCCTTTGAGTTAGTGCCTTTGCTTCTTTTGAAAGAGAACAGCATGTATAGTTGTCTCCATTTTTGTTCCTGGGTGGTGAGAATGCATCGGTGCAAACAATGAGGTGTGTGTCAAAGTTGATGGATCTACGGCAGGAGTGGCTAAGGCTCAGTCCAAAAGTTGTTGGCAGTAGGGACGGCCTCGTGTCGAGCAGCAACCCCAGTCCCAACACTGGACACCGTGTTCATCTGTGCATATGTCAGTGTCCCACAGCTGTGTCAGCAAGTGTCCAGCGAAGCTTTGTGATGTGAATCAAGCGTCCCGAGTCTTCACCACGTGAGCTGTTACACGAGCACTCAGCGTGGCCAACGCATGTCAAATAGCAACAGTAGCGTGAGAGTGCGCGAAAAAAGATTGTGCCCAGGATGTCCTTTGCACCTTCACTTCAGGCCTTCGTGCGAGTGCAAGCCAAACAGTGTTTCATAAGTGGGGAAGAACAGAGTTACGCATTCATCTGACATCTGATCTGTGTGCGTGCGTGTGTGTGTGTGACTTGCCCAAAGCTGTGGTTTTACATCCCTGAGGTGATGAAATAGCAACGCACATTTTTTTTTCTTTTTTTCTCACAGGTTGTGTGTTGTTCTTTATTTCTGTCGTGGTACCACTTTGAGATATGCCTGCGATCCTCACACGTGGTTTGTTGATGATAACGGCTCTCATTGGTGCAAAAGAAATTTGTAGTTTAAAAACCTGGTAAGACAGCCTTCTTCTCACTTCAGCCGATGGATTAATAAGGCCACACATATGAACTAGGCTCCAGTCAGGAATTCATGAACAGAACAGTTTTCATCAGGACACAGTTGGAGGGATGAGAAAGGTGGTTAAAATGACACATGCAGAGGCAGGACTAGTCTTTTTGCTACAATTTCTTCAAGTACGGATATACTTTCGTGATACGTCTTTTACAAATACAGTCAAACCCGGATATATCGAACTCGAAGGGGATCGCGAAATAGTTCGATATATCGATAATCCGATATACAGAAATCGGCTTGTGACGGCACTTACGATGCGAAAAAACGATACCGTATTTGTCGCGTAATCAACCCACTCGCATAATGAACCCATCCTCCACTTTTGCACCCAAGAATTTGAAAAAAAAAAAAAAATGCGTTAAGGCCAGCTCGCTCACATGCAAGCGACTGAGCGATCTCAGCGACAGAGCGAAAATTTTAAAACTTGCTGGAACTGCGTCCCTCTCGCCGCTCGAGCTACCGCGGCAGCTCAAAACAAGGTTTCTGTGTCGCCGCGGCAGAAATCGAAATCGCGAGCGTTTTCGCTTGCATGACGATGACGCGCGTCACTCCGTTTCGGTCGTCTCATCCACAGCTCATTTCTTGGCAGCGTGCCAAGATGCTGCGCAGCGATAACGTCCGGGCGCGTTTATCTTTTGGTAGCTCCTGCGGTGGCGGGGAGCGAACTTGGCAGAGTGCCCGTGATGGCTTGATTGCACAAGCCACGCCGCGCTTGGGGCGGGCGTCATGATCGCAGCAGCTGACCGCGTGCTTTCGCTGATTCATACATGCAATAATAAACGATAAAAAAAAAATAAACGTCCCCGCAAAAAAGAAAAAAAAAGAAACCTGCCGCTTCTTAACGTCCGCAGCCGCCATAGCCACGTCAGCCGCCGCGCCGCCGCACGCAGAGGGTTCGCAACACACGCCGGAGAAAGCGTCCGACGTCTGTCTGAAAACGGGCAGAGCTGGCTTGGCGCGTGCGTTGCGCGAGCTGAAGGAAAGAGATAGCTCGGCAAAAGAATGGGCACACCCACGCACATGGCTTGCAAACGTCATGTGTTGGCGCACGGGAAATGACAACTGCAGATGCGCGCGCCTTTGGGGAATGGGCGCGGCGCTGCCCAGAGCAGCCGTCGCCGAACTGTCCCCTCATTCCTTCCGCGCGTGGCTTGAAAACGTCACGCGGCAAACGGCCAAGGGTGATGCGATCGTCTTTGGGAAAGGCACTCTTTCCAGTGCGTGGTGCGGAGTTCGATATATCGAACGACAGGTGAAATTGAGTTCGATATATGACGCGGCTTTCCTATACTTTTACATGGGATTTTCAAGGGGATATTTCGTGAGTTCGATATAACCAAAATTCGATATGTCCGAGTTCGACTGTACTACTAGCAAGTTCATCATGTTGCTAACACGTAGCGTAAAGGCTTTCTGGACTGCTGCTTGGACCACACCTATGCCTTACTCTCAAAATGATTTTTTTTTTTTGAAACATTTGTTGTCAAGGCAAGTCCTCTTGGGTGTCCATGCTAATGACAGGGTCGTTACGGTGGCATCGATTGCATTTAGCAGCAAGCAAGATTCCGTTGTTTCACTTTGGTGGACAGCACTTATTCCATTGCATTTTCCAGTTTTTCCGTTTCCATTGCGAAACACGGAACGGTAACTGCCACGTGATGCGAGGCAACTGTTACGTCGAGTACAGGCATGTGAGGGTATCAGTCTTCGTTTCGGTCCCCGAGATTGGAGTGTATTCATCCACTGAACGAAACGAATCTAGTGTAGGCACAAAAATTCTTGACAACACAGTGTATGTAGTGGAAACTTTATTAAAGTAATGTTATTTCAATTATTTCTGTGAAGAGCAAGGAAGAGCAGAGCTCTGCTGCTTCTGGACGACCTTCTGAAATCTACAGTCCTAAATTTAGCATAAGGCAATGCATGAATTATGGGTTCCAATGGTACTTTTACAAGTTTGCTTATTACAGTATTCCGTGCATGCCACAGAATTTTATTTCATAGAGGTGCAAACAGTGCAAAACAGTAGTTTCCTGCACCATGTTAGTTGAACGGCGGCCTTACTTCATCGTGCCCGTTTTGTTGCACGCTCATAGTGTTAGCCGAGGGGTTTAAGAAACGTAGAGGTAAAAGGAGTGAAAAAAAAAAAAAATTGCCCATCTCGCAGAATTCCTGCCTGTCTGCAGGCTGTATGTCTTTTGAAGACTGCAGGAAAACCTTTTATGCCGTTAATTTTCACATCTTGATACAGTAGCTGCTGCAAATGAAAAAAAAAAAAAAGGCTGTTGAATTTCGGTGCCTGTATGTTGAATGGAACTAGAGTCTGCAGTAACCGCTGCACCAAATTGTTACACAACAGAAAGTTGTCTCCTGTTAAAGCTTTTCTTGTCACTTAAATAGCTAATCGTCAGACCAAGCTCGAATTTTGATTGAAAAGATGATTTCTTTCACTGTTCAGCGAAGTAATACATACGCCACACAAGATCCCAACAGTGCCAACAGCTAATATGCACCTTACTACTACTAACAATTTTAAGTGATGGCTTATACAGCTAGTCCAGACAAAAAGCTGTCTGCGGCATACTATAGTAGCAGGGTCTGCATAAAAAGAATTGTAACATGATAATTTGTGGTTCTAGTGATTAGTGTGTGATAGGTGATGACAAGGTAGTGAAATTGTAATAATTAAAGAAATAAAAAAGAAAAGGTGGTTAAAGGGTGTCAAAATACATAAAATGAAAAGCAAAGCCAATGCTTTATGATGGTAATTAAAAAAGTTATAATGTAATTGATGAATTGGTTAATTGAAAGATTGGAAAAAGCAGGCTTCAAAGGTGTCAAAATGCTCAGAATGAAAAGCCAACGCCTGATGATGCCAAGATGATCCAGTGTGTAATTGAGCAACTAATAATTTTAAATTATTGGAAGGGGGGGAGAGAGGCTTCAAAGGTGTCAAACTGCTCATAATGGAAAGCCAATATTTGCTGATACTAAGTGTCTGTATAAAACATAATTTAGAAGTAGTTCAAAAAGGTAAATGCTATGCTGCAGGGCCGGAGCTTTTTTGACTAATGGCTCAACTGGCTAACTTCAATTTGTATCCCAACTTTAACAAGCACGCACAATCCTAAGCAACCTATGGGGCACCAGTGTGAATGTTGGTTCGAGCCTTTATTATAAAAACTACAGGCTTGTCCATTGGACCGCTGTTTATCAATAGATGGCTTGTAATGATGAGGTGCTTGTTTCCCTTGCGGAGAGAATACACAGACACGCACAAAAAAAAAAGAAACACAAGTTGCATATTTTGCAAGTAAAATGGTGCCGTTGACACAAATTTGGCCACAGATCCCATAGAGTATACTATACTCAAAAATCGTTGGCACCCCCCTCCTCCCTTTCCTGTGAGAGATGTCAAGAGTCCGAATAGATTGTCAAGAAGATGTTTACAGTAAATTTTCTCAGCAGTATGTTTTTTGTAGCCAGACAAAAGTAATGTAGAGGGAGAGAGCCAGGCAATTAGTTCAGTAGCAGTTTCCACAGGCCTAGATTCCCGAATAACTTGCTCAGATAAGTTTTTGTCCCATCCGCCCCAGTCACCAAAAATGGGCTGTTACTTAACTAATCAGTCTGCTCTGCTCAGCTGCTGATTGCTGTAATCTCAGTAAGGCCTGAAAATACTCACTGTGAAGTAGGAATCGCTGTACTGATTTCGAGAGCGCTCACATGCAAATGTATTCCAAGTCTAAACAACAATGTAAACAAATGTTGTGGTATACACAGAAAGGGCCAGCCGTCGGCACAACAGTACACAGATTCCTTTATTTTCATCTTTATAATATTGGTGCATGCTTTCCACTGCCACAGTGAATCTGTAGCCAATGGTCCATGACCCTCGCTCCTCTCCTGTCACAACCTGCACACAGAAGAAAAGCCAAGCAATTAATGCCAATCATCCCTGAACACCCATATTTGCAGTGAACACCAAACAAGACTCTATGCCTCACTCTGTCATTGCAAGGCTTGCCGGTTGTTACAATTCTACATCAACTGGTCACAAGACAGCAGAAGTGATCGCAAATGTAGAAGGATGGCAAAAATTCTTCGGTTTAAAAGTGGAGATTTTAGCCAGCATGCTCAATCTGGGAGCAGGTTCGAAAGAGAAATGGATTAGGAAAAACAAAACAACCAGAAGGTGACAAATGAGTATACATGTGCAAACAACCTTTGGTTTGGTTTGTGGGGTTCAACGTCCCAAAGTGGCTCAGATGCCATAGTGGAGGGCTCCGGAAATTTCGACCACCCGTGATTCTTTTAACGTGCACTGACATTGCACAGCGCATGGACGTCTCACCCCGCATCTTTGGGTACAGTAGTCGAGCGCCTTAACCACTGCGCCACCCTGGCCAATCTAGAACTGCACTTTTTCAGGTGTCGATATGCCAAGCATTGCAAAAAAATCCACTGCTGGCTTTTTTTTTTTTTTTCTTCCCAAAATATGCTTTTTGAGGTGTGAACACCACTTCTCTGGCACAGCCGTACCACTATTGGCGAGCACCACAAAAGAGGTGAGTATAATGGCAACTAGTAAGCTGGTTAACTGATAATTGATAATGAACTTTTTATAATAGTTGCAGTTAGGTGTCTGGCTACACTAAGACATTTGTAAGCTGCCATTACAGCTGAACCCAATTATAAGAGACATGGATGTAATTGCAGACAATCAGGCATAAGGAACACCAGTCGCCCAAATGGTTGGCCACCCTATGACTTTCGTTAATTGGGCCTCTTTTTAACAGACATTGAACAGTGGCGTAGCCAGAAATTTTTTTCGAGGGGGCCTGGGACGCTGCTCAGCCTCCTTCATATTGCGATACCTATCACCAACATGTCAGCGCTCAACTGCGCCATAAATTCTGCATGCAGGGATGCAAAGGTTGAACGGAAGAATAGCACCGTCCAGGGCTTTCGTTCCATCGAGTATCCTGCGCATGTATTGTTTCAGACGAAAATCATTTGCTTAATTTAGCAAATGCAGAACTGAAAATTCATCGGCAGTTTTCCAGCTATACAATTAACATTAGTTCGAATATGTAGTCTTCCTGACGGACCCGCAGATGAAATGGTTGCCTGCACTCTCCAGTGTGCTTATAATTTTGATTATAATGCAGCATCTGCACTCTAACAAACTGAAGTGTTACGAACAGACGAGGACTCACAGCAGACCACTTCGACAGACTTTCCACCGAGATTCAGTGCGAATTCACCGAGCACGAGATTCAGTGTGAACAAGAGGCCCGAGAGGGAGAAGACAGCGCAGCATCAGAAGATAGAGTTTGGCCTGTGGAGGTTGCGCATGTGGCGTCACGCTCTCTCCTAGCTATTTTTTTATTATTTCTCCACGCATTCCATCTCTGCGTGCTTTGTAAACTTGTCTGATAATATGGCTTGACTCCTTTGTATGGTCCGATGAACGATTTCAGAAAACTAAATGCACCTTTCGCTTTTTTTATTCCCGCCGAAATCTCTTTGAGCGTAAAAAGACATACTGGAGACAAAGTCCAGATTGATTTCCGGCTCTGGTGGTTCTTTTGGTCTGCGGTGTATGACAGTACGAAAATATTTCGTGGGGGGCTGAAGCCCCATAATCCCTCCCCCTGGCTACGCCACTGATATTGGATGTAGAAGACAATTGGCTATAAAGGACAAATTAGCCTTAAAGTTTGGTACTCAGTTTTGCTTGTAACAGATATTTTAACAATAGATGCGGCACCATCCCTTGCCAGGTTCAGCTGCAGCTACAGTGAAAACAAAGAGATACACCTGTGCTGCCATTATTATAACTTCAGCAAACAAAGAGCAGGTCAATCAGCTATGAAATAACTAAAAGTAGCGCCTGCAGTGGGGGTGCAGGCCGAACTACCGGCCTGTTCCGCGACGAGTAAGCCTATACGCGAGTAAGTATGCATTGCAGAGAATGCATTCACAAGCTTTAGCGGTTGTATGTGGCCGTCGAGTGTAGTTCTAGCAGTAGTGACCCCAAATCGGCGACTGCTTACATCATAACGTGCATGCACATTGAGCAGGAAGCGTTGATGTGACCCTGTCTGACTAGCGCTAGCCGGCAGCTGTTGGCGCCACTGGTGGGTAAACAAACACACTGGGGGTGCAGTCGTAATCCGTGAATCGGCGCATTCCTACGGGAGTTTAGGGCTCACACACTAAATGCTAAACAGTGTATGTTTACTGTGTTTACGTTGAAGCACGAGACGTCATTTAGCTAGGGAGTCTGTCGCAGTCATGCACACGGCTGCGGGGGAGGTGAGATGCGGAGACGGCGGCAGATGGGAGGCTTTTGTTCGGTGCGGGTAATGAAGCGGATTCAAATCTAGTGTTTTGCGATGCTGGGACTGAAAAGGTGGTGACAGAGCATGCTTTCGTGCGTTGGCCTGGCCAGATGTACTGAACATAGTTTTGCAAAAAAAAAATTACCGGCCGAAAATAATTAAGTTTGACTAACACGGGCATATAGCAGCATGTCAAAGTGTACCACTTCGTTCAAAAGTTTTGTCTGCTTATCTAATGTCATAAGGTATGCTCTCGCGTCAACGTATGCTTGTTTGGGATTTCCTCTTAGTTTTGGACTGAAAGAGCGACGAGCAATAGCTCAGCAATGAGCAACACAACGTTAACCCTTTCACTGTGCACACGGCGAAAGTTAACGTTGGATATGCGCCTTTTTATAGGCAAGCGTCAGCCTGTGACTTCAAGTGTAGATGCAGCGGCGCTGGCGACAGCAGTGGCTTTTGGGGTGTAGGCAAAAGCCCAAGCCGTCTGCATTGGATGCGCAGCGCTGGCTGTGTTTTCGAGCATAATTCCCGATATTTCAGGAAGCTATGGTGCGCCATGAGGCACAAAAAAGAAAATGGCACCTGTTTTCACATGTTTCTTGCTGCCAGATAAAGATGAGAGCGAAGGGCAGCGGTGTTGAGCACGACAATTGTAGACCCTTCGGCGAGAGATTGCCTTCGCGGCTAACGTGCGTTGCACTTCTGCAATGGAACTTGATCAGTTAGTTTGCAACTTAATTTTCGTGGTTGCTTTTGGCCGCATTACGAAGCATGCAATAACAAAAGCCTGCAACTTTGCACGTTTTGTTGTAATATACCATTAAGTCATAAGAAATTTTGACCATGTGCGTATGATCTTAATCGAAGGCAAGAAAGCCATGTTGTGACATCCCATTTACCTGCAGTACTGCCTGTGTATATGTTCGTACAGAAACAAACACAAAAGCTGCTGCGAAGGTAACTGCAGTTACCTTGAGCAGTCACTCCAGCGCGATATTGTCGAAACAGGCCCGGACTTATGAATGTAACTTTTCTGTTTTCACTTTCGAGAGTTTCAACGAGTGAATCTTCATCACCAGTCCTAGAAAGCAAGTAAACATCGTTAGGATCCCGGCAAAGTCACGCAGCGTTATTTCTCAGATTATTAAATTTTCTTTTGGAGGTCATTAGGAACCTGACAAACTAATTAAATATCCACGTACAACCTAGCTCTGACTGAGCAGGATATCTAAGTATGGTATGTATGCATGTATGTGTATGTATATATATATATATATATGGTACGAGTTTAATGTCCTAAAGTGGATTCAGCTATGAGGGGTGCAAAATGAGCAGTGTAAGATGACGTGCATTTGAATAAAAATATTCCAAGTGTATTAAAAAAAAGATCAGCAGATCGCTTAAATTTGGCTGCAAGCAATCGTGCAGAATGTTGCATTCGTGCTCATGCACCTCTCCTATAGAGCGGAGAGAACAAAATGAGAGAATATATTACCCTGTGAATGACCTTTACGCCTCTATACGATGAAATAGACATGAAACTTTTTTTTTATCGATCAGTATAAAACTGGTTGGCAGTGCACTAGTATAGGCGCATGTTACAAACAACTATACGATGAAATTCTGTTGCTTAAGTTGCAGGTACAGTGAGCTAGAAATATGATTTCTATTTTCCTATAGTTGCCAGTAGTGATTGTTCTTTAGAGTGAAGGTGCATCGAGCAGCGGAATGCCCATCAAAAGAGTCATACGAAAAACACACTTCCAGTCATTCATATTGTTGTCCTCCTTTCATGCACTAGCAATAGGTCTGGAAGTTGAACAGTATTGACTATTAGTTTTTCTTATACATTGCGCTTTCTCGTTTTCATTTCACTTGATCAGTCACAGCCACCCACTGTAGCCGCGCGCTGTTGAGGCCACGGCAAAGGAAGCCAATGCAGCTCTTTGACGGGTTATTCCAGCAGTAATCGGCTGATAAAGTGCTGAACTAGTCTCCAGGCATAAACCAAACCATTTCTACGCACAAGCAAAGCTTACACTTCAGAATATTCGCACGCGCGAGCTGGTTTCAAAGGCAGCGTCGCTTGGCGCAGTGTAGGCACGCTGCGTTTTTGCCTACACCCCATGTTGCTGCCGATTTCAGCGCCACCTTTGTTTACAAACATGACGCTTGTCTATATGCGGGAGCGTTTTGTTGCTAAACAAGCCAACTCTCACAACGTAAGAATAATATGCCTCTGATTGTATGCTAAAATAATACAGCATGAAGCCATCGATTTCGGCCTCCTCGGCAATCTCTAGACGAAGCCCAAAACAGGTCCGAGGGTCACTAAGGTCGCAGATTATAGTGAAGGCCCTACGACCACCGTCCACGGCGTGCATGTAGGATGGCAGCCGGCCGACACCACGAATAGCAGACGACATGGGGATGAGAGGTTTACTCGATTTGGCTGAACTAGCTGCACTAGTTCACTGAGTGCAGCACCTTCGCAATCGTTTTTCCAGTGCAGCGCGTGACCCCTGCACCTTGCTATTTCTTTTGCAAAGATGCAGGCCTAGTTCAGAGCAAGTTCACCAAATCTCTGAACTGGCCGGTTGCCAAGTGCAGCGAGTGCAGCAAATGTGCAGCGCCATCGACGCTAGTGTCACGCTGCACCTCAACTAGCGCTACACGCTCTCGGCACCTTCTTGGATCCTGCCAGAAGTGGCACAGAAAGTGCTGCCAAATCAAGTAGACCTGAGATTTCATTGTGACGTCGGCGGCTAATGGTTGCCAGACCAGAAAGCAGTGGTTTCGATATTAATAATAACAATGAATTTTAAAACTATCTACTGCACCTAAAGAGTTCAAATTTCAAAAATATATAATTTAACGTGTGTGGAGTGAAATGGAATAATCAGTTTATGCTCACATGTTAGCTGTCCTTACCTATTTAAGGGGAGACACGGGGGTTTGCGGCCGAAAAATGACCAAAAAATTGACTTTTCAAAGTATTTTTTTTCCGAATCTAGATGTTCTGAGGAACCCATACATAAAATATTATAACTGTCAGTTAAGTATTTATTGAATTATTGCTCTTCAAAGTCATCAATGTGACAGTTTTCCTCGCGAAAATGACTGAAAAAAAAGGTCAAATTCAAAAGCGTGCCATACAAGAACCCCGCTATAACCCCGCTGCGGAGCGCCACCATTTTGGTTTCGTTTGAAGCATGAAGCTCTCTGCTATCCGTTTTTAGTGGGAAACCGTGCATGCGTCTGGCAACAACAGAGCCACAAGCCAGTAAAAAAATAAAGAATACTCGCACCGCATTGGCGCTTTTGCGTCACGTGCTACGAATCCTGCCTCCCTATTGGACACTGCGAAATCGTCTGCTAAAAAGATAAAAAAAAAACGGCATCGCGTCTGCCATTTTGGATTGAGCTTTCTCGAACACGCTACGATGGCTGGTGGCAATAGAAAGTTCCGCACTGCGCACGCATTCGGAAAGAAGAAAAAACGGCGGCAACCGCGCCCGCAACGGCTGCAGTCACGCGAAATGCTGCCGGATGCACCGACATCGGAGACCGCCGACACTTCGAGCCCTGCTGCGGCGTCGTCGCAAGATGCTGCAACAACCGACGGAGCTGGGAGAGCCGTCCGTGTAGACACGCCTTTTCTGTCCAACGCCGATAGAACAGAACTAGAACATCGCGCGACGGAGGCACAGCGTGAACTTTCGTCAGTTTCAGGCACTCGGCGAAAGCGGTCTCTTTTGGGATCAACGATCGAAGATGCGCCCGCGTCAGGAACGCCGTTCACTGTGCTAGCCCTAACCTCCGTGAACGAGCTGCTTGAGTGCGTGAAATGCAAAGTGTGCGGCGGTTCTGTAAGCATTGCAAAAGGTGAGCTGGAATTTGGGCTTGCTGTTAAGCTCAATTGTGAAGTCTGTGGGCAGGTGGAAACCACTTGGAGCTCGCCTAGGGTAGGCACGAACGCAACCTGCAAGCCTTTCGAAGTCAACGTTCTCGCCGCGCGCGCTGCTGCAAGCACGGGGAACGGGCAGACCGCATTGAATGACATTTTCTCCGCACTCAATATTTCGCGGCGTGGTATGCACTGTAGAACGTACCAAGACTACTTGAAAGGCAAGTTAAACCCTGCTGCTCTAAACGCTGCCGCACAAGTGATGATTGACTGTGCTGATATTGTGAAACTTCAATACCGGAACCTGAACTTTGGACACACGGGAAATATAGCTGTGTCGTTCGATGGAACGTGGCTCACTCGGGGCCATTCCTCGCATGTATGTGTTGGGACTGTAATTGAGCTTTTTACGGGCTATGTTCTCGATTTTGTGGTTTTGTGTAATTTCTGCCTGGGATGCCGCTTTGGTCCTAAGGAGGGCGAACCAAACTTTGAAGCATGGCAAGCCGGCCACAAATGCCAGAAAAACACTTCCAGCAAGCCAGGTGAAATGGAAGTTGAAGCAGCCAAGATTCTGTTCAGCCGGTCAATTGAAAAGTATGGACTGCGCTATGTAACCATGCTTTGTGATGGTGACAGCCGCGCCTTCAACAGTCTTCAAGACGCGAATGTGTACGGATATGTGCAGATTCAAAAAGAAGACTGCACCAACCATGTCAGCAAGAGGATGGGAACAGCACTTAGAAACCTAGTGCATAAAAGGAAGGGAGAAAATGGACCAAGTCTCAGCGGGAAAGGAAAGTTGACTGGTGAGCTCATTACAAAGCTCACCATGTACTGTGGCTGGGCACTGAAAACGCACCAGGGTGACATTGACAAAATGCACAATGCGGTGCTTGCTACATATAACCATGTGACATCAACGGATGCAGAGCCAAACCATGGTCTCTGCCCTCAAGGGCAAGAATCCTGGTGCAAGTATAACCAGGCTTTGGCTAAAGATGAGCCACCCCCAAAGCACCGCTATAACTTGCCAGAGTATGTCGCAGCTGCACTGAGGCCTGTTTTCATCCGCCTCTCCGACAAGAAGTTGCTGCAACGCTGCCAAAGGGGAAAGACCCAAAACTCAAATGAGAGTCTCCATTCCATCATTTGGTCCCTGGTGCCCAAGACTAAGCATGCCTCATTGTTTGCAGTGCAATCTGCTGTGGCTGAAGCAGTCATTAGATTCAACGCCGGCAAGGAATGCGCTACCAAAGCCATTTTGCAGCAGCTGAGCGTGAACCATGGCACTACAGCCATTGAAAGGTCAGCCGAGAGGGATAGGTGTCGGCTTGCGGCATCTGATGCAAAGCATGCACGCGCAGAAAGCTTCCGCAGCGCAATGAAAAGAAAGCGCACAGCTGTGAAAGACAGTGATTACATGCCTGGTGCATTCTAGAGGTCAGCCCTTTCGTATCCATGGTTGCTTTTGCCCATAATAAAGTTTTGTGGTGTTCTAAACTTATTTTCTTGTTTTCTCAAAATGGACTTTTTTTCCACGCTGACAACCCTTGCCCACGATATCTTGAGATCTACTGGCCCGATTTGCATCATTTTTGTTGCATTTGAAAGCTTATGAGATGCTTTCTGCAATCATACTAATACATTTACATATTTTTGTGCATAAATATAAATAAGAACCAATTTATCTGGTTCAAGAAAATCTCATTTTCAGACTGGAAATTTCCAAAGTCTAACTTTTTTGGTGATTGGTCTAAAATTATGCTTATGCTATGGTTGCATTCCCTGGTCCTTCTAGAGCATGTAAATGTAAAATATAGGCCAGTATTTGCATTGCAAGTTGCCTTAATTTTGGGCAAGGTGGTCCAACATGACACATTGAATATCTTCACGTCTATATAAGTTAGGTAAAATCCAATTACATATTTGTTATCAGCAGAAAAATCTACATCAGCTATAAAAATTTCAACCTTGTAACTTAAGAAATAAGAAAAAAGGTCAAACCCCAGTGTCTCCCCTTAAGAGGGGAGGCTACCCTTCAGCATCAACTTTTTATTTCTTGAGATATTTAAATGAAATTTTCAGGGTAAGCTCACAGAACAAACACTTTAAAAACAACCAAGTTTCATGGAGCTGGGTTCATTGATTCCAAAGTTAGAACGTCCCTTAGGACAGGCATGGAGAATTTGCAAAACGCGCTGGTACTGTGAAATTTGTTATGGTTATAGTTACCATTCGTTATAGTTACCCAGGGTAAGACAATTCCCTTTTTTCCAAATTTTGTCGCCGAAAAATTTTAGCACAGCCCTAAAATCAGGTATTAATCAGACCTACATTAACCAAATTTTAATTGTTTGTCATTAACAACTAAGTTTCATAGAGCTGTGCACGCTGGATCTCAAGTTACAAGAGTATACCATATGGGTCACATGGGTCCAGAACTAGAGAATTTGCAGAATGTGTTGGCATTGTTAAATTCATGATGGTAATTTCTGACAGGTATCACAGAGCAAGCCAAGGCCCTTTTTCTAAATTTCCTTGTTTTCTAAGTTCCACTGTAACAGATGCTAAGATGCTGAAGGTGTCGATGCAGTCGTTGGCGGCGCGCTTCGCCATGCGGACGGCCTTCACTTCCATGCACTGAATGCGCATCGCATCTCGAGGCATCATGAGCGGCCACGTAATGTTTGACACAGAGGTGCTGAGTGCACAAGGAGAGATCATCTGCGATCGCAAAAATGGTGAAAGGCGAAGGAAACGCATGAAGTACAAAGACAGCCAACGAGAGCAGACGACGGGCAGGGCAGCCAGTGGAGACCATTGCGTCAGCAGGCGCAGCAGGCAATAGCAGTCGCTCGATCCCCCGCGTTCTCGCAGAGCGCAAGCTTTGCCATATTGCAGCCTTGAATTCGAGTGCGGAAAACTCGAAAACCACCACGAAGCGCCCAATTGGAAGCAAGTCACACCTCAACTGCGCCACCATCGCTGAGGGCGGCAAATGAAAGTGCAAGAATTCACAAGCAAAACAAGACCAAGATGATGGCGCACGGTTTGGTGGGAGAGGAATGGCGCGTGTGCAAGTTTCGGAATTTTCTGCGCTTGCTCGCAGCTCGCCGGCTACTGCCGCTTGTTATACAATTAATTTCAGTATTTCTGGGACGAGTTTGCCACTGATAATAGTAACTACAGAAAGGATAGTTTATAAAACATACTACCAGAATACCTATATAATCTTCCAAAAATCAACTGTTCCGCGATTTTTCTGTTTCCAAGTGGCCTTCATAAATTGTTTTGGTGCTGGTGTTTTCTTTTGTTGCAAATATAAAGAAGATAAATTGGCATCTTGCTTTTGCAGCTTTCATGCATTTTTGATGGTTTTGACTTTTGTTCATGTAAGTTGATATGCAGAAAGAAAAATGAGTGACACATGGAGTAGCATACAGCATGATTCATACCGTATTTACTCGCATAATGATCGCACTTTTTTTTTTAAAATACTGACGCAAATTTCGGGGTGCGATCATTATGCGGGGTAAATTTTCTACAAAAAATTTTTGAGCACCGAAAACGCAAACAAGTTGCAGGTCAGACGTCTTAGAACATATATCTCGATTACAACCAAAAATAAAAGCTGAGTAAGGCTTACCTTCGCAATAAACACGCACATTAAGCATCACATGGAGTGCACAATGCCCATTTATTTTTTTTCGTCAGTACTCTAATCAAAGTCTGAATCCTTGCCATCCTCACTTTCACTGCTGCACGACTCATCGGAAACGGCAGTGTCGTCACTGGGAGCATCTTCCCAATCCCACAGGAAGTCATCTTCCGTTCCATCCAAAGCGTTAGATATGCCTGTCTTCTTAAAACTCTTAGCCACTACCTCGTCGGGGATACTGCTCCACGCTTCTGTGATCCACGAGCACAGCATCTCCACGGATGGCCTTCTAATCTTTCCGCTCGGCGTCAAATCATGCTGGCCCATCGCCATCCACTCAGCATAAAGTCGTCGAACGTTGTCCTTGAACGGTTTGTTCAAAGACACGTCGAGAGGCTGCAGCAGCGAAGTCAGGCCGCCAGGAATGACTGCAATGTCCGTGCGCAGCTCTTCCAGCTTGGCACGCACGCTGTCCACAAGGTGGCCCCTAAAACTGTCCAAAACCAGAAGCGAGGGAAGCAGAAATGCTCCTGGTCTTCTTCCCCAAACAGTCTTGATCCAGACGAGCATCAGGTCTGCAGTCATCCACCCTTTCATCTGTGCACGTATATGGATGCCACGGGGAAAGTTTCCCTTCGGAATAGTCTTCCGTTTGAAGATCACGTATGGTGGCAGCTTCCGCCCGTCGGCCGTCACAGCAAGCATGACTGTGCATCGCTGTTTTTCTGCGCCAGACGTCTTCACGAGGACGCTCCGAGCACCCTTCTCGTTCACAGTTGTATTCCGGGGCATGTCGAACGTCAGTGGAGTTTGATCGGCGTTTCCAATTTGCGACATGAGGTAACCGCATTTTTCGCGAAGCCTAGTGACGAAGTGATGGAAGTCTATTACTTTGCTTTCATACGCGGCTGGGAGCCGCTGGCACAACGACGTCCGCTGCCTCAGGGAAAGTCCATTCCGTCGCATAAAGCGAGTCGTCCAACCGGAGCTAGCGCGGAAATCCTTTGCGGCGATTCCCAGCTTCCTGGCAGTTGTGCACGCCTGCGTCTGTATCATTTCTAATGACACTGCACCACCATCCTTGCGCAGGTCCCTCACATATTCTAGGACCGCCTCCTCAACACGAGGGAACTTGCCCGTTTCGGGTCCACGGAAAGCCCGCCGTGTCTTGTTCGTAGCCACCAGCTTCTCGCGCTGCTTCTTCCAATAGCGTATCCTCATTTCGTCCACGCCGAAATGCCTACCAGCAGCGCGGTTGCCATGCTCCACTGCATAGTCGACAGCCTTGAGCTTGAACGCGGCGGTGTAACTGGCATACAGCCCTATGGTAAAATGGCGTAAACTCGCACAAAAACACAAAGCACGCTACGACGCTGCCGAATTGCAAAATGGCGAACGCCGCAACATGGAATCATGGGAACTCCAACGTTACTAGACTAGGTTGGGAACTCGTCGGAATGCATTCGCTGCGGGATGACTGCAGATCAACCACCAGGCGGCTCCATGTTCGGGGTGCGATCATTACGCGGGGAATTTAAAAAATGGAATTTTGACCTCAAAATTCAGGGGGTGCGATCATTACGCGAGTGCGATCATTATGCGAGTAAATACGGTATCATCTGTCTCTGTCGGCTCTACTGTTCGTTTATTTTTGCAGAGGCAAGAGACGTCTGATGCGCGTACAAGAAGAGAGTGAGAAGTTTGGGCTTAAACTGAACATTAAAAAGACAAAGATCATGGCGTCTTGCCCTATCAAGTCCTGGAGCATCAATGGACAAGAAGTGGAAGCTGTGACAGATTTTCTCTTTTTGGGCTCCAAGATTACCTCGGAAGGAGACTGTAGCCATGAAATTAGGAGACGCCTGCTTCTGGGAAAGAGAGCAATGGTTAGCCTTGACCGCCTAATAAAGAGCAGAGACATTACCGTATTTACTCGAATCTAACGCGCCCTCGATTGTAACGCGCACCCGTTTTTCGTGACCCCCACCCCCGAAAAAAAAAAAAAGATCCGATTGTAACGCGCATCCGTTCTCCGCGAAAAAGAGTACCGCGCACCTAACGCTTTCATACAGCAATACAACTTTGTCTCGTTTGGAAAAGCAAAGATTTAATCTCAGTGCACTAAAAAACACACACACAAAAGGAAACGGCTTATCTTGCCAAGATTGTCACTATGCCGGCACAAGGTTCACTCGTCGCTGTCAGACAACTCCTTGTCACTGCTGACGGACCAAAGCATCTCATCCTCGGTGCCGTCCATGACATTCGATATGCCACATTTTTTAAAGGCCTTGATGACCATGGCAGACGGTATCGTGCACCACGCATCTTTCGCCCATCCAGTGAACTCTTGCAGCGAGGCACGCTTCATTCTGTTGCTGGGAGTGAATTCATGGCAGCCACTCACAAGCCATTCGGTGTACAGCGCCCGAATCCTATCTTTCACTGGCTTGTTCAAGCAAACATCGAGCGGCTGGAGCTGCGATGTCATGCCACCTGGTATCACGACAAGGTCGGTGTTGCACGCAGCGAGCTTGTCCTTGATGCGTTGGTCGAGATGGCACTTGAAAGCGTCGAGCACAAGCATCGCACGCAGGCCCAAACTGCCGCCGGGTCTCTTGCGCCAGACGTTATCGATCCAGTCGGCGACCAAGTCCGTTGTCATCCAACCTTTTTCATTGGCGCGCACAATCACGCCACTCGGAAACACGATTCCTTTCGGGAGCGTCTTGCGCCTGAATATGAGATACGGGGGCAGCTTGTGTCCATCCGCGGTGCAACAAAGCATTGCGGTGACGCGTGTTTTTTCGTGGCCGGAAGACAACACGCGCACTTGCTTCGCCCCCTTCTTTTCAACGGTTGTGGTGGCAGGCATGTCAAAGTACAGCGGTGTCTGATCGGCATTTCCAATCTGGCCGAGGTGGTAGCCGTACTTGCGGCGCAAACTTAGAACGAACCGCTGAAAACTGTGCAGCTTTTCTTCGTACTCTTCAGGCAACTTCTGGCATATCCCTGTCCGCCTTCGAAGAGAAAAGCCTTTTCTCTTCATAAAATTAGACAGCCAGCACCTGCTCGCTTTAAAGTCGCTCCGCGTTAGCCCTGTTTGTAGGGCTAGCTGCATCGCCCGGACTTTGAGCAGGTCCGTCGTCACTGGCCGCTGCGCCGCTCGCTGCTCTAGAACATATTCTGCGAGCCGCTCTTCTATTTCGGTGAACCGGCCCTGCTTCGGTCCACTGAAACCTTTTCGTGTAGCCTTGCTGCCGAAAATCTTTTCCTTCTGCTTGCGCCAGTCCCGCACGCATGTTTCCGGAACTCCGAATGCGCGTGATGCGGCCCGATTTCCGTCCGTCTCTGCACACACGATGACTTTCCGTTTAAATGCGGCATCATGATGAACTCGACGAATCTTCGGCACGTCCATACTGGTCGGTCAATCACAGAAAACGGGTAGGCTAACCAAAGCACATGTACCAGAGCACACGAAGGACGCTACTGCAGCTAGGCATAGACAGCTAGACCAGATAGTAGGCTCGAAGTGCATACCAGGCGGCCATTTTGAAATGCCGATGGCGATATGATATCGGAGATTTAGGGTCGTACTCGATTCTAGCGCGCACCCAATTTTTGGACACGATATATCGGAAAAAAGGTGCGCGTTAGATTCGAGTAAATACGGTAGTCTGCCAACCAAGATCCGTATAACTCGTGCTATGGTCTTTCCAGTTGTGATGTATGGATGCGAGAGTTGGACTGTGAAAAAGGCTGACCGCCAAAGAATTGACGCGTTTAAATTGTGGTGCTGGCGAAGACTCTTGAGAGTTCCTTGGACTGCCAGAAGATCAAATCAGTCGATATTGTCGACCATAAACCCTGACTGCTCATTCGAGGGTCAAATTCTAAAGTTAAAGCTCAGCTACTTTGGTCATCTGATGAGAAGAGAGGAGTCGCTGGAGAAAGATTTGATGCTGGGAAAGGTTGAGGGTCGCCAGAGAAGGGGTAGGCAGCAAGCGCGATGGTTAGCATCCTCGAGGCACTGCAGATGAAGTTATGCGATGTTAGGAAGATAGTGAGAGACCGAAAAGCGTGGCGTGACATGGTCCATAGGGTCACGAAGAGTCGGACACGACTGAACGAGTGAACTGAACTGAAGTTCCTTGAAGTGTGTGTTTTAGGCCTTGACATGTCAAGTGGTGCAGCATTAGGAAAAAGCCAAGAAAGGGGACACCATATATACAGGGACTTGAATATTTGGGGGCTGGGATTTAAAAAATTCCTATGCAAAATCTACTACACCATTCGAGCTGAAATAACGTTCACAAAGCAGCAAAATATCGTCTACGTTATCTGATAAGTGATTCAACATCGGTACTTGCCTAGATTTTTTGAAATCGAGGAAAAACTGCTCTCGGCGGCGTGCACAATTTTCGCAGAAGAGAGTCGAAAAGCTATTTTAACATGGTGCGTCATCTGTCGGGCAGTGAGACAAGCTTCATCCCGGCCGTTGGCGCGCTTGCCTCGCTGCCCGACAGATGACGCACCATGTTAAAATAGCTTTTTGACTCTCTTCTGCGAAAATTGTGCACGCCGCCGAGAGCAGTTTTTCCTCGATTTCAAAAAATCTAGGCAAATATCGATGTTGAATCACTTATCAGATAACGTAGACGATATTTTGCTACTTTGTGAACGTTATTTCAGCTCGAATGGTGTAGTAGATTTTGCATAGGTATGTTTTAAATGCCAGCCCCCAAATATTCAAAACCCTGTACAGACACAGCACATTTTGTGTGCCTGTGTGTGGCTGCAAATGATTTCCACACAGAGGTACTGCCATCGTTTGGCAAACGATGGCAGATCAGGACATGTGCAGAAAAAAAGACATTTGCACCACTTCTGGAGGTCAACGCACATGCTTCAGTCATAGCAAAACAACACGACTCTCTCATTTAGAAATTCAAAGCTGTATAACTGTCACCACCACTCCCAGTTCAGAACTGACAAGTTAAAAAGCTACCAGAAGTACACAAACGAAATTTACTTGACATATTGTTCAACATGTTAGATTCGCACCAACTAGCCCAAATGGTCACCATGTTAAAATTTACCCCTGCTTTGCCTCGCTTTCTAAGCAAGGTGAACAGCAAACAAATGAACCAGTAGTCCCTATGTCAAGCAAGATCAACCAGCAGTGGGCACTCTTGACACCTTAGTGACACTAGCTCTACACACACACACACACACACACACACACACACACACACACACACGACAAACACACACACTCGGTGTTACCTGTGAAGCTCTTGCAAACTTTTTTCATACCAAGTGGTTAAACACAACACTTGCCTGATGCTGAACACTTGACACCTACACTCACTTTCGGCGACCAAGTGAAACTTCCATCTCATCAATGCCATCCCAGAGTACAAATTCTGGCCCTTGGGAACCCACCCATCTCTTTCACAGGGCCAGCGCCGCCTGCTGACCCTCCAGCGGTGAGGTGGGACCAGGGTGGCGCTCGGCACGTGGCGATGATCCTGCAGATGACTGGGAAGGCGATTGCTCAAACGGGACCACCAGCTCCCCATAGTAGTTGAACACCTTGAGCTGGGGAAGACGCCGGGCTAACGACTCCAGCAGCAAATCCACCACCTGTTTCGAGAAGAAGGAGGGGGCGGGTTCAGGTGGCTGCAACTCTCAGCACACGGAAGAAATGAGGAAGACGATGCAAGTATATGGCACATGCGGGACAGAACAGAGTGACATGGAAGACAGAGAACGGCAAAGCAACATTGCTGGAGGTCGGGTGGTCACAGTGTGTGGCTGATGGTGCCCCGCCTGGCCTACGACCCAGGTCACAAGACCTGGGAGTGGCAGACTCCTGTTGTGCTCCTGGAGCACGTAGCCAGCACGCACGTTCAGCGTCGTGCTGGGTGCGCTGGATAGACGCACCTGGAAATCTGGCGTTGCAGCCGCTAGGTGGCAACCTGAGGCCTCTGGTCTTGGCCGAGCCTCTCCAGCTGCTTAGCCACCTGCTGGCCTTACCCAAGCGCCTGTGGACAATGGGCATTCCTTGCACTCCGAGCCGACGCGACCAGGAGAGTCCGCATTGACTTCCTTCTTCTAGCGTGTGGTGACTGTCACTAGTTTATGTTCGTTTTCATCTTGTTTGTTAAGCTCATTATTTGTTACGTGTTATTTGTCGAATCTAATATTTCTGTATAAACAAATATGCTCCAAGTTTTACCGGCCTGGTCTTGTTTTTGTTTGACCCCATCAAATCAGCCCTTCGATTGGCAGGTTATAAAGAACCTCCTCACAGGCATAAAACTAATATAACAAACTACGCAACAACATGTCTCCCTCGCTACTGCTGCAGGACGCAGACTTTGTTGCACTGCACAAGTGCTGTGAGGTAGGTGCAGCAAGTGTTCAGTACTACCTCGCCGGTGCCAACAGCGCCACATATGGCTCACCAGCATACAGAGTTGACAGCCAAGAAATCGCCTACTCCTTGAAATTGCCTATAGCGCCTCTTCTCAGCAGCAGCGTGACTATTTGTTGCTGCTTGTGGTTGTCTTCCGTCTCGAGTGTGTGCATCGTCAATTGCGTGTGTTGGCATGGCAATTTGCGAAGAGAGCAGCCCTGACGTTGTAGATAAAGCTTGAAATCATTCAACATGTCTGTAGAAGGCATGCAAACATTCCAAGCCATGATTCACATCACATGCCACCCACCCGTCTGATCCACCAATTCCAGTGACAGCTATGGCATGGCGAGGTGGTTCGGAGTGCGAAATGAACGAGGTTTCAGTAAAAATGGGATAGAATCATATAGCCAAACACCCCGTCCACTCATAATATTGCACCATATCAACCTGTAGGCGCACACAGCTCTTAACTGCTTAAATGCATTCCTCAGGGCTTTGCATTCAGCGACGTCTGTATATACAGCCTCATAGGCCCTTCTTTTTAAGACTTGAAAATGCACTGTTTGGCATGGTTTCGCTTGGTGGTTCAGCACCGAGAGAAGCGGTCATTTACAGTGCTTAAAGTTTGCCTCCATAGGAGGGGGTCTCCAGTGATTTAAGTACAGGTGGAAAGGGAAATAGATAGGGAGCGAGAAAGAAAGCGAATGGTGGCCTGCTTCGCACATCATTTTTTACAAAGGGGAGAAATTATTGTTCTCCGTCTTAGGTTTTACAAAGTATGTAAATGGTTCTTATTAAAATTCACCGCAAAATTGTGAAAACAGACAAAAAATGCTCTGAAAACCACTGACAAAAATAAAAAATGTCAGCTGCTTCGCTTTCATGCAGTCCTTATATATTTGAGTGCAGGGGGAGTCAGACCCCTTTGGTGGGGGTCTTGGACCCCCCAGACTTTAGTGACTGCTGCCAAGCCTCAAGAGGCTTGGCAGCAGTCACTTTGGCACCGAAAAGGAACTATGAAATGGCAAAAATGATCTGAAGAAAAGCGGTCAATAGATGTAAAAGCTCGTTAATTCAAACTTGAAGGGGCCGAGAAAATTGTTCAAATTAAGCGGAGTTCGAATTAACAGTTGGGCACTGGAATGAGCGCCATCGTGGCCCACCGTGCTGGACGAGCCCACATGTTGACTCATTACCATGAGTAAAGAGGGCTAGGCGCTACTGCACGTTTATGGAGGGCGATTCTGATAATTTTTGCAATTGAGCCGCAACGGCGAATGAACGGGACTAATCGGTCAGTCATGCGCCGCAAACAAGAACCGGAATGCATTCGAGTGAGTAGCGAGCTTCAAAACATTTTTATTTACACGGAAAAATAATCGGTAATGTGCATTTGCTTGCGTTTCTTGTGCCGCGACTCCACAAGCATCGACTACAGCTTGCCCAAGAGCTCCAGTGCAGGATCCGAATTCTCATCGGCGGAGAAGTATCGTGCAGCGAGATCGAGCGCCGACGCTACTTCACATGCACTAGTGGGTGGCACCGGATCATCGCCTTCGTCGGACTCTTCATCGCTTTCAGCCGTGTTCGCCACCCGTGAGCCCTGTGGAGCACATGCAGCCGCGATTATATCCTCATCACTCAAGGGCCCAGACGTCTCCACACCGTTGTCAACGTCAACGTAGGCTTCAAAGGCGACGCCCTCCGACAAAGCCGCGTAGCCACGGTCGAGCACGACGGAGTCATCATCAGACGAAGCCTCCGCTACCTCCGCGCTGCATGCTTCTGGGGCGTCACCGAAGCCACACTTGCGGAAACAATTTTTTATAGTTTCCGGCTTGACGGTATTCCACGATGATGCCAGCATGTGGACAGCTCCAAGCAAATCGGTGTCGTACGACTTGCCACTTTCCAAACAAAGAAGAAGTCTCTCTAGGAGGTGGCGCCTGTATAGCGTTTTTAAGTTTTGAATAACTCCAAGACCCATGGAGCACAGAAGTCATGTTTTTAGGCAAAAATGCCAAGAGGATTGCTGTCAGTCCACTCACGTCACAATGAGCCGTACAGTTGTCCACGAACATGAGAACATTCCTGTTCTGTGCAGCGAATTTCCTGTCTAGCTTGCGCAGCCAGTCGGTGAAAATTTCCCGTGTAATCCACGACTTTTTGTTTGCGGTGTAATCAACAGGAAGAGTCTTGATGCCTTTAAAACAGCGAGGCTTCTCTGCCTTGCCGATCACCAGCAAGCGGCACCGTTCCGTGCCGGTCGCATTTGCGCACATCATGGCCTTTGTAAGTGATGGTCTTGTTGAGGAGCAATTTGAAATACAGCGCCGTCTCGTCAGCATTAAATACATAGCTGAGTGCATAATCAGCAAGGAGTTCCTTCAGTTCACTGGAGACCCACTGTTCACACGTTTCCTTGTCGACTTCAGCTGACTCCCCACAAACATTTCTATATGTCAGCCCGTGACGCGCCTTGAAACTTGACTGCCAGCCTTCCGACGCGCCAAACTCGCTGATGCCCATTTGGCTGGCAAAGACTGCAGCCTTCGCAGCAATTATGGGCCCGCTTAACGGAATGTTCCGGCTGCGAACTTCTTTTATCCATGCCATTACGGCACTCTCCACTTCGGGATAGGCCGACGTCCGTAGCCTTCTGCGAGAGGGCTCCATAACGTCTTTACGAAAGGCAGCACTGATCGATTCCTTGTTCCTGAGATACGTTCACAGCGTGCTCTTCTTGATGTCGTACTTTCTGGCTATATCCGTCTTGGATAGGACACCACGTTCCACCTCACTCAAAATCTCCATTTTCGTCTTGAGGTCCTTTGCCGTGTATTTACCGCGGTTTGCCATGGCTGTCACAATCGATGAGTCGTCGCTGGCAAAGCGGTGAGACAACGAAAACGGTAAAACTTGGACCACCGCGGCACAAACAAATGCACGACACCGGCAACTGCGCTGTGCACACAACGTGATCGCAGGACAAAAAGAAAAAAGGCTTGTCAAAAGCGCACCCAGCAACCGCGGTGCAGCCAAAACCTGCAACGGCTTGCGCCGGACCGTTGGTGTGACGGTGCCTGGCTAAAGTGCTCTAGAATATTGGGTAGTGAGCTCACTCTCCGGCGACGGCGCGCGCTGCCCTGTCTCCGAAAACGGCAACAGGTTTTTGTTTTCAAAGGGGCCCGCGCTGAGGCGCTGCCGCCGTCGTCTATGGAAGCCTCCGCTAGCCTCCGCTGCCTCAGCCGATAGTGTGCAGGCTTCGCGCTCCGCTGTGTTTCAGCTGTGCCTTCCATATGAGCCACTTTTTGCGTTTATAGAAAATATTATGTCTTTGTAGGAAGTATAGTAGGGCATGCTGGGCTCCCTCTTAAAAGTTGATACTATACAAGAAAATGTGCAGAATGAAACAAGCATGCATTTGGCACTGACTGCTGCTGCAAACAAATGCACTGCAGCTAGTTCCATCCTCCCAAGATCACGACCAGCACATTACTAGGAGTGATTCAAGAATAATATTTCACATTGCTGGCTATGTCGCAAGAAAGTGCATTGTAAAGACCAATTGTCAAGACTGTTTGACACTTCTGACTATGCCTGCCCCAGGTGAAACTTTCCAGCTTGCACGACTGACACAGTTCTGTGACAATGGAGGGCTCCTTTATCCGACTGGTTGCTTATTTGGCTTTGTAAAGAAGCTTGATGACTTGTTCACAGGCTGCTTCTCCCGTGAACAGCTGCACTCAGACAGCGTTTTAGATGTGCTGACAATTGTGAAAGGCAGAAATGGTCAAGAGGTTGGCTGTTCCAGCCATAGTTCGACTCTCTCTGCAAATATAATCAAATTCTATATTGTCACACGACTGCACTTCTACATTAAAGGGATAAATCTTGACAAGGCAGGGAAGTGGCAAAAGGCAAAGCATTTAATTGAAGCTGAGCCGCTGCTCTTGAAATATGTTTGCTGTTTGCGAAGTCTGCTTTTTGCATTGCACTGCTCAAAAAGCAAACTTTTCTTAGAGATTTTACAACCAATATTGGGTCTCCGCCGTTTTCTTCACACTTTTATTTTCATGAAATGTTCCTTAAAAAACTAAAAGCGAATGCACCAACGTCAGTCTGTGGAAAGGCAGAAAAAGAAAACATCTGATATACATAGTAGTGCCAGCATAATTAACGATCCTTTTCACATTGGAGTATAATTAGATTAAGCAACCATTAGATGTAGAGATGCATGATTTCTAGCACAGATGTGGTAAGTTGGAATCCTTAGACTGTTTAGTTTACCTAACCCTGTCGCAGTGGCCAGTGGGTATATTGCACTCTACAGCTGAACTCAAGGATGCAGAATCGAATCCTGGCCGCAACGACAGTTTTTCTATGGAGGCGACTAGCAAGGTGCCAGTGTTCTGTGCGGCGTCCACGCGCTTTAAAGAACCCCAGGTTGTCCAAATTTCAGGATCCCTCAACTACGGCGTATCTCGCAGCCCGAGTCGCTTTGTGAACCGAGCCAAACCCCTAAATTTAAGATTTCTGTCCATATTAAATAATGTATGAGCCTTAGCCTTCTTTTCAAATCCCCCTCCTTTTTTTTCTTCCACATGATACGCAGCGAGAGTAGGAAATTTAAAATGTAACAGTAAACGTGTTTAATTATATGTAACTGCTGCAAAAAGGTTAGGGCCGCGCACCAGCGCCTGTTCAATATAACTGCTGGTTTTGGCAAAAAGATAAGGGATTTGTTCTAAACACGTACGCCTATTATTGATATACGCCCGTGAAAATATACCTGACCCTTCCGAATGTATGAAAACTAGGAGAGCTTTAGTTTGTTTCTATGAGAGCTTTTTCCCTCAATGCCATGCTGACGAGTTTCCACTGATAACGGGCACAAGCTGAGAGAAACCTAGCTGACCTAGCTGCGTCGCCACAATGACAATGTAAGCAAAAGTCTTCCCTTATCAAAAAAAAATTTTGACAAAAGAGCATTCCGCTAATTGGATCGGTGACTGTCCACCTTTCGCGCAGCCAGAGACCAAATCTGAAGTGGCTGCTTACATTGAAAATTATGGTGGCGCCACCTCGTGGGTGAGACATAAACTGCGACATTGAACGACGCTCAGTCAGCCCACTACCCAATATTCTGGAGCACTTTAGCCTGGCGGCACCCGGCAGCGAAAACCTGCTACGGAATGCACCAGAATGCTCGCTATGACTGTTGAGTGCGCACCTCGTCTCGCGCACGCGGGCAGATTTGAAAGATTGTTTTTTGCGTCTTTAGTAATCTTTCTGCGCATTGTACACGGTATGGGCCGACTTCTGTCTGCGAGGAGCTGTGTGAGCCACGGGCTACTAGTTCGAATTAATCGTTGTGGATACTGGCATGTTCGAATTATCGGGCGTTTTCTTCTATTGAAATACGTAGGGCCATGCCAGGACCCGAGCGTCAGTTCGAATTAACCGTAAGTTCGGACTAACCGAGTTCGAATTAACGAGGTTTTACTGTAGGTACTTCCTCACTAGTCACTTCATCGCAAGAATTTTTGAGCTAGCTTCAGACCCAATTCAACGGTTAAAAAAAAAGAAAACACCTCGAGGGCTCTGTTTTGTTCATGACGTCATCGGATGACACTCGGTTAGCAGACTTCAGATTGTCGTGCCCATTTTCCTGAGCGTGGAATTTCACCTTCCTACACTGCCCACACATTCATCGATCTCTGCCTTTCCTTTCTCATCTGTGCACTCAATGCTTTCAACCTTCTCTCATGTCTTCCTCGGCCGCTAGCTTCTGCAGTTTCTTGACCTCTCGAAATTGTGTGCGACAGCAGCCCGAACAACCCGGGTCGTTTGCGAGCGCAAGCATGCAGGTGGGCAGGCTGATGTTGACAGCAGCGCACTTCCCTTAATATCCCTGCCCCACTGAGTGCAAATTACCGCATAAACACATGTAAGGGTCGCATCCGTGCATGGGCCGCGCTCCCATTTTCCAAAGCAAAAATTTTTTTTTTAAATTTGTGCAAGGGTCGCACCAATCACCCACGCGGGAATAGCCTTCAAAATGCACGTGCACAGAACCTTCCAGATGCCGCCCATGGATGTTGCCCGAAGTCGCGGGTCATCATCATTATCATGCTTTCCTTCTGTTGCACGCTTCCGCAATCCATATCGGCATCGGTATCGCCAGCCCCTGCCACCTCGGCTTTGTTTTACGACTTGCGCGGTCAACTTGATGGATAGGGTTAAACTTCTGCGCATTATCCGCATCGACATGGCTGTTATTCTGGACGGCCTCATTGGCATGCTGCAACCCCTGGATGTCAGCACGAATCGGCCTTTTAAGGTGGAATTCCAAAGAAAGTACTCACAATGGATAGTAAACGGCAATCACAACTAGATGCCAGCTGGTGATTCAAGAGGGCACCGCTCGAAACTGCTTGGCTGGGTTTTGTGTGCGTGGAACTCCGTGTCTAGGGACATTGTGTCCCATAGTTTCAAGGTGACCAGAATTTCAACACATTTGAAGACAAATACTTGCGGGGTGAACGTGCACCAGAGCATAGCACCAGCTTGGAGTCGGAAGACCCCGCGAGTGGCAATTGCATGGTATATAAACACCGCACATTCACTGATTGGTCTGTATTTACTAGGAAAAAAAAATTAATTTTTCGTATGTCGCGTGTATTGGCCACACCCCGAAAATTTGCCTTCGAATTTGGAAAAAAAAAGTGCGGCCCTTACATGAGTTTATACAGTAGCGTGCACTCCTGGTGAGCACGGCTTTCTAAAAGACCCCCTTCTCTCCTACTTCCTGTCAGTGCACCATGTCTGTAGCTTTGGTACCGTACGTCTTCTGTAGTTTGACCAACGGCGGCCGGTCTCCTCGTGCAATTGGCACGATAGCCAGCAATGACTGCATGGATGCTGGCAGCCTAGTGTGAGACGTGCACGCATGCAAACATGCCTTTATCGTTTCCAGCCATAACGAGTGCTTTCAGGATGTTCGGCAAGAGGCATCTTTTGTGGTGCATAACAAATGGAATGTATGCATATCATCGTCGTGAGCATGGATTTATCATTTCAAGAGATGATTACGAGATCATTACGAAGTATTTGGATATCAGATTACAGGTTAGCACAAATTACTCGTCCGAGAGTTTTAAGAATTGAGATTAACGAAAGGGTAGTGTTGCATTTTTCTTTTAAATTTCTTTCGCATGCTGCATGCATCGTTTAGACCCAAGCCATAACATGCATGCACGCGTGTTTTATCTCATGAGTATGCATCGTCCGAGCCAGAATTGATGGCGCAAAACGTCAGCAAAGCAATTCAGAACGTGCAGTTCGGCAAAGTAGGGTGTCGCCGATTTTCGCAGCTGCATGCAAGAATCGCGCACAAAAGAGCACGCGAGCATATATGCTACAGTTGAACTCGGATATATCGAACTCGAAGGGGATCGCGAAATATTTCGATATATCAATAATTCGATATACAGAAATCGGCTTGGAATGGCACTTACGATGCGAATAAACGATACCGTATTTGTCGCATAATCAACTCACTCACATAATGAACCCACTCTCCACTTTTGCACTTGAGAATTTGGGGAAAAAAAAAAAAATAAGCGTTAAGGCCAGCTCGTTCACATGTAAGCGATTAAGCGACCTCAGCACCGCAGCAGCTCAAAACAAGGTTTCTATGTCGCCACGGCAGAAATCGCCAGCGTTTTCGCTTGCATGTTGATGGCGTGTACCACTCCGTTTCGGTCGTCTCATACACAGCTCATTTTTTGGTAGCGTGCCAAGATGCTGCGCAGCGATAACGTCGCAGCGTATTTATCTTTTGATAGCTCCTGCGGCGGCGGGGAGTGAACTTGGCAGACTGCCCGTGATGGTTTGATTGCACAAGCCTGGTTCGATTTATCACCTCACACTTGGGGCGGGCGTAGCCCACTGCTACAAAATCATTGGAAAGCGTGATGCAGTAGCTGCAAATGCTGTTTGAAACGAAAAATGTTAAAAGTCGGTGTCATGATCGCAGCTGGCTGCATGGTTTCGTTGATTCATATATGCAAGGATAAACGACTCACGCAAAAAAAAAAAAAAAAAAAAAAGCCGCTTCGTAACGCCATATCTCAAGCTATGCCACACGAACATCACAAAAATAAAAATAGGCTCCCTCAAAAAAACAAAAAACAAAAAAAAAAACACACACAAGATAGATCTGCCGTTTCTTAACTTCCGCAGGCGCCATAGCCACGTCAGCCGTCGCGCGCAGAGGGTTTGCAACACACGCTGGAGAAAGCGCCCGACGTTCAGTCTGAGAACTGGCTGAGCTGGCTTGGCGCATGCATAGCACGTGCTACTGCGAACGAAGGCCGGGAAAGAGGAAGGAGATAGCTCGGCAAAAGAATGGGCACACCGTTGCGCTTCGCTCTATCACGTTTTTTTCCTCTCGTTCCTACCGGTTCTTTCTGGTTCATTCATGCACATGGCTTGCAAACATCACGTCTGGCGGGCAGGAATCAATAACCACAGATGCGCGCGCCTTTGAGGAATGGGTGTGGCACTGTCCTGGACCAGCCATCGCCGAACTGTCCCCTCTCAATCCTTCCGCGCGTGGCTCGAAAACGTCACGCGCAAACGGCTGAGAGTGATGCGATCGTCTTTGGGGAAGGCACACTTTCCAGTGCAGAGTTCGATATATCGAACGACCGGCGAAACTGAGTTCGATATATGACGCGGCTTTCCTATACATTTACATGAGATTTTCAAAGGGATATTCCGCGAGTTCGAGATAACCAAAATTCGATATATCCGGGTTCGACTGTATAGGCAGTGGCACGGGTGGAGGCTCTTTATTTTTCTTTCCTTTTCATGCCTCAACATAATATATGTAGAGGCAGTGGAGAAGATTTGCCGAAATGATTTTCCGGTGTAGCAAGGAGTTTGCCAACTGTTTGAGCAGAAGCTTGTTTACAATACGTAATGCCAGACGAAAGAGAAGTGTTCCCAGAGAGTTTGTGTCGATGGGGTGTCTTAGGGTCATCAAAATTACGGCAACATGCAACATGCAAATTACGGCAACATGGGCAGAGCTGACTAGCTGGACGCACGCGATCACCAACAAATACAGTCGAACCCGGTTATATCGAACCCGGATATATCGAATTTTGGTTATATCGAACTCACGGAATATCCCCTTGAAAATCCCATGCAAAAGTATAGGAAAGCCGCGTCATATATCGAACTTAATTTCACCGGTCGTTCGAGATATCGAACTCCGCATCACGCACTGGAAAGTGTGCCTTCCCCAAAGACAATCGCATGACCTTTGGCCGTTTGCCGCGTGCAGTTTTCAAGCCACGTGCGGAAGGAATGAGAGGGGACAGTTCGGCGACGGCTGGTCTGGGCAACGCCGCGCCCATTCTCGAAAGGCGTGTGCATCTGCAGTTATCGTTTTCCGCGCGCCAACACATGACATTTGCAAGTCATGTGCGTGTGTGTGCTCATCCTTTTGCCAAGCTATCTCTTTCCTTCAGCACGCGCTACGCATGCGCCAAGCCAGCTCAGCCTGTTTTCAGACAGGCGTCGACGCTCGCTTTCTCCAGCGTGTGTTGCGAACCCTCTGCGCGTGGCGGCTGAGGTGCCTATGGTGCCTGCGGACATTAAAAAGCGGCAGCTCTCTCTTTGTTTTTCTTTTTGCGAGTCATCCTTTCTTATCGTTGTGCTGTTTGGACGTTAAGAAGCGGCAGGGTTTTTTTTTGTTTTTTTTTATGAGAGTCGTTTATCCTTGCATGTATGAATCAACGAAAGAACGCGGTCAGCTGCTGCGATCATGATGCCCGCCCCAAGCGTGGCGTGATAAATCGAACCAGGCTTGTACGTGCAATCAAGCCATCACGGGCACTCTGCCAAGTTCGCTCCCCGCCACCGCAGGAGCTCTAAAAAGATAAACGCGCCCGCCCCGACGTTATCGCTGCGCAGTATCTTGGCACACTGCCAAGAAATGAGCTGTGGATGAGACGACCGAAATGGAGTGACGCGCGCCATCGACATGCAAGCGAAAACGCTTGCGAATTCTGCTGCGGCAACACAGGAGCCTTGTTTAGAGCTGCCGCGGTGGCGCGAGCAGCGAGAGGGACGCAGTTCCAACAAGTTTGAAAATTATCGCTCTGTCGCTGCCGCTCGTCGCTGATATCGCTCAATCGCTTGCATGTGAGCCAGCTGGCCTTAACGCTTTATCTTTTTCAAATTCTCCGTGCAAAAGTGCAGGCTAGGTTCGTTATGCGAGTGGGTTGATTGCGCGACAAATACGGTATCGTTTTTTGGCATCGTAAGTGCCGTCACAAGCCGATTTTTGTATATGAAATTATCAATATATCGAACTATTTCGCGATCCCCTTCGAGTTCGATATATCCAGGTTCGACTGTATATCTATGCTGATACAGTTATCCGCAATACAGTACTTGGATAAAATTATTCCAAAAATAAACCCTGTTCGGAATTGCTGACACATACCTAGTTGCTAGTAGAAGCGACAGCTGCAGTATGAGCAAGTTTCTACACAGAAGCAGTGGCATATCAGCTGATGCCAGTGTGGGTTGGCTCACACGGTCAGCTTGTACGCTAACCCCGCTGCTCCAGCATCGCTGAACTTAATGGTCTCTGTGTTTTTTATGAAAATGTTGAATAAGGCAGTGTCATGCGGAAACTACTTGGCATTGTACTGGCTGAATCCAAAACACCGTCCGCTGTGGCCAAAGTTGATGGTTGTGGCTACGCTGGCAAATAAACAAGGCCTAGCTGTGACCAGGAAGCAGTGCATGGCCGGAGTGCAGTACGTCGCCTGCAGCGCTCATGAACATCACCTCTGCGGTAACCTCACATCGCCCGGTGCTGCGTGTAACCGGTGCAAATTTTTGGATTTGTGTGATGTAGCTGAAGGCAGATCTCAATTTAATTAAACATGCAAACGATAGATGCTGCAAAGACGGGAGGGGACTACAGTTGAATCCCGCTATAACGAAATTCACGGTGCACGAAAAAAAATTCGTTCTCGCGGAACTTCGTTATCGCAAAAATTTGACGTGAAACGCAGAAAGAATTGCCCAAGCAGCAGCAAAGGCGTTTAATGCCAAAAATCTGTAAGCTTGGTTTGCTTACGCTTCACGGCGAGCAACGCCGTCACGCGATTTTCGCACTCGGTCAGCAAACCCATTGCAACATCGTCGTCTCGGACAGCAACGAAATTCCTGATGACATCAAAAGCGTCCATCACCTGTACGGCGGTTGCCGCAGCCGGCGCTTCCTGTACGTCGTCGTCTTCTTCATCGGAAGAGTCCTTATCATTCCGGGCAGCTTTTATGATCTGCTCATCACTCACATCTTCGTGAACAACAACACAAGCGTCAGCGCCGATGTATTCGTCGAGCTCGAGATTACGCGGCACGGTTCCTATTTCTCCCAGCGTTTTCCAGGCGGCCGCAATCCCCGGAGCCGGTGACGCCTCTTCGTCGTCGTCTGTAACGCCTGGTGTTAGGCCAGCAGAGTGTACGGGTCGACCTTCGGCAAATCCGGCGTGCCTGAAACAGTTCACAATTACTGAGCGCCCCAGTGTGCTCCAGGCAGCAGACATAATCTGCAGTGCAACGTACAAGTCCACCTTCGTGTCTCGGCCGGTTTCAGTGTTAAAAAGCAGCCGCTGAATTAACCTCCCGCGGTAAGCGCGCTTCAGGCTAAGAATCACGCCCTGATCGAGAGGCTGTAAGACAGACGTGCAATTGGGAGGGAAAAACCTCAGCTCCGTGTTAGTGAGCTTGACTTCGTCGGAGTGATGCGCTGAACAATTGTCCAAAAGCAAGCAAACTTTACGGCCCTGCCGCTTCATGTCGCGGTCGAATGCCATCATCCACTCGGTGAAAATAGCGTGGGTCATCCATGACTTGTTGTTCGCCTTGTACTGCACAGGTAGGCTACGAGTTCCCTTAAAACAGCGCGGCTTGGCACTTTTGCCTATGACTAACGGCGGACGCTTGTCCGAGCCATCCATGTTTGTGCAAAGCAGCACTGTGATGCGTTTTTTGCCGTGTTTACCGCCGTGACAGCGCTGCCCCTTGAAGTCGAGCGTCCTAGCCGGCAACATCTCGTAGAATAGCCCGGTCTCGTCGGCGTTGTAAATGTCTGCAGGCGCGAAGTTGCTTAAAATTCCAGCCATGTTACTCGCCTTCCAAGCAGCTGCTCCGTCCACGTCTGCTGACATTGACTCGCCGCACAACACTTTTCCAACGATGTTATGGCGGGCCTTGAAACGGTTTAGCCAGCCAATGCTGGCTTTAAAATCATCAATGCCAAGTAGGCATGCATAGTTCAAGGCTTTCTGCTGGACTATGCTTCCGGACAGAGGGACGTTGCTGGCTCGTGCTTCCACAAACCACGCATGCACTGCTTTGTCCAACTCTTCATGGAGGGGCCGCGTCACCTTTTTGTGCTTCGAGGATGTGCCTGAAGCAAGTGCCATTCTCACGCCGTCCTTATTGCCTAGAATCGTTGACAGCGAACTTGCAGGAATTCCGAAGTCTTCAGCAATTGCCGCTTTCTTCCTTCCGCTTTCTGCTTGGGCGATTATTTGAGCTTTTTGCTCAAGGGAAAGAGTTTTGCGTTTTTTCACTTGCGTTGCCATCGTGTCCTGCGGATGAAAACTCGTCGTTGTCGAAGAGAAAGGCAGCGAGTGAACAACGCGACCACGACACAAAGCCAAAATGGCGGAACTGCAATCACGTGATTTCATGCTTAATGTGGCTTTGGATTTGACTTGGACTTCTCGCCAATAAAACTAGTTTCGGTTTCGATTTTGAACGTGAAAATTTCGTTGAAGCGGAAACGCTCTGCAAAAATGGTTCGTTGTGCAGAGAAATTTAGGCCATTAATTCTTATAGGATACTCGCGGGGAATAAAAAATTATTCGTTGTCGCGGAAATTTCGTTGTGGCGGTATTCGTTGTGGCGGGATTCAACTGTATAGTATGCTGTTGCTGCGCCGCCAGTCGGTACTCAAAGATTGACGCCGTCTATTTTATGTGTTGCCCCTTGAACATATCTGAAGCAGAAGTGTACAATCAGTGCTATGTTGATTCATGCCAACTCGTGTGCTTTTCACACTCGGAAGGCGCCGAAACATACTTTCAGTCCACACACTGCGCCACAATCTCAGTTAACGCGAACCGAAGCGCGAAGCGGGGTTCACATATGCAGCACTCGAGCAGACGACTTCCGCAGCTACCGGAGGTGTGTCCGCGACGTTGTGGCTGTCATGGCTGCAGCCTTTCACTTTCTGTAGTTGTGGCGTGGGTACTTATGCCAGAACAGTTCCCAATCTCACTGCAACATGACAACTGAGCAACCTGTGAATCTCAAAAAACGGTGTGTTTAAAAATTATTAATAAATTGCTGGCTTTGTTCCAAAAAGTATACTTTGGGCGAATGCTCAAAACCATTCGTTCTACAAATGAAAAATGCTTATCAGTGGCCTTTCCAGCCATTTCATAGTCCCTTTAAGCCCTGGTTATTTTTGAGTACTGTAGAAGCCCGACAAGTTCCCGGCTCATATGCTCAAAATCAGGAGGAGTAAAGCATCTCCCATAGATTTATATCATTTTTCTCTCAGTCAATATGTTCCCGGATAACATGGTTTCCCAGTTACCACATTCGAAATTTCAGCAAACTGTGGTCAAATAAGTTTTGCAATCAACCAGACATGTGCCAACAAGCACTTGTGACATGAAAAACTGATTAGCGATGCTCATTTGTCACAGTTGCTTTCCTGCAGTGAAAAGATGCAAAGAGGCGAAGCATCAAAGGATGCCAACAAACCAATACATGAGGCCTCGTTCCAGCCGAAACACGATTTCATGAGGAGAAACACACTGGCTTCTTTGCAGTGCTTTAGGCGCACAGAGGTGAAAACTATTTGATAACTACAACTATTGACTTGCATGTGAGCTGGCCGTGTCTGGGGAACTTACACATGAGCAAAAACGCTGCAACTGTACGCCATTGCAATGGCTTCCCCGCATGTCACTGGTGTAAGGAGGTGAAGCATCTAGAAAGGCCAAAGGAAGAGATCCCAGCTAGTCATTGTTTTCTACGAACCGGATTAGTTACTCTTTTTCATGCTGAGGACAATGCAAGTACAAACTCAATTCTGCAAGAATTAAAAAAGAAAAAGAGCAGTGCATACTTTGTCTATAAATGCTAATCGACACCTTTATGCAGTGAAAAGCTTAATTCTAAATGCTTTTGTACCTCATTCAGCAGTTGTATTCTTCAAAATCAGGCAGTCTGGATAATACGTTTTTTTCTCATTTAAAAAAAAAAAATGTATCAACAAGGTTCTACTGTACTAGCATCAAATTTAAAACGTTTTGCATTACATTAGGGGCGAGTGAATATTTGGTATTTTGAATAAGAATAAGAAACAAATAAGAATACGAAAAAAAAAATGCCTTCAAATACTGAATTGAATATCTTGCCTAAATGGCACAAAGCCAAACAGGCTGAGATCACACTGAAAATTACTATAGGCCTTGCAATTAAGCAGATGCATTTATCTCCGTACATTTTGGATAACCAGCACTACTTTTTAAACGCCCCTTGTAGAAGAGTAGAATAAGTGCATCGGACGTGAGAGCTTCCCACCCTCCTCACCTCGTTGCACTGCTCGAGGTGGATGTAGCGCAGTTTGGGCATGCGGGTGGGCAGCTCAGTGAGGCAGAAGCCGTGGATCTTGAACAGCCCCAGCAGCACCAGGTTCACCAGGTTCCTGCATTTCACCAGTCAGACACAGCCGACACGAGGAAAATTGAACTATTATGCTCATCATCACTGTGCAGTGTGTGCAGTCAAACCACGTATACAAACCGGCAGTTGGGCAAAGCGCGAGTCCATAGAACTAAATTCGCAACTGCCACACACCAATCCAAGTAGTTTGTCCTCAAAGCCTTTGTTTGTTACTATCAAAAAGCCTAACCACGAGACAACAATATAAGCACAGACATTTCGACAACTCCGCGCTGTTCAATACCACGGGGTTCAAACGACGTTTGAATGCAGAGTATGTTTACTTCTGCGACTGGTTAGCAGGGCAACTGCCAGGTAGCAGATATTGCCTACTAGAGTGCTGTCTTGTTTTTATATATATATTTTTTTAAAGTTTTATCCAACTACCACACCTGTAAAAGCATTGCATTATGCTCACTTTTCAGGGAAACTCAATTGTTGCAGATGCAGATGTCAACTTGCTTCACTGTCAGATTATGGACTTCCTCAAAACTGCAAGCAATGTACGTGAGTAGCCATCTTCTGCGCTGACTGAGCTGGTCACACTTACGACGCCAATGCCAAGCCCAACACTTACGACGCCAATGCCAAGCCCAACAAACAGGTACATAACAGCTGCACTTTTAAGATCATATGTTTACTTTCACCCATTACTACAATGGCTTGGTACGTGCAGAATCTGGCTGTTCGGCACAAGGACTACGTGTCAAATCCTATCCACAGCAGCTGCATTTCGATGCAGGGGAAATGCAAAAGGCAACCGCATACTGTGCACGTTTCAGTACCCCATGTAGTCAAAATTAATCTGCAGTTTCCCCCTTTTTCCCCTTCACTCCCTCTCTCATGGCATGCTTGAGGAG
The DNA here is from genome assembly GCF_055883805.1 of Amblyomma maculatum. NCBI lineage: Eukaryota > Metazoa > Arthropoda > Arachnida > Ixodida > Ixodidae > Amblyomma > Amblyomma maculatum. Next base: position 50,791,506 of record NC_139346.1, read on the forward strand.
GCCATTGAGAAATGGGACCAATAGTACTACATCTTTCCTTCGTTTAAAGCAGTCACTAATGCACAATAATAGTCGTCAGTTTTTCCTTATTTAAGATCAAGGTGCCTCACTTTGTTTTTGAAGCACACACCAAACGCTGCCTTTCCTTACTGCCTCCTTTTTAACACTGAAGCTGATATGAATCAGCAGTGCATGGCTTAGTGGGAATCTTTCCCTATAGAGAAGATTCAAATAGATGTAAATATACAGCATACCTGGAAAGCATTTTCTGGAAGTAACTTGTGGATCAAAAAAGGCCGAGATAGTGAGCGAGACAGGTGTGGAAGTTAAGCTAAAAATCTACGGCTTGCATAATTTAAAAGCAAATTTTTTCACGAAGTGCAACAATTCTGCATGTACCTATTCCAGCATTTCAGTGTCGCTTATGTCATCACTCTAGAAATTCGGATCGGTGGTCACTCCATACATAAGTAGATGCAATTTCCTTGCTACCTGTCGTAAACAGGTGCTGCCTTTTGAGACTGTTGAATAATACTTTAGTTTTCTGCACATCAATCTTCATACCCACCATTCTGCTTTCCTTGTTAAGCTCCCTAATCATGCTTCTCCCTCTTTCGATCCAACACGATTGACCCACACTTGCCGAGCACAGCCAAGAGTGGTAAACTACTCTACGGATTGCAGCCACGTCCAAGTGGTCCACCACTCAGAAACGCCCATTTCAAACAGGACACGTGAGTGTGACATAATCAAGTGCTCTCGAGGGGCGCCGGAGTTCTATTTACTGTCAAAGGAATATAAGGTGGGCATAGTGCAGAGGAAGGCACTCACGGGCAGTTGGCCACAATGGTTGCCAGACCATTCTCAGTGATGTCCCAGCACCAGGGGAGCTCAAGCGTGCGCAGCTGCGGACACCTGCACATCGCATACACACCAGCAACAAAAAAAGAAATATTACAGCTGAGAAAACTGACTTAAGAGCGGGACATTTCATTGCCACACAGTTAATTTGCAAATACTACGAAGTCAATAGCAAAAGCGACTCTGCATACTATCGGTAGGAGACTCAATACATCGGTAGGAGAGTCCAGGGGCAAATTAAATTACCCGACATGATTTTTCTGAGAAGCGCAAAGCCATTCAAACCCTATACTGGTTGGAAAAGATGAATAAAAAACACAGAGGGAGAACGAGTATATACTTCAAAGGAAGAAGTTGACAGGGTCACAAAAACATGCAGGAACTTCACTCTTCAATACATTCGCATATTTGCACAAACACAATGTGAGGGGAGCTTGAGAACTTTGAAGAAATTTAAAAAAAAAACGAACCGCCGAGAGGCCATCAAGAAAATGCTTAAATATGAATGTAACAGACACATCGACATCACTTGGCAATGCTTCCCATATGCACATCACAAATGAGTGAAGCCACGCCTTTGGTACTTTAGTGGACACAGCCTCCAACACTATAGTGACGACTATCACCGACTGCCATTCCATCACTACATAGTGTGTCCAGTTGCCCAGTCCTGCCTCCTGTTCTTTGCGTTCCTTAATACTGTTACGCCCTTAGCATCGCGACCGAGACGTTCTAGCTGGTTCAGTATGCCAGGTACACACGGCCAGCGGGGAGCAACACAGATGCCACAAGACAAAGGTCGAACGAGCGCGTACACTTCTTCCTCTTCCTTCTTCCCTCCTCAGTGTCCTGCTTGAGAACAAGTCCGTACCACTTCCCCCGTCGCAGGCGAAGCCCTCCGGGTGAGTCAATCATCAGCACGAAGATGACAGGGTTTCAGACGCGCGACGTGAGCAAGCTCAGTCCGTGAAGAATGTCGGCCACTTTTGGTAAGACGCGCAATCCAATAGGTGAGGTCACTAATTTTTTCGAGGATAACATAGGGACCGATGTAGTGCGTGAGCAGTTTCTGACTTAAGCCACGCTTCCTTAGTGGACGCCAAAGCCAGACCGTCTCGCCAGGGAAGTAGGTGACGTGGCGATGGTGGTCGTTGTAGCGGGATTTCGAGCGCTTTTGTGAGGCGAGAGTTCTCAGGCGGGCTATCCGGCGGGCTTCTTCAACCCGGCAGAGGATCGCAGCAATCCCAGGAAAACGGAAGGATGGTGTCGAGGGTGTGTCGAGGAGACCGAGCATAGAGGAGAAAGAATGGACTGTAACTTGCAGTTTCCTGTTGGGCAGTATTGTAAGCGTATGTTATAAATGGTAGCACAGAGTCCCAGTCCTTGTGGTGGGCGGCGACGTACATCGAAAGCATGTTGGCGAGTGTCCGGTTGGTTCGCTCGGTCAACCCATTTGTTTGTGGATGATAAGGGGTAGAATGTCGGAAATGCGTTTGGCACAAACAAAGGAGTTCTTCGACAGCACCAGCAGTGAACTGATGACTTCGGTCGCTGATCAACACTCGGGGAGGCCCATGACGCAGTATAACAGAGTGCAGCAGGAAGAGGGAGACTTGGTGGGCAGTAGCCGATGGAAGAGCTGCCGTCTCACAGTAACGAGTGTGGTAATCAATGCAGATGACGATCCAGCGGTTACAAGAATGAGACTTGGGAAAGGGTTCCAAGAGGTCTACCCCGACCTTCTCAAAAGGGGGATCTTGGAGGCTTCACAGGATGAAGGAGACCAGGAAGAGTGCCGGTGGGGTGTTTGTGACTCGCACACTGAGCACAGCTAGCCACATACTTCTCAGTGGTTTCACGCATCCGTGGCCAGTAGAAACGTTCTTGGATGCGATAGGGCCTCTGCGCAGACCCCAGGTGTCCCGAAGTGGGGTTGTCGTGCATAACGCGCAAAACAGAGGAGCGTAGGCTGACGGGCACTACCAGAAGGTAGCGGAGACCAGTGGCAGAATAGTCCTTTTTGTACAAAAGACCACCATACAATAGGGACTGGAAGCTGTAGGGCCCCTGCAGTGGTAAAGAATGGTTGAAGATTCTCGTCCTTCCTCTGCTCATTGTGGAACGTACGAGTATCGGGGAATGGAGGTAAAACTGCAGCTATGTAATGATCAAAATTGTCGGCGTCACATTCCGTTGTGGAAAGAGGTAAATGTGAGAGACAGTCCACGTCAGCATGCTGGCGTCCACTCTTATACGAAACTGTGTAATCAAACTCTTGTAAACGGATTGCCCCCCGTGCAAGACGGCCAGATGGGTCACGGAGGTTTATAAGCCAGCCCAGGGAATGATGATCAGTAACCACTGTGAAGGGCCGCCCGTATAGATAACAGTGAAACCGATGAACGACGAAAACTACAGCTAGGCGAGGTTGACATAAAATGCCACAGCATAGCAGTCTCATCTGGCACTCGGCTTTGGCATTTTCAGCGCTTAAGCAGTTTTAAGAGCAATCCTGTATATTCTCTTTATAAGCTTGGTTACCTCTAGATCGGGCATCTGGTATGTTTGCACACAGAGACTAGCGCACAGTGTCAGGTAAAACAGGTGGCGTCACAACACGCACCCTCTGACGAGCAGGGCCAGCGCTTCGTCGTCCAGAGCCAAACTGTCCAGCTCGAGGCGGGTGAGATTCCCCAGGCTCTGGTTCTCAAACATGCGCCCCAGTCCCCGGGCTGTTAACCGGGGCCCACGCCGCAGTTTCAGGTGCCGCAGTTCATGAAGGCCCTGCGGTCAAGTAAATGCTGCTCTCTGCACTCTCATCACGTGAACCTTTCATTCGTCGCATACATGTTTCAACATTGAAAAAGCAGTCCACATGAAGGAGCAGTTATCAAACGAAACAATGCCCAGCACAGGATTTCTCACTTTAAAAAAAAATAAACTCCAGTGGTAACATATTGTCAGGCACCACAGAGGAGAGAACAAGGAAGTGTGATAAAGCTCGCCAGGAGGAAGGGTGAGCTCGCCAACGTTCAGTGAACGCCCCAGCTAATGTGGAGTCATTTTGTAAATAAACCTAACAATGTTATCACTCATCCCTGTCATAAATGGTGTAGATTGGATTCAAAGTTAAGCAACATTAGATAAAATTGTTGTAGCAATTCTGCATTCAGAGGAAATGTAAATCAGACGTAATGAAGAAGCCTAACATGTTGTCCAAGCCGTAACTAATCTATTCAGAGTCAGAAAAAAATGTGCCTAATAGATGCGCATTAAATACCAGATGTTATAAAAAAAAGTACAGGGGTGTGCGACTATTCTAAATTTCGAATACGAATTGAATGTGTTTGCTCTTCGATTTGCATTGTAAAAACTGATAAAAATTTTCCAATATTAGAAAATTACCAACTACACAAATTTTCGAATTCACCGCAGATCCCTCGAACTGCACGCTTCACTGCAATATTTGACCAGTATTTTACAATACACTCTGACATGCGGTCAATCGCGAAAAATAAATGAATTGTTGCCTTTCTACATAGTGTTTGCTCAAAATCTCTGCATTTATCTTGGAAAATTGTTCTAGGCGAAGGAAAACAAAATCGGAGCAGAGAACATTGTACTTGCCTGTATGCAGGTGAGGCTGTCATCTGAGAGATTATCAGCATAGCTGACGCCCAGGCAGCGCAGTTGTTTGCAGACACGCAGTGCTTTGAACGAGGTATCTGTAAGCTCCTCCCCATCGAGCTCGAGGGAGATGAGCTGGGGACCGAGACAGCGGCCCAGCTCACACACCGCCCTGGAACACCCATAAGCAGAGAAAGTATGTAGAATCACATGTACAGCTCAAAGCCCGATACCAGCCTGAAACAAATGCAAGAGAGATGCTAGAACTGAAAATGAAACCAGAGATATTTGTTTCAGAGTAACAAAGTAAAGTGGACAGACTCAACGAAAAATGTAGCGTTTTGACAGGACAAGGGAGACAAAGACAGGACAAAGCTACAAAGAAATGCAAAAGTGCATTGGCAAGTTTTCAAAAACCTATGAAATGCGTATTTAAGAAGACATGTGAAATGTCAAATATTATGCAGTAGTTATTTTTAGTCTGTTCTGGTGACGTCTATCTGTCCCATCAATGTCATGACATCGTCAGAACTGAGGCAGACACAAGGAATGATCCCAGGCATAATGAACAGGGCACGAATATGGGCGACAACAAGACAAACAAAGTGTCTCAATGATGGGCATGTTCTTGGTATCTATGCTGTGTGCAGGTTCTGCACTCTCGGCCTGTGAGCTGTGCCCATGTCATGAAGAGGAGTCATGACCATGAAAGGAGCGAAAGCACAGCTCTGTGACTTCACAGGTTAAGTCACAGTGGTAGGCCAACCTGAAAACTACTCAATATCCCTGGTGTGCTCAGCATAAACATGGCACCTCCACCAGAGATGTTACCTGGCCCAAGCCAAGGTGTCGTAAGGGTGAAGCGGCAGCTCCAACCATAGGATTCACACTCAATTTCATCAATAACCACTTTAAATGACAACAGTCAAATCAAGGCAGGCACAAGAACAACCCAGGCTCAATGCAGTACTTGCACAAAGCACAAAACAGACCACAAAACAGAACCCTGAGACTGAGAACACGCGCGGCATGATCTCCTCGCCACTCATTATTTGCTGCAATATAAAAATGCATCTTGTTAAAAAAATAAAAGAAAGCAAACACGGCAATAATGTCGAAATTTGGGCTTGTTGGTTCATACTTCCAAGCTGTAGCGCACACATGATGAGAGACTGAGAACGAGAGGACACACACAGCGCTAACTTTCAACAACCTTCGTTCCTGTTGATTCCGTGAATGACTTGCGAGATCACGACGATGTACTGTGTATATATAGAGGTGCCGTTTTTCCAAATAAAGTTGTTAGAAGTTAGCGCTGCGTGTGTCCTCTCGTTCTCAGTCCCTCGCCTTGTGTGCGCTACAGCTTGGAAGCACGAACATGGCACTTCCTCATTAGGATGATAGTTAATTTTAAGAATGCAAGGACATCAACATGCATGATCACACTAGGCTACTCTGCCAGGTCCTCAAAAAGGCACGCAGCATCGAAAGGAAGGCCTACAAGGATGGCAACCAGTAAAAGCCCAACGCCAGAGCTAACCAGGGTCACAATTAAGTTCTTTCACAGAGCTTGATGCAAAGCTGCCGCATGATAAATACGCTGTCAGCTGCCTTGAAAAAGCTGCTTCAGAGGTGCCAGTTTTGTAACAGACGAACACACACCACTTGGCTATGTGCCCTGGAACTTGTGGGGCTCTTAATTAAGGTGACGCTTTGTGTCAAAGTGCTGGCCGGCAAGAAGAAATTGGACAGTGCTGTCTTCTCCAAGTGCTGCAACGCTGCTTGCAACGAGGTAGAGCCCATTGTAACGCCTTCATACTCCTCCATGCCATGTCATTCCCCCTTCACCCGTGTGCAGTAGCAGACCACGGTCACACTCCTCTGGCGTTTTTCTCCTCACATTGCACCACCTTTCTACCTCTCCTTTCGTCCTTGAATGCAGACACTTGAGTTGACATTTCATTGCAAAAAACAAGAAGAAAGCGCGAATGTATGGGGCAAGAACATATGACACACATCACAAAAAGTGCTGCCTTTCATCGGCATTTTTTTTTAAAATCCCGTCTAATATCTATAATAACAATCATCACTGTAAACAGTGCACCTAGACATGGTCCCAGAAAAACAATTATCTAGTTAATATAGCGAATTCAATGCGCTATTTTGTTTACCCAAAGGGGTTTTTGCTCTTTATAAATAGACATTTTAGTAGTGTCCACACTCAAGGCTGTTACGGGACAGAAACGTACATTTCATCAATAAAGTTTTAGAGGGCTGTGGTCACTACTTCCTCAAAGAAAATACAGCAAAACATGACAAGCACTTCTGGAATATATATATAAAAATAAAACTGTACACTTAAACAAAATCCTTAATATTTTCTCTATTTACAAAAAAGATTGAAAGATATATACATATATACAAGGAGCAGGCAATGAGGACCTTCGTTTGGACTTTGAGCACCCGCTTCACCCGCGCGGGCTACAGCCTTTGCCGCATGAGAAACTGCTGCACCAGATGTGATCGGTAGAAAGCATGAATGTGGTGCTGCAGTGGCAAAGCAAGGTTTTGAATGCTAAAATAAAAAGCAAAACTATTGGTAACCGGATGAGCGTAACTATCTTAGATGAGGGGAGCTAGACTGCCTAAGTGGGTCTTTTGCTGTGCGTTCAATCTGCTGTTCACACTTCATGCCGGCATGCATTGCAGGGACTGCATAGAAGGAACTGTATCTACAGGAATGAAGGCAATCTGCGCTGTTGAATCGCTCAAATAAATGATTGCAGCCCAGAAACACTGTTGCTCAATAAGGCAGTTCTCCATACCATTCACAATTTTCTCAGTTCACTAAAAATTATTTGAAATATGTTGCTTGCTCACTGAACTTTGTCTTTTTTTGTAATCCTTATTATGGTGAAGGTGAACTGCGAAAAACGTCTTGTGTGCTGCCCAATGACACAACGCATCAGGAACTCTATGCATATAAAAGTGATTCTGAATCATTCAATGCGTGTCACAGCTAACTTGCAAAAGCCTAGACAAAAAATGACTAAATACAATACTGTTACGGGTGGAGAACGATGGGGGAAGAGAAAGAAATGCATGAACGCTGGGCTCTCATTGCCTGCTCCTTGGCTGTCCCTCACTGTATATATATATATTGCATCTCCTTGTGTAAATACATTTCTCCCTGTTATAACATTATGCCAAAATTTAAAAATCGTAGGCAATTCATAAATGTCGTAGAATTTTCAGACCTGCATGGTGCTCTGTGTTTTGCTCAAGGACCTTACTGAGGTGGCCACAATTACTTCTGCAAGAGAATTATACAATATATTTTTAATAATTTAGAAAGCTGAATTAGAGGAGGATAGGTGGACAAAGTTTATATTTTTTTATTTGTCCTTTGAAATTTTCATTTGCTGTTTTCTCGAAATTCGTGCGATCGTATCTCTGTACTGAAACATTTAAATATAAGCGTTATCAGTGTGATAGACAAGTATGCTAAGAACATTGTGTGGTATTATTGCAGCTCTGTCATAAACCTTTTTTTTGAGATAAAGGCCTGCAAAGTAAGCAAAATTTCGTTTCCTGGTCAGATTTTGAGAAATTTTATAAAAACATTTAAACTACTCAGGAAAGCAAAAATTAACTGAATAGAAACAAAAACATGGATATATTTAGTCAGACAATTTTCAGCTATGTAACATTAATATATTTTGTGTATTCATAACCAAATTTGGCCAATACAGCAAAAAAGTGCGACACTCCACCTTTTCATCATTAATTCCCTGTGCCTGGATAAATTTTTGGCAGCAGCACCAATTGCAGATCTCTTGTTTACAGTCATAAGGCAACAATATATAATATTTTGAAATATATTAAAAGGTCAACCGAAAATGCTTTGTTCAATCTTACGTGGAAACACCCAATGGACAGATTTTGTGGTAGTTAAACTGCTTAATGGTTATTTGCAGATTATTATGCCCTGAGCGAATTCCTTGCCAGGAAGGCAGTGCGCCAAACAATTTCATCAATAATATACTTTTTCTGGCAGTTAAACTCCACAAGTTGGCCTCCATATGCACAAGGAAAGTGCAAACAGGGAGAAAAAAATTAGCTGGGTTTAAGCTTTAGTTAAACCCGGTAGGTTGCATATGCAAAGCCGCCGTAGCTTCTCTTTCTGTTCTTCTGATTCTGCGGCGCGGCTACCGACCGGGTTTACCCGACGGCTTGAAGAGAGGCCCCATCCAAACACTGCTACCAGCCGGGTTTAAGCGACGGGCTGAATTTTGGCGTAGTAATGCTTATGTAATAATATGCAAAAAGAAAATAGCACTAATGATTAATTTTTGCAGATCAGAAGCTGTGGTTGAAGCACATGCTGGCTGATTGTGATTAGGATAAAATCCAGTCATACAAACACCATCACCATCACAAAGAGAACCTGACCATATAGAGGGTGCTTTCCCAAACAGTCAACAGTCAAAATATGGCAGTCGCTTTCTTTTGTCATCTCACCTTGTAGTATTTGCATCATCACTGGTAACTCGCTCTGAATAAGCGATTGCCTGTGTTACACAGGCAGGAACGAAGGCTTTCATAGAGTTAACTGGCGCTTTTTAGCCAGTAGGTATTGAGCCACTGGCACCCTGGCCCATGATGCAGCATTGTGTGTCACAGGAAGGAATCTAGACTCTTCTGCAATTTGTGACGCAGGATAAGGCACAAGAATAGGATGTAAGGAAAGGGAAATGTTCATCGTAGATGACAGGTATACGTATGCTACTCAGTGCGCAGCATTCCTGCGACGATGGGCACGAGCACAGCAAGTAGGGTGGTCACGAGCAGCTTGAAACACTACACACGGTTCTGCCTCCTTCTCGAACTGAATACCAAGAGCAAAACTGCGTTGTTACTCCCTTTCTTCATCTGCAGCAAGCTTGCGAATGCACTATGAACCGAGCACAGCACAGCATATACCTGTCCGTTATCCTGGGAATGCCGTCGGCGTTGAGGAACCTCAGGTGTGGGCAGCCGCGCGCCAGCGCTACGATGCCCTCGTCGGTGACCAGACCACAGTGGGAAATGTTGAGGCTCACGAAATACGGCAGTCGGCAAAGCGCCGCGAGGGCCGCGTCGTCGATGGCCTTGCACCCCTCGACGTTCAAGTGCGACAGCTCGCTGCAGGCGTCCACGAGCGCAGACACAGCCCCGCAGTTGACGCCCACCGAGAAGCCCACGTCGAGTAGCCGAAGCCTGCGAACCGCGAACGAGCGGGCTGCCAGTTCGAGCACGTGCGGCGACGCACGCATGGTCAAGTCCTCGAGCAACGGCGCCCGGTCCAGCAGCGACCCGAAGCTCGACGCGTCGCATTCGCTCTCTACCTCGACGCGCTTCCACAGCGACGGGTCGTACGCGACCCTGCGGAACGATTCGGACACACGCGCGACCACCGTCAACTCATAATGGGTTAAGTACGAGAACACTAGCAGCTGAAGTTCGAACGGCAAGTCTTCAAACTCGACATAGCCGGACCCGCCCGACAATGCGAGCGTGCTGATGGCGTCGTCGCAGTCCTCGACGTCGCCGCCGCTGACGGCTTCACAAGAGTGCACTTCTCCGTTCATTGCAGCGTCAGAGAACTGCAAAGGACATAACTCCTGTTCACCACGATATACACAAGCCGGGCAGGCACCACCAAGACATTCCCTGCAAGCCGCCCAGAGGCCGGACGCAGGACAGTTGCCGTAGGTTGGACCGTCACTCAACAGCTGATGCGCTCTGCATGCAAGTGATGCAAGTTTGGAACCGAGCCGCACCGAGCTTCTCGCTGAGGCACCGTGTCTCCCTCCGAGAGTCAAAATAAGAATTGACGATGTTGCAAGACAAGGAGAGATCAAAGAACTACGATATAAATAAATTGTCACGTGCTTCCTTGCGTTGCTGCATGCTCTGTTGGCACAGCGCTGCTCTCGGGCTTCACCACGCGGATAGCCTCTGAGATACGTGACTTCGCACAGCGAGGCAGTGCCAGCCATACAAAGTGCCAGCGATGGTATAGTTATAGTATAGAACACTATAGCGATGGGCCACAAGAAAATAGTTCGCTAGATTCCCGCCAGAAGACCTCAGTGTTTATGATGTGTTTTTATGGCGCGGCAGTTTTGGATGGCCATCGCTGTTATTTTCCGAAATGGCCATCTAGAGCGGACCGTCTGCATCTACATTTTGACGAAATAAATGTTTTCCAATCTAAATTCGAAATTTCGGGTCTTTGTCTCCGGGTAGCGGGTCTCTATGGCAGTTCGGGTCATATAGACCCGCTACCAGGAGACAAAGACCCGAAATTTCGGAAAATAACGCCGATGGCCTGGCGGAGGAGGCTTACTCCAAGACCTTCTCTGCGGCCACGACGCAGGGGAGCCGGCAAGGAGACCAGTCCCCCTGGCTGAGCCCCTGCCCCGAGGTCCATGTCGGTGTAAATAAAGTCTTCTCTCTCTCTCTCTTCCGAAATTTTGCATAAGGCAGAATTCGTTCGCCAGCTGCTGAAATTTTGAAGGCTTTTGGTCATTCTAAAAATGCACGTTAGATTAAAATTTTGTGGGTCCCCGCTCACGCGGGTCATCCTGGGAACGAGGCGGCGCACCGGTATGCCCGAGGATTCGTCGTAGACCGGGAGGGGCGTTACCCCTAACTAAGATCGGCTCGCGAGAGAGACCCCACGTACAAAAGAATAACGATTTGGTACAAAAACAACAGACTAAAATATCCAGAACCCCACCAAACACTTAGCAAATTACAACACTACTCAGAAAACTTCAGACAAATACGTGCTTTAAACCATATAAATTAGCACAATGGTATCCAGGCGAATACAGCCCCTCATGTTCCCTTTGCGGTGATCAGAGGGCAGATCTAGAGCACATCATGTTTAAATGTGAAAACATGAAACCGCCGAAGGGCCTGCAGATTACCAATTCGGAACAGCGGTAGGCCGCATTGCTTAGCTTTGATCCAAGGCGGCAACACGCCATCACGCGTCCTGGGCCAAGGAGGTCGTCGAGCGCCATCGAGCGGCGATCCCTGGCGCGGCTTGAGGAGAAACATCCTCCCACGAACAAAGAACACATCAATTTCTCCTCAATAAAGTTTCCTCCTCCGAGCAGCCGTAGAGACGCTGCCACCCGGAGACAAAGACCCCCTCATCACCTACAAGGAGCTCTCTGAGACTCCCCGACTAAGCAGAAGGATCCATCTACCACCAGATAGGTCCCTAACACCCTCAGAATACAGGGCCTGGAGAACTATTCAGGCCAATCGTTTCTTCCCTTATGTTACTCTGCATAATGAGTTGACAGGTGACCCAGAGGCTTGAAATCTCTGTAACATATACCTCCGAGTCAAAATCATCTAATCTGGCAATGCCCATATTCTCCGGGAGCTAAAGAGTCTGATCCTCTTGATCAAATTACCTGCAAGTCCAACATCCGCAGCCCAAATGCGGATGTACAAAAGATCGTTCTAAGCCTGGCGGAGGAGGCTTACTCTAGATCCTTTTGGCGGCCACGGTGCAGGAGAGCCGGCAAGGAGGAGACCCGCCCCCTGGTTGAGCCACTGGCCCGAGGTCCTTGTCAGTGTAAATAAAGTATTCTCTCTCTGTCTTTGGTACTTGAGGTAACCGACAAACATCACCAATGTCATAAAGAAAATGGCGAAGGAAAAGACGGCGACGTTGTCGAAAATTTTTATATCGGCGCCTTTTGAAGTGATGTCTTCACATCCTGGTTTCTCAGAGGATTGGAATTGGTGTGTGTGTGTGGGGGGGGGGGGTAGGCTAAATTTTAAGGGCGAGGGAGGGGGTAGCTATAGTTAAGGTAGAGAAGCAGCAGCAGCTTTTTTTTGTAAAAAAATATCGACACGAATTAGTGGGCCGGGGCATGCAGAAAATTGTGTTCCAATAGTGTAAAGGAGAAGCGCGCGGTAGCTTTTGTGATCGTCATAGATTAAAAAGCGATCTACACGGTCAAGTGAGGTGCATTCAGAAAACGGGGAAGAAGTGGAAGTAGGGTATACACCACCTTTGGTGGTGTGTGGGAAATCACTGATTCATGCTACTAACACTGGACATCAGTCATTTGCCCATGGTAGGGTATGGTGGCTGTAGCCCCCTACAGCCATCATAGCAGCGTGACTATAGCCACACTACCATAGCCAGCCGCATCCCTACCTATGGTGGAAAACCTTGAAAAAAAAGGGTTGCGCTGGGGTCGCTTAGAATTGTTCGAAGTTGAGAGGTACCATGAACCACAGAGTAAGCTAGCGACTCCACTCGAGCCACCAATGGAACCCTTGAAATCAGGATGGATGGTTTGGTTTGCTTTGGGGGGTTTAACGTCCCAAAGCGACTCAGGCTATGAAAGACACCGTAGTGGAGGATTCCGGAAATTTCGACTACCTGGTGTTTTTGAACGTGCAATGACATCGCACAGCATTTAGCGCCTTGCTATTCGCTTCCATCAAAGAGCGGCTGCCGATGCCGGGATTCGATCCCTGCATCATTGGACTCAGTAGTCGAGCGCTGTAACCACTGCACCACCCAGGCGAGGTGGGATGGATGGGTGGACTGACAGATGGATCGAGGCTGGCGGGCAAAGCAAAGCGAAGTAGACTGGCACGCAGGAAAGGTAGACAGGCACGCGGGCAGGCAGCTGGCAAGGCAAGACAGACACGCACGCATGCACCCACGAAGACAGGCAGGCGGGCTGGCGGTTAGGTGGGTGGATGGATGAATGGGCGGGCGGGCAGGCAGGCAGCAGGCAGGTGGGTATGGGTATGTAGGTAGGTCGGTCGGTAGGTCGATAGGTAGGTAGACCTGAGGCAATACTCTTTGTAACGGGCAGTCACCGTTGGTTGCTCTGGGCAATGTAGAAAAATTAAGAAAGAGATCTAATAAAATAATAAAGGAAAAATGGAAGGGGGTTGGGTGAGCGATAAGTTTGCACTTAACTAAGTTTCAACCCCTCAGTTCACACCGTTAGACACAACATGCCACCATTCAGCCATTCGATGTGTCTCGAAATCGGCGCACATTTCTATTGAGTCAGCGCGGTGTGGAAAAAGCGCGCGCGTGGCGCCGAATAGAGAGTCCCAGAATGTTGGAGCATGGCCTCCGAGATCACCTCCGCGCGCACGTTTCCCTCCGGCTGTTCCAATAATCGGCCAGAGAGAGTAAAAGGGGTGAGGCAGCGGCTTTCGCCGCACCGCGGCGCTCGCCACCTATGCATGAAGTGTTCTTGGTGCAAACGATTCGCAACTCTAATGAACGACAAGGGGCGCTGCAAAGTCTGGTCACACTGGGCAAGATGGCGGAAATATATAGGGTTCCCGCGTAACTCGTCCGCTCGAACCACAGTCGAGCTGCCAGCTTTAAAATGCCACGGGCAGACGGTAGCCAACAATTTTGCGATTGTTAACGTACAATAATATGAGGCCCACATGCGCAACGTTAGGCAGCAACTACTCGAAGTTGCAGTGCTGGCCGAAGCATGAATGCCTGCTCTAGCGCTTTCTGCAGCCGTTCCGCGTCTTTTTTTTTTTTTGTCATTGTGTATACTACTGTTGTGTCGGCGTGGCTGCCATGGACGCCACGTGGCCCGCCGAACGGTAGCATGAGGCGTATCGTCCTTTTGGTTTCGGTATCGGAACGAAGTTTGCACACTGGCGGCGCCACCGTACTCTTTCTCCCGTCCTGCACCCTCTCTCATAAATGAAAGTCTCAGTCTGCGTTTGGCTGTTGTGGAGTACTGCTGTCTGTTTCTTCCTGCACGCCGCCGTTCGGCGGGCCACGTGGCGTCCATGGCAGTCATGCCGATACAACAAATTGGCGCAGTCGACAGGATAAAGAGTACGATGGAGCCGCCACTGTGCAAACCTTGTTCCGAAACCGAAACCAAAAAGAAGATTCCACATATACACACGCCGTGCATTTGCCAGTTCATTACCTCGCTAAACACAGTATTTACGAGTGTGGCGACTTGCACAAACATCCATCGCATGAATGCAATTCTATGAATGGTTCCGCCACTAGCCACAAGATTATTGCTGACCTGGATGCATGTCACGATATCTTTTTTTTTTCTCGCACGGTTTTAAAACAGCCTTGGGCTCTTTGTTCTTTGTTGGCCTCATCTGACCGTATTTATCTCAGAACTATTTGAAGTTGTGACTGAGCTTCTCACAGTTTTGACGTCAAATACATGCTCTACGTGTCTCCATGCGTCTCCGCACTGTGTATCCGCGCTCTTTCCATTTTTCATTTTTCCCACCGGTTACATCGAATACATCGAAGGCGAACCTTGCTGAATCTAATTACTACCTAGCACATACGCGGCGAGAATAAATTCGAATAGCGGGGTAAAAAGCCTAAGTGTTCTATTTTATTTATGTTTTTATTTGAATGCCCCTGACTAGCCTACGTCGCTTCCAGTCGCGCTAGATCTTCCCTTTTTCATTTAAATTAAACGTTTGCATCATCATCCTCCACTATTCGAAAATAGCCTGAAAAGCATTCTTAATTCATCGTCTCAAATCACGAGAACATTGCCAGCTTGAGGGGTCGCCAAAGGCGAAATGAGTAAAGTGCATCTCACCACCAATCTGTTTCAAGAGGTGTAGAACTGTGAACGAATTAAATGTCGCATTAAAATAGGAGAACACTAGGTGGCGTGTACAACTTATCCATAGTTATTATTATGAGGTCACATAATTGTTTACTGGGGTCGATTTGTTTTCGGAGTCCCAAAGTGGCTAAGGCTATGAGCGCCTTAATGCAGGGCGCCGGGCAATTTCGACCACCAAGGGCTGTTGTTACTTTGCACTCGTATTGCACAGCATACGGGCGTCTTGCATTTTGTCTCCATCAAAACGCGGCTGCTATTGAATCCGGTTCTCTATGGGTTCAGTAGACGAGCGACCTAACCACTGAGCCACTACGGCGAGGCACATCACGCATTTCATGTACGCACTATTTTGCCCCCTGCTTTGGTGCAGCGACAGTTGATTCTTCATTCTGTACGAATGAACAGCAGAACATATGCGCTAATAATTCACATGAGTGAGGAGCGCTAAGTGGACATTGCACAGGAAACGGGCTCGATAGCGGCAAACCCAGGGCGCGTCTTTTATGCGCTGTTGTCAATCAACCACCATCGAAAAGAGCATGAAAAATCGAACAGAGATTGCAGCCAAAACGGCAGGCAGCACCTAGCAAATATGCACTATTTCTTACAACTTATTACGAACATGCCTACGAGTAGTTCGATCATCACTAGGAAATAAATGTTTATTACACCTTGAGGCGCTGTGAACTAGCGCTGAGTTATGTTGCGCTCTATTTCGGCAAGGAGCAGTTCTAACGGGAATTTTATCGACCGACAAACCTTGCAACATTCATGAAGCAATGAACTGTGACACCTAATCGACCGCCTTGTGCAAACTACCCTTACCATGAGAAACAAAATTTGTGACCTGATTGACGCAGTAATGCTATCTTCATGCTTAGTTTTTTTGATTTGGTTGTGTCGATTTTGATTCACATGCATCAGTTAACAGTCTTGACTCGTCGCACTGTGATGATCCCATTTTGAATTCGTGTCTTCTCCAAAAGCTTCAGCGGAGAGCTGTGCAGCCTCACACTTGGCGATACTAGTTCGCGACTGCTGCAGCCTTCGAAGCATCGGTACCTAGCTGCGCCGATTATGCCACCGGGCCCACAACTGCAGAAACGAGTCCACGACTAGCAGTTTCAAAATGGGAAACCACTCCCGGGTACAAAAGGTGCAAAGCAAGGCCAGCGCGCGTGAGCGCCTTCAAGCTTCTTTATTTACCCGCCAGACGGCCCGACCTGTTCCGTGAAACTGCATTGCAGGGGGCCAATCCGCCTTTTGCGCGAGTTTTCTGCGCATGCGCGAAGTCGGAGCGGCGACCGATGGAAACACATTGAGCGGCGTCGCCAGTGCACGGGGGCTGGCGGCACCGGGCGGCACGGTGGCCGCCACAGGCTTGGGAGAACGATGCCAACCACATCTGCCGCGTACGGTTGCCACTCTCTTAGCGCGCCAAGATGCCAAACGCGGTTTTTCAGGTTTCTTTCGCCGAGCCGCGTCCAACAACGACGTGAAGCTACAATTAGGGCCACCAAGCGTCAAGATGTGAATGGCCGACCTTAACTACCTACTGCGTACTCTCGACTGTGCGAAAAACACTTCGTTACAGGTATGTATGCATCTAAAGGAAATGTGCATAATGAAAAGTATCTACCGGAGTTTGCACCAAGCCTGTAACCCACCAGTGATAGCCGCAATGAGCATTTGTTCGGCGCGTCTGATGGCGATGTATTTTGTCGTTTGTTTTCTTTATGTGCGAAGGGGCCGGGTAGCGCAGATATCACAGGTGGCTGTGTGCGCTAGACCGTAATATTTAGCATGTTTTAACGCGACTGCCGCCTGACTAAAAAGAAAAGAAAAATTGGGCGTTTGTTGTGATGCACCGCCGTTCGCGAGCCGAGTGGTTGAGCTGGTCATGAGGCTCGCGAACGGCAGTGCATTAAAACGCCGTACTTTTTTTCTTGTTGCAGTCACGATAAAACATGCTAAATATTACGGCCTAGCGCACAGAGCCGCCTGTGATATCTAAGCTACTTAGCCCTTTCGCACATAAAGAAAAGAAAGTACAAAATACATCGCCTTCAGGCCCCGGCGCAACTAAAGCAATCACGCACCGAAAAAATCCTCATTGCAGCTATCCCTGGTGCGCTACAGCCTGGGTGAAAACTCCAGTAGGTACTCTTCATCATGCATATTTCGTTTAGATGCATACATACCTGTAGTATCTGTGTTTTTGCCGCTCGGAGCATATAACGCACTTGACACTCTTGCACAACGCACAGTATTTTTTTTTTAAATTAAAGGCTCGCCTTCGTGCACGCCAAAGCATCCGGATTTTGTTCCTTTGGTGTACGCAATCAGATGCACTTCGTTAGGGAGCTTGATAATCGTCGTCTACGTCCAACCGTTTGCAACGGCAAGGAAACCGCCCGGCACAATAAATGAGTCTCTTGGAGGGTTCATGCTCGTTCACTTGCAGAGTGCATCGCTCTGGACGTAGAACAGGGTTGGTTCCTGACCGAGATGCGCATTCGATATGTAGGAGATTCACATGTGTCACCAAGTTGCTGATTCCGCATAAATCGCGGCGGAGGCAGAAATGAACGTTGGAGATTCTTTCACAACAGAATGACCATTCTCTGCGCACCGAGAACCTTTTCACCACTGCGACCACATCCGTTCTGACTCCTGAGGCCAGAAACCGGCTAGCTCTGAATCATCCATTGCCAGAAAAATGCAGCGCGTTTCCTGCAGGTGTGCATTCCGGCCGGGACAATGCCCTTTTCACGGGGTGTGTATATGTGCCTCTCTGCCGATCTTCGTGGATGAAATCCTATAGCTGCACGGTTGTAGATGACGCGAGGAGGAAGCGACGCCCATTGCACCATGCCGGAGCCGCGGTGACCGCATTGTGCTCGGTAACTCAAGACACCCCGCGCATATGCGCCGCTCAAAGTCACAGGAGACGATTCCACCTAGCTCTGCAGCATCAACAAACCCCTGGCTGCTTTGCCCTTTGAGATCTCTCTCTCTCTCTCTCTCTGCCCCCACGCTCTCCTGTCTGCCGAAAACCTGCACGCTGAGAGCGTCTCATTCTGTCACGTCGAACATGGCCCGCGCTACACGCTCTTACAATACGAAGATAGTATATGCGTACGTGCGTTATGAGTGGATTGTGAAAACGCTCTACCTTCCCCCATACTGCGTGAACATGATATGCTGCAATAACTGTCACTACTTTCCGCTCCGAGGCCAAAAAAGGGGGGGAAGCTTTCGCTTTCTACCAGCGTTGGCGTGGCCATTTCGTATGGTGCGCTTTCGCGTCGTCTGCTACACTGCCGCTCAATGTGTTTCCCGCCCGCTCCCGCATGATGGCGCCACATCCTCGCGCAAAAGGCGGATTGCTAGTAGTCATAGTTGTAGTGGTTGTAGGTGTCTAAAGAGATGTGAATGCCTCTAATGCTACAGACTGCAAACAATAGAAACAATTTTATCTACCTATAAAAATGTTATGTTCCTGATGCTCTACATCTGTAGTCATAAAGCTATCTTCGGCCGCCTATAGAGATGTAAATGCATTGAAAGTTACAGTCTGCAAGTCATATACACTGCTTTAGCTGGCTTAAGAATATTATGTATACCAAAAACTAAAGAACAGCAGTCATACGCCCGTCTATGAATGTACATATATCGTCGGTTCGAATCCCTCTCTCGAGCTACCTCGAGGTTGACTAGCAGATATATGCTATACGGTACGGTAAACTGTATGATAACCGTAATTCAGTACGACGAATGGATTGCGCCAAAGTCTTGGTATAACTGGTGGGAGAACAGTCGCCGCATGGTATTCCGCCTGTGGTGAGTGCCTCCGACCCATGGTGATTTTCATCGTAGTGACCGCTGGTTAGATTTTCAGTTACTTAGGCAGAAAATTTAATAATAATATTAATTGGTTCACAGGAAGGGAAAGGCGCTATATCTGTCACACTTGCTCTGTGGACACCTGAACCGCACCGTAAGAGAATGGAGGAAGGTGGGAGTGAAATTGGAAAGAGAGAAAGGAGAGCCCTAGTGGAGGGCTGGGAGTAATTTCGACCATCTGGGGATCTTTAAAGTGCGCCGACATCACACAGCTCGGTGGTGAAGGATGGCTGTTCCTGGCCCTACGGAGCTGAGACGGTAGGCCAACGCTGCTTACGACGGTGGCTAGGCAGCCACCGAAGTTTTATCTGTTGTAGGCCGTCATTGCATCCGCCACCGCTCAGGTGGCGTACGACGGCTCTTGCGGCACGCGTCTTGTTCTCCCTCTTCTTTTTTTTCTTCTCTACTTTCTCTCTTCTGTCCGCACGAGGCAGCGGAGGTGGCTCAGCTACAGAGCCAGTAGCAGGCCCGTGCATTTTATGCGAAGCATACTAGCTGCACAACCGAGCTCTTCCTTGCTGCGCCGCGCGCGGTCGCGTAGCTACCACTTGACCTACATCGGCGCACCACGTGATATGACGTCACAACAGCTGTGAAAGCTGGGGCTCAACCAACACAGTCTAGGTGGTGTTGGCTCAACGTTGGCTCAACTCGTGCGCTCGCTTGCGGACGCGCAGCTACAGTGGCGCGACCTCCGCCGGCGGCCTAACTCCCGCTCCTACCGCTAGGAGATACTGACGTCACGCAATTGTATAAAAGGCGACGCACTCGTTGAGTCAGTTGAGCAGCGTTCTTGTTTATGAAATGGCTAACTAGGTATAGCCAGGTATAGCCAGATGATGTTTAATTTTTTAGGCTAGTATGCTTCGCATCCTAGGCTTAACCATAAGCTAAGCCAGACCATTTTTTTCCTTCTTCCCACAGCCACAATAACCACAGCACACGGACGCCACTTCGTTTCGCCTCCATGTGTGTGTGTGTGTGTGTGTGTGTGTGTGTGTGTGTGTGTGTGTGTGTGTGTGTGTGTGTGTGTGTGTGTGTGTGTGTGTGTGTGTGTGTGTGTGTGTGTGTGTGTGTGTGTGTGTGTGTGTGTGTGTGTGTGTGTGTGTGTGTGTGTGTGTGTGTGTGTGTGTGTGTGTGTGTGTGTGTGTGTGTGTGTGAAAAACTTTATTTCAGGGAGGAAGCTTGAGGTAGCCGGGGCAACCTCTCGCGTTTACTAGGTGGGCTCCTCATTACAGGAGCCCATTGGCGACCGCCGCGGTTCGGGCTCGGTGGACCAGGGCCTTCTGTCTTGCCAGGTCGGAACAGCCCATCAGGGTTGCCTCCCAGTCCTCCCGGATGGGGTTGGGTTCGGGGGCGAGGTTCGGGATTAACCGGCATGCCCATACCATGTGGAAGATGTTCGATGACTTCACCGCACAGTGCGGGCATTTTCCTGTACAGGCAGGATAAAATAAGTGTTTTAAAATTGCCGGGCACAGCAGCGTTTTGGTGTAGAGACGGGGGATCGAGAGTGCGTTCCTCCACCTCTCTAAGGCCCTTACAAGGCTTGGAATAAATTGCATTGCCGAATTGGAATAATTCAGTAATTTTTCGAAAAGTGAGGACCGGATTGGGGTTCGGGATCCGCCGCCGCGGTCGGGATCGAACCCGGAAACTCCGGAACAGTGGTCGGGCGTCTTACCACTGCACCACTGAGGCGGGATAGAATTTAAAAGAAACGTCAAAAGAGGTCGAGCATTATACACACGCATGCACGCACGCACACACACACGTGAGCGCGAATATTCTATAGCTGACTATAGAAAATGCTAAAAACTGCAATACATTAGGACACCAGAAGTTCATTGGTTATAGACTTCTGTAGCAGGCTATGACTTTTGGGGCAAAATAACTATAGCCAACCATACAAAGGATTTTCTATAGCTGACCAAAAAAGGTTATGCTAAATACTGCAGTGCATGGGCAACCGTAGGTCTATTGAAAAGGCTAGATACTTCTATAGCACAGACCTAAAGACTACCACAGGAACGGCTACAGCCGACCATACAAATATCTACAGGACCATAATATCTACAGCCGACCATACAAATGATTGTTCCACAGCTGACCATAAACGTTTATACAGGACCATAGAAAATGCTAAATCCTGCAGTACATAGGCAACCATAAGTCTAAAGAAAGGGTTAAAGACTTCTATAGCAGATACTATAGCAAAATCTAAAGACTGCTAATGGAACGGCAATAGATATTTGGGCTAAATATTTATAGCCGACCATACAAAGGATTTCTATAGCTGACCACAGGAAATTTTGTATGGGAACAAGCTGGTACTGAACGACGCCTCTTGGCCCCCGGCCACCAAGCCAGCGAACGACCCTCAAGCCCCAGGAAGTGCGACGACTAGAGGACTGCGAATAACCGCCGACTCTGCTTCCACTGCGGTGAGGCCGGCAACTTTCTATGCCACTGCCAGTACAGACGTATCGGCCATCGCGGCGTCGCCAATGACGCCCTGGCGGACGACCAGAAAAAATGAATCGAGAACTACACGTGCGGAACAGAGTCACCAAGCCGTCGGTACCGCTCTCCATCGCCGTACAGCGCCCGATTTGAGTCGCCGGGTCGCAGTAACGTCCAAGGAAGGTCCCCTAGTCTCAGTATAGGGAAACTAATGGCAGCATTTTTTGGAGGTGATGTTGCTACACGGCGAACTAACGAAGGTCCTCCGTCGCCAACGACGAGTGACGACGTTGGAACATTTACACTGCCGTTACGCACGACGACAGCATCCACGATGACGCGATCAGACTCCAGGCTGACACTGCCGTCCAGCGAAACGGTGTGCTCCGACCGCTACCTCAGTAACGAAGAAGCTTGGATCGGACAACTTGACTTCGCAGTCCTCCCCGACGGCACGACCACTTCCCAGCGGCGCCGAGCGCGCCTAGATATCGTCCATGTTATGCGCCTGAAGCCTTATTACGCTCGCTATAGACCCTATTTATTTTAATAGTTTGTTTACCTTTTTCTCTTTGTTTTGTAAACATCGAGACGATGCCTTTTCAAGGGGGGGAGTAATGCCGCGAACCATTCAAATATCTATTAGTATTTTTTCGACAGCAGCCGATATGCGACATTATCACCGTGATTGTAGCGCACAGATCGATCCTGTGTGTTCATGATTTAGTCGCCAGATGGTGTTTCATCATTTTTCTTTGTCGCGCAAGATGCTTCGAAATGTATCTCGAAGATTCTAACCACTCGCGTGTGCTTCTACAATGTTCCAGGTTATGCCAGTCACTGTTTACAGCTTTATATAGATGTTTTCTCGCCGCCTTTGAATTGAGCGTTTGTCGGTGCGACAAAGTTAGTAATCTGACGACCGCCGAAGTTTTTCAATTATTTTGAGGGCGCAATTCACCCCAATATGGAGTTACTTTCCGTGCTGCTGCGTCTGTGCGTTCTTTTGTGATCACGGTATTGTCCCCGCCACGTGACAATACAAAGTGGAGAAATCATTTTTGATGGTGTTTTCTCTTCAATTTATTTTTTAATTTTTGTTCATACTAAAAAAAGTGATTCTCACATCCTTCCAGTGTACTCGATGATATGAGATGTAAAACGGCGCACATCGAAACGAACTGTTGGCATACGCATCTATATAGTATATTTTTGTGAAACCGCGTTACTCTTGCCATCGAAGACCATGATAACGTTTCTGAACAGTCGTGACGCGGTACCGAAATCTTGTTACAATATACAGGTAAAGAAGAATTTTGAAAATGAGTTTTTTTGCACTTTGTAGAAGCAGCACAAGTTTTATGCGCTTTAAATATACCTTTAGAACAGGCGCGAATCTTAAAACTTATCAACCAGATGATAAAATTGTAAACAATTAACTTTCCTGCGCAAGCGAACGAGACGAAAATCAACAAAAATAATATAACAACAAAAAGGCTGGTCGGTTTGACAGGCGACAAGTATGACCTCCAAATAATATCCTGAGAGCATATATTGACAGTTCGCACAGTCAGCTTCTAAAGCACGATGCGAACGAGCGAAAAAAATCGTCCTTCTAGATTTAGCGCGTGGGAACAATAGATAATTTCATTAGTTTCAGCCTTTGCTTATTATGAGTGACTTCTTTTCTCAATAAGTTTTTAGAAATGAGGTGAATAGTTCTCACTAATGCTCAGTGCGAAATTGTCGAAACTAGAGATATGCTCCCTCTGCTTTGTACTGTCAAGAACAGAAATGGTTGCCTGTTTCATCTTTAGACAGCCCTTGTATATTCAAGCCCAGGGGGTCTCAGACTTCTCTTAAATACTGGAGAACGCCTGAGAGCTCCTTGATTTTGTGCCCTGATGCTTTGGACAAATCAGCACCCTCCTTGAACTCTGAGGCCTAGCCTTTTGTAGAAAATCATCATGTGTTCAACCATTTCCTCGTTCTTCAAATACGCACCATGTAATGGGTCTCTCAAGTTTGGCTGCGCGACTGCAGCGCTCGCTCCTTTCCTAGCGGCAAAATTGTGCGGCGCTCGCCGGGCGCGATGCCGCTGCGGTGCCTTGACAGACACTTCTCGTGTTGCCGCGCTCGTTGCAACCGTCTCCTCTCGACGCGGCGGGTGCCTAGCCTCTTGATAGGCGTTCAGTCGGTGCGAAAGAGCGCGCTCATTTACATGTGCTCCGCAAAATTTGTACTTTGAGTCCGGAACAACTCATCCCAGCCATCTGAGATTAGTAGCATCCGCCTGCGCTTCTCATCAGGAAGCTACCAATATCCACTTTTTCCTGTTTGTCCCACCACATCAAAAGGTAAGTCAGTCTTTTTACTCACCACGCTTCGTATGAGACTAGATCTCGCATTGCAGTTGCCGCCGACACCGATCACCGCAGGAGACGCAGATACGCGCTTGGATGCCCCGGTGTATCAGTGCCTCGAATGTGGCATGAAACCCATTGTAGTAGAGGGAGAAGACGTATCCTCTCTGAACAAATCGCCACCAAAGGATGACAATCAGCTCGCCACAAGCGAAGCCAGAATCGCAAATCCTCTTCAACCATCACTCAGAATCTGCTTCAAGCCATGGCGGGACGCCGAACACGACCGCCCCAACTCTCTGCCATACGCCCCCCCACCCCCCCAAGCTACCCAGTGGCGACCATACGATCATCCTCCGCCCTCGTGGCGGTCTGACCCCACGACCGTAAACGGCGTTGTGCTTCTTGATGCCATTTATAAGCAGCCCGTCTAGGACCCCAAAAGGCCAAGCCCGATAGAGTCCTAAACACCCTCCAACATCTCATCCTCATCAACAATCCCGACCCGCAATGGCGATTCCGCTACCTCGCCATTAAGCCCATACACATCAAAGCGTCGCCTACGGCACCTAATGCTACAAAGCGGCACCGGAGGACTGTGCCCGAGGCGTCCACTGCGTTCCTTTTGACCGCTCATACAAAGATATCAAGGACCATTTTAGTCACGAGCGGAATCCTCTCATCCTCGATTTACGACGCATGGGCTCGACAGTCCGTCATCATCCTCTTCGAACAAGACTGAGCGCCTGGGCACGTCTACATTCCTCTGCGCTGTATAGGCGCCTATTTAAAAAATATCGCGCACGGCCAGAACGTCGGCACACTCGGACACCGCGTAAATCTGTTCGCGGCTCCCAAGCAACGCCGATACCCCGGCTGCGACCAAGTCGAACCCCCCGAGGACCACTACTCCTGCACGCCGCAATGCAATATCTGCGGCAAAGTACATCGGGTGGCAGACGGAGCCTGCAAGGCGCACTTTCACATCCCATATCTCGACAAAAAACCTACTTGGATACCAAGCGAGCCACCGAGGCAAGCGCCAGTCAGACTGCCAACAGTCACATGCCACCTCCACACCACAGCCGCTTCACTACCTGCAAGCCTTAGGCCCCACGACTCACCCCGGAGTCCTTCCTGGTGCTGCAGCTTATCGCACCGAAACCGCGTTCTAAACTTATCAAGCTCAAGACCCATTCTCAGTCCCTTTCCTGAACCGGAACAAGGCAACTACCATCTACAGTTCCCCAGAAAACTTATGCCCAGGCAGCCGATCGCTGCACCAGTGAGGTGAGCTGAGAAGGTGTAGCCTCCCAAGATTCCGCCATCCACCTGTATGAAGAGCTGTTGCGTGTCTGCGCGCAGTTTGCCTCTAGAAACCACCAACCTCTCCCTCCTGGCCCAGCTGCATGCTCTCCAGAAGGCCCCCCCCCCCCCCCCCCTGCTTCGGTGCCAGCGGCCCCGGACGCTCCTACCTCTACTCTCCCACTGTCACCTCCCCTCATTCTCGAACTGCCGGACAAGAAGCGGGCTGTGACTCCCATTATTTCCTTGACTTCACTAACCTCGCCCGAGGGAACCTCAGCATACCCCCCAATTTGAACAACTCGTAGCGGCCAGAAATCAAGCCGCGGTGCAGACGGCCATCCAGGCCTTCACTCAAGAATTTTCGAACTTCCCTATACCTGTCTCTTTGAATTCGCGTGCCAAATTGACGAGCGATTTAAAGCACAAGAGACGCGATAAGTGACAGCCGGTGCTGCCGCGCAGCCAAAAAAGAAAAATCCAAGCTACACACCCCTTCCAAACTCTCCACGGCAAACGACACCCTCAGAGATGGCGAGTCCAAGCACTTGCCTCACCAAGTGGTAGTGGAACTGTCGAGTCTTTGGCTCCAAGCGAGGACTGGATCACCCTTTCCTATCCCGGCTGGACGGCCCCAACGTACCCAGGCTGTAAGAGCCCTCCAATCGCTCCACCCTACCCAGCTATGTGTCCATAGCCCCCCTTTCTCTTTCACCCCCTCGGGTCGCATTTCTAGTACGCCGTGCTATCACTACCATCTCTCACCAATTAGACGTCCAGGACATAGATAATCTCATTGAACTCCTACCGCATCGAACTCGGGATACTATTCTCTTCATCCTCAACGTATACATCCACCCGAAATGCCTGCGGCATGACCTCTACCGGCTGTTCACGCTCGCCAAGCGCGCCACACACAAATGCCTCCTCTAATTGTAGGGGACTTCAACGCCTTACACCCGGCCTGGGGCTACACAACCGACACCCCAAGAAGCAAAGGGTATGGCTCGCAGCATGGCGGGTCGGCGTTTTCATCCTCACAGACCCTACCATGCACCCCCTACTCATACCGGGAACAGTGTGTGTTCAGACATTACTCTCGAGTAGAGGGCTTTGTCGGACTGGTTGGTTCATGTTGAACGAAGCAAAGAAACAGCGCAACAGACAGCCCAATTTGAAAGGCGAGACAGACACATTGGCAAACTAACAACCAAATAGTTTATTGCGACAGAAGGAGCAATGTAAAGCAGAGAGCCAAAGCACAAATGAAAAAACCAATTTTGGCACAGTTATGTTCCCGAGATACACATGCGGCTATCAAACCCGCCCCTGATCGAAATAGGAAAGCTCTTGTGGAATAAAGCTACCGACGGTTGGCTGACACGTGTCACCAAATTTGTGAATATGAAAGGCCTCTGATATGAAGCGTGCGGTGAGATCTTTATATTTTGCGATGATTGTGGTTTGGTTTTAAAACGCCCCACAGTCCTTGCAATCGGTGCAATGGACGACTGTTATTCCGGCGTGGCCAGTTCTCTGTCTTTCGCGTGTTTGCGTAGTCGCTCATCGACGCACCGTCCAGTTTCCCCGATGTAAAATCAGCCGCATGACAGCGGAATCTTGTATACAACACCACAACAGTTGACAAATTTATTTCGGTGTTTCTTTTCACGTGCCTTCTTTCTAATTTCTTGGCTAACGCTCATACACAACTCTCCTAACTTATTCCTGGTGTAAGAAAGGAGCTTTTACGCCGGGTTTGCTCACGATCTTTTTCAGGTTGTGCGAAACTTCCCGCTTTATATTTTCATCCGGCGCGGAAAGCTCAGCGTCGTTGTAGTTGGCGCGCTGTGAGTGAGAAGTCACGAGCAATGCCTCTGACGTGTAGGAATCGGTAGCTTGGTCTCTCGGATTAGCGGGAAACTCGACAGCTACCAAATGGTTAGATGAAATCTGAATCGAACCTGGGACCTTTAGTTGCTGAGTGAAGCATCTGACCTTCAGACTAAGCAGGGACATTCGGATGGCTTGGCTTAAGCAGGCCTTCATATTTTGACACAATGCGGCCGATGAAGTTTTATACACAAGGTCTGTCTTGAAAGTAATGGACTAGTCGTGGCGTTGCACGCGTATGATGGCGACTGGGAAGCTGGTTTTGGGGGATGGTGGAGGACTCTTCAGCTTCACAATGTGACGAGTTCCGTTGGATTCACACAGGAGACGTGAGTGGACAGGCTCAAATGAGTACCCGTTTCTAGCTGCGTTGAGGGAATTGCAGCGAACTTTAGAACAACTGTATGCGCGACGAAGTTTTACAATAAGCTGGGGAATCGCCCACTGAGGCAATCGTCACAAAGCAATGATGCGATGTGCTTATTATGACTGCTGAAATGGCACGAAGCCTTAGGAGTCTTCAGTGAGAACAACAAAATGCGGGACTGTTTTCGCTAACTACATCTTGTCATCCCTACTACCATCATCACTATCGCTGCTATCATTGTTATTAATTAAATGCACCGTCATTGTCTTCCCTATACTAGTGCTATTATCATTATCACCATCTGCAGCGTCATTATCATCGCTATCGTTATCATTAACCATAACTGCATCATCATTGTCACCGCTGCCATAACCTCCTAATTGTCTATGCCCGGTCAACCACCTGGGCGTGGTCATTCAAGAGTATTATCTAGAAGTGCGGGTTGGCGCCGCTTAGCGTGACGCACCAAAAATAATGTGTTCGTCGTGATGATGCGTATTTTCGCAAAGAGGCGCTCGCACCACAATGATCCCACTGCATGCATCTCGTATATATATGCGTGGCGATTCCTGCCGGAACCAACTCAACCTGTTATGTGGCAGCGTTTGCGTGCTTTAAGGACGTGAACCTTACTGCCCTAGCGCGAACATGCAGATAATCCAGGTACCGGTAAGAGAACGCGTTTTGACCAAGGTAACGCACAAAGTTAGGTAAAATTGTGAAAACAAGGAGCAAAAGTGCGGTCCTGGGAAACCGAAAAACCAAAGAGCGATTGAAGAGCTTAATGCACAGTTTACTTAACTGTTGTGCGGAAAGTACCACTGTATGAACATTTAATTAATCGAGCCGATAACTGTCAGTAAATACGTGAAAATTCCCGCGCAGCTGAAGGTGTATGCGGCACTAGCGCACACGTTACTTTAATAGCCCTGTATGAGCTGATCAAGATATCACTTTATTTGTAAGCCAGTGATATTCTTTGGCACTTTACACAGTTAAGGATGATGCTTACATGCCGTGCAGTTGCTGATAGTGAAATAGAGAACGCAACTTTAGAACGAAATAAAATAACCTGAGCCCGACTTTGATGTGCGGTATTTAGAGCTAAAGAAATGGTGTGAGAGGCAAGCCGCAGTGGGTCGCTTTCATTTATTTCCGCACGCATGAGCCGAAATGTAAGCTGCTCAAATGTCAGACGCTGGCACAGAACGCTGCTGGCTACCACTAGGATCGCCACACAGATGCATGCGCGGCTGGTTGTGTCGAGAGCCCGCTCTTCTGCTCCCTTCGTGACCGGCCATGGCAAAAGAAGCGCAGTCAGTAAATGAGTACGACAGTGGAGGGCTTCCAGTTGCCCGTGCACGACAGCAAGCATTGCGGCGCGAGCACACTTTTTCGGGAAATCCTATTGGATGGGATTGGTGAAACTTTATTGACCAAATAGATCTATAGGATGGGATCGGTGGCCCTCTAACAAAGGGCGACCTCTCCCACTCAGTCCGCAAACTTGTGAGGCTGCTGTGAGGCCCTTGTGAGGCTGCTGGTAGGATGTCTTTTGGATTTTCCTTACAGTCAAATTGAAAGGAGGAGAAGGAAAATGAAACCCAGTATTGAGCGCCGAGAATGTCCTGGGCTATGGTCAACAAAGCCAACGTGGCGGGTTAACCAAGCCTGCCCGTTTTAGTGAGGAATTTATCCGGAAATTTATCGCCTTCTGTTGCTCGCACCATAGCGGCGAAGTATTTGTCTTCCTTTCATTGGCAGCATCTACATAGACTGAAGCTGTGTCGCCGCTGTATATATTACTTGTACTCGATTCTTTGAACACCGTTTGCTCTCCTAGCTGCATGCCTTTCCACTTTCATGTTTTTGAGGAGGTGTGGGGTTTTGATGTGCCGTCTGATTGTGATTCTCCCTGCAGCTAGAGTTGTGCATCATAATCAGCCAGACTATACCCACTGAAGAGTGAAGGCCTCTCCAATGTTTTTCCAAATAACCCTGTCCTGTGATAGGTGCATCCACTTAACCTCTGCGAATTTGTTAAGCTCATCCACCCACCGAGTTTTATGCCATCCCCTGCTACGCTTACTTTTCCTTAAAATCCAATTGGTTACTCTTAGATACCATCGGTTGCTCTCTCTTCGAGCTACATGTCCTGTACATGCCCATTTCTTCTTGATTTCAACTAGAACGTCAGTAACTTGAGTTTTCTCTACCTCACTCTGTACGCTTCCTATCTTTTTACGTTAAACCCAGTATTTTTGTTCCATAGCCATGCGTTGTATTCAACTTAAGTAGGACTCTTTTTGTTAACCTTTGTTTCAGCCCCACAGGTGAGTACCGGTAGGATGCAACTATTATACACTTTCCTCTTGAGTGATACTGGTAAGTTGCTAGTCATAATGTTTGAGTTCCTTCCAAATACTCTCCATCCCAATTTTATTCTCCTAGTCATTTCCCTCTTGCAGTCCAGATGTGCGGTCACTACCTGTCCTAAGTAGACATATTCGCCTACAACTTCCAGCGCTTCGCTACCTATTTTAACCTGCTGTTTCCTTCCCAGGCTGTTCAACATTACCTTAGTCTTGTGGATATTAATTTTTAGGCCTACCTTTCTGCTCCTTATGTCTAAATCATTTAATATTGGTAGCAGTTACTCCACTGAATTACTCAGCAAGGCAATGTTATCAGCGAATCGCAGATTACTGAGATATTCTTTATCGACCCTGATGCCTAACTGCTCCTATTCCATGCCTTTGAATGCGCTTTCTAAGCAAGCTGTAGATAGCACTGGGGAGATCGTGTCTCCTTGCATAACACCCTTCTTAATTGGAATTTTATCCCTTTCTTTATTCAGAACTATAGCTGATGTGCGACCACTTTAGATATTGCCGCGAACGATTCAAGTCTTTATTCGTTCTTTTTTTGATATTCCGCCGGCATTCGGCCTTATCACATGGATTCTATAGCGTGAGGATCGATTCTATCCATTGTTTTTGTCCATGTCGTGAGATGCTGTTTTATCAATTTTCTTTGTCGCGCAAGATGCGCCGAGAGAGATCTAGAAGATCCTGTCACTCGCCTGTATTTCGGCGATGTTCCACATTACGCTAGTCATGATCTGCGGCTTCATCTCGATGTTTCATTGCCGCCTTTAAACTGAGTGTTGGCGCGTGCGACCAGCATTCTTAGTTCGACGACCGACAAACACGGTTGTTGTTATCGCCGCCACCGATTGCTCAGTTCTTTCGGGCGTAAGTCAGCCCAATAAAGAGTTTCATTCGAGTGCAAAGTCAGTGTCTTCATTTGTGGCTACCGGGCTTATCACTTCGACGTCACAATATGTTCCAGTACTTTCACGTACGGCTCACCTACACCCTGATCTCGCAATCTCGCAATGCCTGTATGACCGCTGAGGTTTCGACTGAATCAAACGCTTTTTCGTAGTCAATGAATGTTATGTATAGGGGCTGGTTATATTCCGAGCACTCTTCTATCATCTGGTTTATAGTCTGGACATGATCGGTGGTAGAGTACCCTTTCCGAAATCCTGCTTGATCCCTTGGTTGATTAAAGTCTAAGGTTGTCTTGATCCTATTAGCGAATACCTTGGTAAATATCTTGTACGTAACTGATAGTAAGCTGACTTGTCTGTGATGGTTGAAGTCCTTGCGTCCCCCTTCTTATGAATTGTTAGCGTTCTTCTATGATTCCGGTACTTTCGACGTCATCAAGTATTTTGTATACAGGGTTACCAGTTTTTCTAGCACGATATCCCCTCCATCCTTCAACAAATCTTTAGTTACCTGATCCTCCTCAGCTGCTTTCCCCCTTTTCATACCTTATAAGGCTGTCTTAACCTCGTCCTTCGTTAGTGGCTGGTCGTCTGATTGCTCTTCATTACAGCCAATTTCATTCCTGTCCTGACTACTATGGCTACTGTAGATGCCCCTACAGAACTCCTCGGCTACCTTCATTACACGTTAGTAATAACATTGCCTGCCTTGTCCCTTAGTGCTTACATTTAATTTTTGCCAATGCTTAATTTCCTCTTTACTGTTTTCAGGCTACGACCATTCTTTATAGCATACTCAATATTCCCTATGTTATACTTTCTTATGTTGACCATCTTGCGCCTAATGATTAGCTTTCATATCTCTGCCAGTTCTGTCCAGTTATGTGGGTTAGAGGCTTTTATACTTTGGCGTTTCTTCACCAAACCTTTGTCTCCTTAGGCAGTTTACCGGTATCCTCTCTAACAATTCTACCGCCTATTTCTACCGCGCCCTCATTAAGGATACCTCTGGAATTACTGTTCATTGCTTCTAGGCTAATGTCGGCTTCCTCGGTTAGCTGAGTATTTGTTCTGCAGCGAGAGCCTGTATTCTTGTAGTTTTCCCCTTTACCCCTAATTCGTTGATGGACGTCTTCCTCACTAATCAGTTCCGCTCCCTCTTCAAATACAGATTAATTCGAGACCTTATCATCTTGTGATCCCTGCATTCACCTTTCCGATTACCTATAGCATCCTGCATAATGCCGGGGTTTGAACACAGTAGGAAATCAATTTCATTTTTTGACTTTCCGTTAGGGCTTTTCCATGTGCACTTCCGGTTCTTCTGTCTGCTAAAGGTATTCATGATTCGTAAGTTATTGCGTTCAGCAAACTGAACTAGTAATTTCCCCCGGTTATTTCTTAATCAAATGACATAGCTGCCTACTGCGGGATCTTCAGCTTTACCTACCGTGGCATTGAAGTCGCCCATAAGTACTTAATATTGTGTTTTCACCTTCCCCATTGCCCGTTTTACACCTTCATAGAAGCTTTCTACTGCCTTGTCACCATGACTACATGTAGGTGCGAATTCTTGCACAACATTCATCTTCTACCGCTTATTTAGCCTCTATAACACACATCTATAACACAGTACACCCCGCCCTTCAGTACAGCATATGCCTTATTTGGCCTCCTCACCTCACTAAGCCCTATGATATCCCATTGCATGTCCTCTAGTTCCTCTAACAGCATTGCTAAACTATCCTCACTAGCTAGGGTTCTAGCATTAAACGTTTCTATGGTTCGTTTTCCAATGGTGGCCTGTCCTCGGAGCTAGAAATTCTTAGCACCCCCCGCTGCGTCACAGGTCTGACCGCCGCCGTGGTCAGTTGCAACGTTACTAGAGTTGCTCCGCAGCCACCGGTGACTGTGGGCAGTGCTTTGTAGGTCTAATCATTGAAAGAATTGTGGTCAATTACTAAACCGGGGTGCAGTAATTGGCCACAATTCTTTCCGCGGCCAACTCCTGTGGCCAACTCCTGAGTTCGGATGAGAGGATGCGTCGACGGAGGTGTTCACCGGCATCAGGTCGCACCCCAAACCAGGTTTTATGCAATTCCATCGACACGCGGTATTTTTTTTTAAATCCAGAGGAGAATTGCGTGGTACCGGGATTCGAACGACGCTCCTCTTGCATGCGAGGCGGATGCTCTATTTCTACGCCCCCACTGCACCTGGAGTTGTACACCGGCTCTGCCCTAGTCTGTACAGTGCCTTGCTACCTGCACTGCAGGTTGAGAGCCTTAATATTTGTGCTTCCTTATGCGCTTTTACAACTCCTACAGTGTGTTGCATAAATCCCGTTCGAGTAGCTTTTCAGTTTTCGTTTACCTGAGAAGCTCTAGAGCTGCTTTGTAGACCGTTCTAATGGTAGCATTAACTGAGTCTACCTCTCTTGCCTTCAGGTTGCAGTTGGGTATAGGGTATGTGATGCGACTGATCATGAAGGCTTGTACTACTCGGCAGACATCTTGCTACTTCATCCCCCTAGGCTTCTTAGACTCTTCTGGTCAGTCATAGAATAGTACTTGTTTACTTGTGGCCTGAGTGGATTTTAAGGCACCTTGACATTCCCCATCTTTGTGGAAGGCGAGATTCTAACATCATGAGGCAATCCATTTCGGCAATATCGCTTCTTGCCACATTAATCTTTAATAGTTTCCTTGCATTAATTGTTTTGCAGCGTTCGCATCCAGCACATGATCTAACTTCCACTCTGAGGACTTTGGAATTTGCTGGGGAACACTTTATCCCGGAGTGGGTGGCATGTGAGCTGATGGCATCTGCAGATTTCTGCAGTGCCTCTTCAACCTTTTTCATGGTATCCGTATTGGTCCGGATAGTAATATTATTGCCATATAGTGTTTTACGTGTAGGAGTTTAGGCAGGAGCTTGGAAAGAGATCTCATAGCTACGTTAAAGAGGAAATGGGAGAGTACTGCCCCCATGTAGCATGCCACTGGCGGCCACTGCTCCTAGCAGCTCCCTAAATTTAATTGAAGCTTTTCTGTTACCACGGGAGTTCGTGATCTGGTTGTATGTCTTAGTCCCTACGTTCACCCGAGAGAGACCTTTAAGAATTATTCGATGAATGGGATACATTGTCAAAAGTCTTGTCCAGCCCTACTGAAAAAATTGTATGAGGCAATAACCTCACATTTTCTCGCACAATCTCACGTAATTCACATAAGAAGTCACATACAAGTCGCATATAATTGCATACAGTCTCATAGCTTCTTAAATATTATCATAAATTATGTAAGATATTTTATGATAATGATGTGAACCGTAGGAGAGTCTATGCGATTCGATGAGATTTTATGAGATTATTGCCACGTAGAACTTTTGGTTTTTCAGTAGGGAGGTCTAAGATCAGATTGTATGCAGTCGTTTCTGCTTTAATATCTGGATAAATACACCATTTTGGATCATCCAGAGTATGTCCTGAGCAGCTAAGCACCCAGTGTTGCCACTGGCCGTGAAGCGCACCCACTCATTCGGCTCCCACAGGTGCTGTGCAGAAGGCCATCCGAAAGAGCCACGAGGAGAAGCCAGTTAGAGCGACATTCACGAATCGCGACCGCCATGATGCAGCACTATTACTGGAGGTCGTTTTCTGTCGCTTTTTTTTTGAGGCGTTTCTACTGCGCGTCTAACAGGGGCACTTTATTTTCATGCATACATGATGCTTATGCACTTGAAGCGATTCTTTATGGCTGGAGGAACATTTATTTACACAGCTGAGCTCTCATTTCCGCCTTCAGGATCGACGGAGAGTGACACCTGCACATTCATCATCATCATCAGCCTAATTATACCCACTGCAGGGCGGAGGCCTCTCCCATATTTCTCCACTTAACCCGGTTCTGTGCTAGCTGCATCCACTTGACCCCTGCACATTGGAAGGAGTTTATTCACTGCTGCAGTAAAGTAGAGAGCACTTGACCTTTTGTTTCCCGGCGGCCACACATGCGGACAAAAAGTGAAGCGAAGCTCCGAAACTTGTGTACGATGCCAAGGTGTAACATTGCATTCAAATAATTCGCGCCACGTCATTGTTTCATAAAAGCCTCCCTACCTCACAGCAGGCGCTCTCAGAACAAAAGCAACAGAGAAGAAAAAAGAGGAAAAATGGCATCGTCCAGTGATAGTTGCATAGGTACTTACCTGCTTTTAAATGGAATGATCTCGTTGTCTGTCATTTTTTATTCAGTGTTTTATCTACTCCTATGAACAGCAATAAACGCAATTGATAATATTCAATTTTTATAACGATGTGGGTCGCGAAATTTTTATTAGTGCAGTTATTTTGGGTGCCTCCACAAGTGTTACCATAAGGAGTTAGAGGTTAGCGCCGTTTGTTTAGTTAGCACATCGTTCGGTTCGTTGCCATCGTTGCCTTCGCAGTGCATGGGAAGATATGATGAAGTACTATGAGATAGAGGTCTTGGTTTCTTTGAGGCCAATGCACTCATGATTGCGTTTGCTTACAGATGAGGACTGAGCACCAAGGCAATAGTTTGAATGGCCAATTGGTAGATAATTTTTAGGCCTGGAATGCTCTGGTGATGAATACAATGAAGAGACGTCGAGCCATTGTGAAGTACCTGACGTATTCTCAAGCGATTCATCTTACAGCGAGGCTTCAGAGGAGGACGAATCGACAACTGCGAAAGGCAAGGTGGAAAGAATATGGCATCGGGTGAAAAAAAAAAAAAGAGGTCGCTGTCAACGAACGTTACTCAATGAGCGAGGTTGTTGAAAAAGTCGCACCAAATAAAGCTACAGTACCGCTTATCATGTTTTCAAACATTGTGGAGGAATGTATGGTTGAACACGGAACAACTAAAGCAATCATTACCTGATAGAAATGAAGAGGAAGTTGAAACCTATGAATATAATGGAAATAAATAAATAAATAAATAAATAAATAAATAAATAAATAAATAAATAAATAAATAAATATGGGAGGTCTTCAAAAATCATTGTACTGATTCTGTACATGTTGATTGCGTGTTTGCTTCTCAGGAGCACGTACTGGTCACGGCTGCTACTCCATCACGTGTTGCTGACTGCATGGACTTGGAGCCGTTTCGGTGAGATAGTCTGTTTTCTATGCGTAAAACAATGACGGTGAAAAAAGAAACGGGGAGAAGTATATTCCCTTATCTGTCCCTTCTCTCCGCTCGTACCGAGCGCGGCGCGTGTTCACAAGACTCAACGAAAGGTTTCTTAGTGCAGCAGAGATAGAACCGTGCGTAGCTGTCAACGAGGGGATTATCTCATCCCAATGGATGACTGGAGAGAGTAGAATGAAAGTATGGTGGCTGCCACCACTTCAAACTGAGTGTTATGTTTATGTTCTTTAGCTGGAACATTATTGTTTACTACGATGGCAACGCCACCGGAGAGCCGGTTGACTCGCTCTCGGTCGCGGCGAGAAAATCTTTCATCTTTCTGACCTTGGCGTTGCAAAAGCTGGCTGTTGTACAGAGCCGTGAAAAGTTAAGAAATGCGGCTTTCCGAGTTGAAGCTACGAATCGTCACGGAAGATAAAAGAGGCACCATGCAGGTCATCAGACGTCTCGTGTGCAGTATGGTATGATGGTGTACGCAGCATTCTAGTAAAAGTTCCTCAGAACAATGAAATGTGCTACAATGTGCCGAAATGCGCGCGGCGAACAAGAACAATGTAAAGATGCAAGCGTACCTGTGTATTCATTTAGATGGATCAGGAAACTGTTTTGAACAGTTACATAGGTAGGATCTAGTATTCTTTGCGTAAACTTATGTTTACGCTAAATTCGCTGAGAGATACATCTAAGCAAGCTCGTTTTTTTTTTGTGATTTCATTTTGGCCTACTGAATGCATGTAAATAAAAAAGGTTTCATACACAATAAAAGATGCAATGTCGGAAACAATGAAAGGGCTAATTATTTACAATGAGCGCACATATGCTGCTCTTGTAATGCTCAAATGCACAAAAAATTCAAGACAGATGATCAAGATGCCAGTTTGGAGTTGGTTTTGGAGTGAATGCGCGAGTTGGTTTGTGAGCATCGCCATTCCTCAATCGTGCGAACGATCATACAATCAGGAATCGACCGGTGGCGGTGACAAGGATTTATTAAACGGTTCTCTGTCAGACGAGACGAGGCTCCTGTTTGGCCTCTCCATAGCTACTCGAGCGGGCGAAATATATATGCGCTCGGAAATAAGGTCACTTGGACAATAAGTGGCATTAAAGTTTTTATCTGCGACTCGATAAGTGTTTAAATAAGTATAAAGCATGCACATCAGTACGTTGCAGAGTTTTACTGCTGACAGAGGCTGCGAGATTTCGTTCCGATGTAGTGCCGATGCCGCCTATAAAAGAGAAGTGCAGATGGTCGCAACGCATTCATTTCTGAACGTTTTTATTTTACTGAGCAATGCTACATATGCATGGTAACACCATGTGCTGGCCTAGGACATGGTGCCGAATAGAGAGCTTTTTCGCAATCGATTTCCATGGCCCTTAATTTTGCAGTCATGAAACGTATACGAAAATCGCCCCACGTGATCGTTTACTTGCGTCGGGAACGAAGACGCATCGGGTGCGACGTTGCCTTTTCAGGCAACAGCCGCCTGCGCTTCTCCCTGCCGCTAGGCTTCTCCGGAAAAGACTGCGGAGGAGGAGGAGGAGAAGTAGCAGGAGGTGGAGAAGGAGGAGGAGGAGAAACAGAAGGAGGTGAAGAAGGAGGAGGAAAATTGCCAGCCACGAATGCCGACACAGACTCAAAGTCAAGGATGGTTTCCGCTAAAGCAGCCAACGCGTTTCGCGCGTCGGACTCGCTCTCGTCCGTGTCGCTCTTGGAGCGTCGAGTGCACTTGCTCAGAATCTTGACTAACAGATAGTGGAGCCAGACGATGTTGGTGGCCGGTTCATACGCCTCCCAATTGTTCCTGCGAAGAAAAAGTAAAGTGAATATTTATCAGGAAACCTGCCCAAACGCAGTTTTACACCTAGAAGTTGGATGGTAATGAGTATACACCGTTATTCGAAAGTTCAGAAAGCTTTTCAGAAGCAAAACTGGTTTTAGCCCGGCATTCTAGGACCAACTCGGCCGCCTATTTTGGGGCGATTTCACAATCGCCATTAAAAAGAGGCCGAGTCGGTCTTGAAAAGCTGGGCTAAAATAAATAAAATTGGTTGGTGATATAAATTTTCGATTTTTATATTTGAAGCTAACAGGATACAATTCCGTCCAAGATGTTCTCCTTTATTAGGGGAAGGAGAAAAGCCTTACCCGAAATAGGCGTAGTCAGGCAGTGCACTCACACATCAGGCTGTGCTCTTACCCATTGTTTTCCTTCATGATACGGTAGATCTGGTACTGGTAGGATCCCGATCCCTGGAACAGTTCTTCGTCGTAAGCTACGTCGGTGAAGATGACGTTGTCGCCTGCGTACGCCGGAAAAACGGAAACCCATGTGATTATAAAAAAGACCCAGTCGTGGAAATGAATTATTGCCTGCTGCCCCAGGCCTGGCCTATGGGTCGGTTAGCGTACTAGACACATTAAAGGTCGGGAACGTCTTGCATGCCTTCGGAGTGCTCACTATGAAGTACCTGGAATTGTAGGAACGTGTTCCTGTTTTTCGCGAAAAAGTGGGAAGTAAGCTGGGTGCAAACTAGTTTTAGAAGGCGATCAGTCGAAAAAAAAGAGAATAGCCACATCAGTATCTGGTTGTAGTCCGGGGTGCATGGAAGAAGGAAAAAAGGAAAAGAAAAGACAAGTATATGATGAAGGGAAGCCTAGTAACGATGGAGCGAAGGACAGGAAAAGTCGATCGCTGATTTCCCTCGGTTGGGTCAGCCCGGAGGAGCCGTCTAACGGAAGCGGGTCAGCCCGGAGGAGCCGTCTAACGGAAGCGGGGCCCGAAGTAGTTCGTGTGTTGCTGCCGATCAGGGCGCTTGAAGTTCAAAACAATAGGCGTGGACCCAACCACCAGGACCCCATTTTTCCCGGACACGACGACTCCACGCACGACTAAGCGTGCGTGCTTGGAGTGCATGTTGTGATACAGTACACTAAACATCTGTTTTACAGATGTCCTCTGCGGGGATTAAATAACGTACAGCCTCGTCCACTTCTGGTCGTCCACACGGTCACTGCTTTCAAGGTGTCATTGCATCTGACCCGGCCACGCAGTAATCTAAAGTGGCTGGCCATGTGAAGCAGCACATCCGTGTCTCTGTGTGCTTGTATCGCTTTGCATCGATATCTGCCTGCTTTAGATACAATGTTGCTTTAAAAGCAGTGACCGTGTTCTAGCTAGAAGTGGACGAACCTGTACATAAAGTCTGTGTTGCATGAAATGCCCTCAGGTATCTCGCAGTTCTGAGAATAAAAATTTGATTAGTAAAAGATCACCTAGTATTTGTAAACCAGGACAAAATATAAGGTTTTAGATATGCGCGAATCCCGCCAAACGATAGCTTCATATAAACTACCGCAGTAACGACGAAACAGCTAAAAGTTTTCATTTCCAAATGCTGCAATTCGCAAGCAATGAAGGATTTCGCCGCCGCCACTTGAGGTTTACACCTGGGCACAAGTAAACAAAAATGTACAATTCCCTTAGCGACGTTTTGCAATCCCAATTACACCACCACTTTGCAGTAGTGTCTATTATGTCTGACGCTAGGGTAGGAAGAGGCCCCTGTCAGCTCGTTCGTTTTTATGGCGCATTTCACGTGAATACCTTCGAAAAAAAGAAATGCGCGGTCAGCCATCTTGGCGGCCCGTTAGCACAGAATGTGAAATCATTTGTGCTTCGCTCGTTGCTATCGAGGCGACTAAAAGCATCTGCAATACGAGGTGAAAGCGACAAAAAGGAAGGGAACCTTGTTGTGCTGTTGAATCACACCAGAAGCTATCAGATATAGATATGATTGTCTGTTCGCATCTCAAAACTAAGGTAGGCCGCTGCATTAGCCCGAGGAGAGTTCGCATTGGTTTTTAAAGCGACGGCAGGTGTTAGGCAAGGGCAATCTCGCCAGCACGCACGCTAAGCGATGTCAATTGCATACAAGGGAAGTTTTCATGATGTACAAATTTTTACTGCGAAACAAGGAAACAAACTTGTGTGTGGTCTGAGCAGGACAATTTCGTGGACATTATGTAGCTGAAAACACTTGTTTTTTATTATGTGATTAAGTGCCTCAAATTACCGAACGAACGTAATTATTTGGTGAAATATACATTGCTGTGAAATTGAAGGTCATCAGAAGCAAATGTGAGTTCCGATTTTAAATTTTGTTAATAAAACACTTGGTTCAAATTATCGAACCTTAAAGTTACAAAGTTGAAAGCTGGCTGTCTTGCGCTTTCGGTACTGCATATCCGTAAACTAGCTTTCAGCGCATTTCTTAATTAGTAATCCTACAGAGAATACCTTTGTATGTTTGATAATGATGAAAAAGCTAAGAATGTTTTGCAACATTACTACGTGTAAAAACGTTAGTGCACAACTATTGTCAGCAGGAAAGCCAATACAAGAGGCTTTTAAATTTGCATATTTGGCACGGTACATTTCAAAACACACCACCGATTAAGTACATTTAAAAACGGGTTTCACCTTTGAAGTTGAGTGCCGTCAATTTCGAATGATAGTATTGCTTCAACATCAAATGTAAAATGTGCATTAGCTATTTTGGCATAATAGTGTAATTCAGCAAGCTCTATCATGGGCATGATGGGCACCTCACTGTAAAATCCACCCGCACAAATCGCGCAGATGTATTACTCCTAGTTGATAAAATATATTTGTAAGCGGTTAAAAAAAAAACACTTGGAATACATAACTACTACGATACCAATAATGAGGTAGGTAGAGAGCAGAGTGGGCCCGAAAAGGTACGTGAGTAAATTTACTCTAGATGAAATCATGAAGATAAATGAGCATTGGAGGGCCATGTAATGTTAACCCGAGATATTTTATGATTCTTGGTGTAAGGAAATGAATGTTAAAACAAGCAATGAGCGTCCGGGAGCGGTAGAATGTGAAGTTGAGGGAGTGAGAAAATGAAGTTTGGGGCAGTAAGACTGCCACCTGTGGCACAGAACATAATTAGTGAGGGATACTAGAAATACCTTTTTAGTGCATCAGCGCTAAGTACTGACGGCTAAGGCAAACAGTGAATGTAACGCTGCGGTTGGTACACGGGTTCTACCGGCGCGGCTGAAACAAGACGACGCTACCTTTGCGCATGCGCGACAGCGTGTAGTCAATGATGGAGGCCCGGACGCCGGCCGTGGGCAGCCGCACTTCCCGTCCGTGAAGAAGGAAGCGCACTTCCTTCTCCGAGGTGCGCCTCAGCAGCACGTTCTCGCCATGGAGGTCTCGATGCTCGAACTCCAGCTCAGACTCGGCCACTGCCAGGGAGAAGCTCACTTGTAGAAAGGCGCTGTGCAGCATCTCGGGACTGCCCTGTGAAGGAGGTGAACGGCTGCCGTGGAACGTCTGGATGCAATACACTTTACTCCCTTTTTGTCTACCGCGAATGGGATAAATTTCTGTGAGTGAATGAATATACGCAATTTTTGAGAGGCCAATCGGAGGTGCTCTATTTCATTCCCGGAGTGAATCCAATAACCGACATGCCAAATTATTCCAAGCGAGTAGAATAGATTTTGATATTTCCAAATTCTCTTCAAATAATTGTCACCAAGTTCTTAAAACACACCGTAGTTTCTTTCAACGACTATTTCTAAAACAAAGTTAACTGCCGTCGTCGCATATGTGAATGTGGTCTATCTGCGTGGTACGGCAGCTTCAGCACCTCTCCTATTGTCCATTCATGCAGCGGCAGTCAATCATTCTTTGCCTGGCCAATGACGTGACAGGGATCGCTCCAGGAAGCTCTATCCTTGATGCCCGAACCGATGAACGTCGCAGATTCCGCCACTGCGACATGAAGTCCGACTTGGATTTTAGTGCGCATGGCTAAAAAGCGTATACTAGCGACACGAGCGCCGCCTAAGACTCTTCTAATTATACGGTTAGGTTAAAATAAATATAAAGCCAGTAACAGCATGAATACAAGAGCTGTAATTGTTGCGATGCGTAACCGCGAAAACATATTCGCTAGCGGCGTCTCTTACCTTGAATCGCTCCAACGTCTTTCCGCCGTGTTCGAACTCGAAGACAACGTACTTCTGCGCAGCGTCAAACGTCGCTGAAAAAGTCAATGGCAAAGACAGTTTTATTTCACTTTCCTGTGTCATTACTTTTAAAAATGTGAGAACTGGGAGCCATTTGGCCATTTCCCTCTAAGATTAGCTGAACTGGTTGAAAGAAGGCAACAGTGATTTGCGGTGCCAGCTACGGCTCTTAGTCGTTTGGACAATGCCGACAGGGTTATTTCGCTTGTGGATGCTACAGAGGAAGCATGGCGGGCAAAATGGACTGCGCATCTTGAAGTTGCTTGGCGAATCACCAGGAGAAAAAACTAAGAGGAAAAAGCCCTACCACCCTAAATGTGGGCGAGATGGGCAACAGGTTGAGGCCACAGTAATCGACGCAGTTTAACCAAAAGAACAGCCCAGTTCTACCTCGTGCAGGCTACGTGGGCTGGTAGGATGAGCACTGAAGGCAATCCGGCGGATTTGTGACGTGTGGGCTGGTAAAATAAATCGGCCATATGTTTCCCGGTTTGAGCTTGTGGAGGTTGTATAGACCACATGGTAAACTACTGGTTTTCGTTTGGTTGGCGAAAATCAGGGGTGAGTAAGGTGTGAAGTAGGAGCGAAAAAGGCGTGATGGGCGTGGCGTAGATTTTTCAGATTTTCTCTGCGGTGTTTTCAATGCCTAGCCAACCTACCTTTATGTTTTAATCATCGCACCCCGGGGAAGGGTAGCTCGGAAATCGGTCGCTAATGAATACGTGCACTAGTTTTCTCCCGTATTTTCTCTGGTAACAGGGAACAAATTCCAGAGAGAACGCACAGAATGCGGAAGGACGAACTCTAAGCCTCTGCATCCAACACTGATGCATCGACTGGGTTAACGCGGAGCCCACCCAATGGTAACAAAAGACGATTATCGTTTATGTTTAGTCAAATGCAATGGCATACACCTAGGCCAATTGAACTTCCTCGGGATGGCAGACTGGAACATAAGCAAGTGCCCAGCCGTCAATTTCATTTCGACGTTTTTCATCCCTGCACTACACCACGACATCAAATTGGATTCTAGCTAGACTGGGGCATGCGGCTAAGGTATCCATAAAATTGGGAATTGCAAACTGCATCCAGGTACACATCCAGCTCTATCAGATAATTTCTTAGCATATTGCGCTTTGTTTGTCAGCAGCTAACGAACAAATGCTCATGCAATGTATTTCCTCTAGTGTAAAGACGCTACTTTATATTTAAGCACAAAAGATAACACATATCCTAGTCCTTGCCTCTTCTTTGTGGACAGTCTATCATTTGCGCTTCAATTTACCTTAGGAATAACGCT
Source organism: Amblyomma maculatum (assembly GCF_055883805.1). Lineage (NCBI taxonomy): Eukaryota > Metazoa > Arthropoda > Arachnida > Ixodida > Ixodidae > Amblyomma > Amblyomma maculatum. Next base: position 50,834,821 of record NC_139346.1, read on the forward strand.
ACGTGTGGACAACGTTTTAGCTGTTACGTAATGCAAACCGAAAAATAAGCGCAGAAGGAGTTGTGCTAAAGAGACTCTATCCGCCTATTTCATTATACATTGTTTTTCTTTTGTTAATCCTTTGTTATATTTGTATTTTGTTGATTTTATGTTGCCCGCTCTTGGCACGTTTAAGATTGCTCTCTGCCGAAATATGACATAGCCTGCGATGAGAACAGCCGTGCTTCACGGCCGCACTCTCTTTGCTTTCTTCTCTGCTCTTAGTGCTTTAGGCTAGCCAGTTATCTGCGCTACTTCCTTCACTATATTATTACAGGGGCCTTGATATGGCCAGTTAATGCAGCACAGCACAGTTAGCACAGTTAACCGCACACACACTTCAAGGAGCTTGGGCGTTGGAAAATCACCTCAATGTTGGAATTCACATGAACAGGAAAGCTCGCCGGTGTCAATAAAGTCTCTCGTTAGTCAAGATGATGACGCGACAAGCTCCCGCGAAACAGCTGAGAGCAGACTGGTCATGACACACATGGCAAGGCCGAGGTTGCAAGTTAGTTGAATGCGCAACTTTACCGAGATCGATTGCCCCGCCGTGGTGGCGCAGTGTAGGACTCTCGACTACTGTTCCCAGGGATGCGGGATCGAATCCCGGCCTCGGCGGTAGCGTTTCCATGGAGGCAAAAAGCAAGGCTCCCGTGTGCTGTGCGATGTCAGTGCACGTTAAAGAACCCCAGATGGTCGAAATTTCCGGAGTCCTGCACTACGGGGTCTGTCATAGCCCGAGTCGCTTTAGGAAGTTAAACCCCACAAAACAAAACAAACAATTACCCAGATCGATTGTCGCCATGGTTACGGCCATTTCGAGCACGTCAATGCTTCGACACAGGTATCTGTTTGGGTCTCATGATCCAGCCGATATAGCTGGTCATGAAGCAGCAGCGAAGAGAAAGCGTGGCATCTAGAGACGGCGGTGCAATGATGTGCGCAACGCGATAGACCGCCGGAGCGCAAGCGCGAAATAGGCACCACGGAGGAGGAATGGCATCTCAGTATGATAGATTGCGTGGCTAGGTGATGCATGATACCCAGGAACAGGAGGCCACTCTCTTAATCTATCACAGCTGTCACAGAAAATCTAGCTATGCTAAAGTGGCTATGTAGCTTTATGATATCATCGCGAGGACATGTGCAGAAGATAATCCTGCCTCTAAATTTCAACTTGATTCTCGACCATTTGACGCGTTTTTTATATACCCCTGCTTTCACGCAAGCCAAACAGGATTTGGAACCAGCTGCCAGCTTCAGGTGTCGGCCATGTTGACAGAATGGCATTTACTATAACTGCCTCAAACTAGAATGCAGATTTAGGCCAGTTTTGGCTCTCTGGAATAAGGAAGCATATCGATTAACTTATAAACCTTGAGGCTGACACAAAAAAAAAACAACAAACGGTGCCTTAAGAGCTCCCTAGGAGACGGCTAAGTCTAGAAACACGATTATCTGTTATTGTAAAAAACTACGCACACCAGCTGGTAGTGCTGAGGCATTAATTAGTTTTTAATTGTAGACAATAGACCATACGTCGTGCCTGCCTGGTTGTATAACCTGCAATATGGCTTTCGTGTACTGCTCCCATAACCTTTGTTTGCAGACACAAACAACAACTCAGAACGTAATACGCAGTCCCCTGCTTAATGTAAACGCAGGCTTTTTGGCACATAAAGAACCTTAAACTCTGCGTTCGTGTCGGAGGTATTCATTAGCCGCATTACAAAGTTTAGTGTGAGTCGATAGTAAAAATGCGCCAGTAGCCACGGCATGGCGCATAAGCTCCTGATGTCAGTCCCATTTATCCGTGTCCGTAGTCATGTTTCTTGTTTTACAATTTGTTTCTCCCGGTTTTCACGTATGTTAGAATGCGTCAAAGAGCGTGCCTTACCTGGATTCTCGTTTTCGGAGCATAACTGGGCGTCGTATTTCTCCCAGCTTCTGACCAGCACAGCTGGGTAGGGCCCTTGGACGCAGTGTACGCTAAGAGAAATAGACATAGAGGGAAATAGAGAATTAGTTTGCTAGAGGCTGTCTCCGAAAACACCTGAGATATATTGTTTCGAAAAACACCTGCATTTCCCTGCTCAATTTGACCAGCTTGTGGCGATGCCATGGTCTACAACGAGACATTCATTCATGCTGCATACCCGTGGGCATGTCTGCATTCGCCTACGTCTGTCCATCACCCAAACCCACAACCACTAAATGTCGAGATCAACGCCCAATCCTGCTGCTTTCGCCTGTTATTCGGCCTTTCCTGTCTGCAGAGCACGCGCGCTGTTCTTTGCCAGATTAGAGCACCGCACTCAGAAGTGCGCCCTCGCTATCCATACTCCTCATTTACTTCCAGCCCCCGCCCATCACGTGGCATTAGTAACATAACTGGCTCAACAATTAGACCAGGTGTGGCAGGCTGAAGAACAATAATTCAACAACGGACGGGGCCCCTCGACGCAACTTTTACTTATGGCGTTTCACGGTGTTGAAATTTGTCAGAGGACACCGAAGCCGGTCACACCATGAATCGTATTCATTACAGAACAATTTGTAACGGATACCTATTTCTAATCTTAATTGGCGTCCCGTTAGAATCACAGCCTCATCACACAAAAGCTTAGTGAGGGAGGCTCAGAAATTACGTAGAGCTGATTCCGTCGTTAATGACCTCTACCGACACTCGCTGCAAGCAACGGCAGTCTTCTAGCTTCGTCGAAATGTGAATACTCAGGTGAGGTCGTTAATGAGTCGATGCTCTGGTTGCTTCCCAGGGATGCCCGGATGCCGCGGATTCGTCTCCCACTCCGAGAGGACCAAATACATTCGAAATAAATAAAAAATATGCATATGGAATACGGCCTAAACGAGGTACGCGATGAACAGCGTCCTCGCGTTTCATTGTGCGTACCTCTGCACGCCGCCGCGAATAAGTATCTGGGGCAAGTGTGAATAATGATGGGCTTACTTTCGTGAAAATGATCCGGAACCCACTTCTATATATATATTTCGAAAATATTCGAAAAAAGTGGATTCAATTCTCCGCCTCCAAGGGTGAGAATTGAACCCCTGAAACTGTTCCACTGCAGAATGCCCCTGTAATTGAGGCCCAAGGAAAAACGTATTGATAATCCGGAGCGCTGTTGGCGCCAACAAACAACATTGCAAATGATAGAAATCAGAGTATATACGTGCTAGTATGCACTACGGAATAAGCTCGATTCAAAATATGCATGCGTGCTTCGTTCTGCAAAATGCAGCATAGTAGAAAAGTTATGCGTTGCAGTTCCTTAGCTCAATCCCAGAAATGTACTAGAAAGGCCGCGAAATTGCTGATAAAAGAATTCTGATTGCACCAGTCTGGTCCGCTGAACGGCTCATGAAAACAAAAGTCTGATCTCTTGGTGTAAACATCGCTCAACAGTTGGAGGGAGAGCGATGCTTATGTCTTGGTTGTGTGCTGCCCGCACATGGAGGGTATATCACAGTCTCCTACTCTGTGTGCTATAGCGAACTGCAATGAAACTCAGACATAGAACCCACAGGAAACATAGCCTAAATAGTGGCATTGCTTACCATTTAAGCGCAATGAAGTTTGATGTTTGATTGGTCGGGTTGAAGCGCAGGTTGCTTAGTTCACTGCAAAAAGAAAAACCATGAAAAATCACTTAAATCGCCTATCGGGCTGTCAAGCGAAAACAAATCAGAAAAATGCGAGAAGAGCATGTTACAGATAAGTACCCAAAACTGAATGACGATGTCGAAGGGAAAGGTGCACACACTGCGTTTTTTGGCGCTATTTTCAAAAATTTAAGAACTCCAAATCGCCAAAGCTTCCATCAACCTGAGCACTCTAACAAGGGGAAAATATTAACCGAAAAGAAAACAATAAGACGTTGTACTGAGCAAAGAGAGCTCGAGGCACGTCCAGGAAGTATTGTGCGTGACAAAAAAAAAAAAAAAAGCAGGATGCAGCAACCGGAGCTCTAAAAAATCTTCATTCCGCAAAGTTCCTAAAGGCGCAGTGTGCGACTAATGTTCAAGTCACCGCCGCTACAGTCATGCCGCTACAGGCCCTAGAAAACAAGGCTATGTACTTTAACCCCCTCCCTTTCAAAAAATGCTGATGGTTTGGTTTGTGTGGTTTAACGTCCCAAAGCGACACAGGCTATGAGAGACGCCGTAGTGGAGGACTCAGGAAATTTCGACCACCCGGGGTTCTTAACATGCACTGACATCGCACAGCACACGGGCGCCTAGCTTTTCGCCTCCATCGAAAAGCGGCCACCGAGGCCGGGATTCGATCTCGCGTCCTTGGGAACAGTAGTCGAGCGCCGTAACCACTACGCCACCCAGGCGGGACAGAATTGCTGATGGTTTAGCTTGATTAAACCTGTGTAAGCAAAATCTTCCGTTCCAGTTGTTACACGTGGTAAGGCTGTTTATTTACAGAAGAAAAAGCCATTGAAGCAAGATGATTTGGAAGGCACCAAGAAGTAGACAGAATAACGGAATAAAAAGACGGGAAGCAAAAATATTTGAAAAACGCCAAGAAGAAGATGATGTCGTGACGCTGGGGCTACGTCGACCCGGCCTTCACTTGGTAGCGTGCAGAGACTCGGGGTTGAAGAAGGACTGAATCTTCGAAGTTGGTAAAATATGTACAAGCAGGTTTACTGGCACTTTGAGAAAACGTATTTACAATATTTACATGAAAAAGAAGGGTACATCAGCAAAATGGCAAGCGTTGAGAGTTCATAGCGAGAAGCGACTGGATGAGCCGTTTACCCAGGGCCCAGAGCGACATTTCGTGCTCTGCAGCGTCCTTAAAAACCCCCTATGTCCAGCCCCTCTCTGAAGATGCTGACCAACCAAATCCAGGGCACGCCCCTCAGGTATCGGCATCCAATCGAACACATCACTGCACTGATGGTCTGAAGCACTGACTGGTCCGGCATTCATTCGTTGGGCGTGATCACTTCTGGCGGGAAAAGCTTGGGAACGGCGAGGAGAGGAGGTACATTTCTATTCTTCAGCAAAGAAACCACAGGCTGGTTCTGACAAGGGGTTTTACTTCTCAGAAACCCGAGTGCACGTGGCGCCGCATAGGGCTCCCAACATGGTCCCTTTTCGACAATTGCAAATCTTTCCTGCATTCCCGGGAAATCACTTAATGGCCGTATGAGTCATGCTCCTTTCTTGTCCTGCACGTCAGCGGACAAGTCACTCTGTCGTCTCCTTTGGATAGGAGGCATTCATCACTGGAGGATAGCACTTCTCGACTGGAAGGGTGAACAAAAGAAAGAAAGCACTTCCTGCTATTTCCCGCAGGGGGACGTTTCTTTGTGTTTTTCCAGACGTTCTCTTGACAGGGTCAATTTGGCATTTGCAGGTTGTCCACAAAGCAAAACATGCTTACAAAACAGGATTCCTGGAAACAGGCTCACTTAGAGCCATTGGACCATCACCACATATTCACAAAACTTATCCATGCCCACAGGCGAACAATAGAGCGCGCAATTGCGGATGCTTGGTCGTAACAGCCTCCTCCCCCGCCAGAAGAGTCTCGGAGGGCAGCAGTCCCAGCTGCTGCATGAAGAGACGACTTAATGGCCTGCACGTGAACGCTTGAAGCTCGCTGTTGCTTGTCGCGTTCTCTTGATTGTTGTAGGCCAAATTGCTCGAGCTGTCTGAAACTCAACCACATGTCTAAACAAGCACTCGGCTCCCGTCTGAAGAGACCAGGTTAAAAGAAAACTGCCATTGTTGTTCGAGAAAAGCCCACTCTCAAAACGTTCAGGACCCACGTATGCCTAGAAAACCAAACGTGCTGCTTTACATAGTCACACATATACAAGCGCACGGAAAAAAAAAAAAAAACCTGATTATCAATTTGGATACATGGTGAGGAACATCTCGGACCGCTTAGAAAGAGCGGCTAAGCGCGTCCGCATTCCCATTTAACTTCCCCTTTTTGTATCTTATTTCAAAATTGTACTGCTGTAAAATCAAGCTCCACCTAAGAAGGCGACTGTTCTTCGATGTCGCAGTTTGCAGCCAAGCCAGGGGACAATGGTCCGTCTCTACGGTGAATTTGGCCCCTCCAAGATAGCACTGCAATTTTTGAATGGCCCATACAATGCAAGCGCACTCTTTCTCTGACGCGCAATAAGCCCTCTCTCTAGAACTCAGTTTTCTGCTCAAGTAGAGCACGGGGTGCTCATTACCGTCGTCATCTCTCTGGCAGAGAACAGCACCTAACCCTCGATCACTGGCATCACACTGGACCGTGAATTCTCGGCCATAGTCTGGAGCTCGCAATACCGGACGGCTAATCAGCACAGCCTTCAGGTTTACGAAGGAGGCTTCCTTTTGTTCGTCCCAGACTACATTTGTCGGTTCTGTCTTGCGGAGAGCGTCGGTCAGAGGGCTAGCCAAAGCTGAATAGTTAGGGATGTAGTGATTGTAGTACCCAGTCAGACCCAGGAATGCTCGAATTTCCGTCTTCGTGCTCGGCCGCGGGTAGTCTGCTACCGCAGAGATCTTAACCTCGCTGGGTTTCCTGAAACCTTGACCTACATTGTGACCCAAGTAGTCCACGGTCGCCCTTGCCAGGCAACATTTCTCGGCCTTTACGGTTAGTCCAGCTTGACGCAAAAGGCTCAGTACAGCTCTTAGATGTACCATATGGTCCGCCCATGAGTCGGAAAAAACCGCAATGTCATCTAAGTAAGGCACTGCGAATGTTTCACACCCCTTTAAAACCCTATCCATGAGTCGGGAAAAACAAAATGGAGCATTTTTGAGCCCGAAACTCATCATTGTTGGCTGGTAGCTGTCCGTCGGAGTGACGAAAGCCGCGTATCTGCTGGCGCGTTCAGTGAGCGGTACTTGCCAGTATCCGCGAGTAAGGTCCAGCGTAGTCACATATGCCGCTCTACTGACCTGTTCTACTCTCTCCTCAATATTCGGAATAGGATACACTTGATCCCTGGTGAGAGAATTTAGCTTTCGGTAGTCTACCACAGGCCTAGGGTCTTTACCTGGAGCTTCTACTAAGATCATAGGCGAAGCATAATCGCTTTCCGAGGGTTTTATTACTCCCAATTCCAGCATGCGAGTTACTTCCCTATCCAGAATTTCTCTTTGCCTTGGAGAAAATCGGTAGCACCTTGATCGCACTGGCACGTCTGAAGTCAGCTCAATATCGTGCTCAGTCAAATCAGTTCTGCCTGGCCTGTCCACGAAGCAGGCCTCAAACTCTGTTATTATCTCGCCCAGATCGGACAGCTGGGATTTCTTTAGTTCTCCTCTCTGCTCCGTCTTTTTGAGAAGCTCCTGAGCGTTGCTTCCTTTTCCGCTGAGGCAAATCAAGTTGTCCCCCATCTCCTCGGGAAGGTTTAACGTTAGATTTACCACGGCTTCCCTCTGCACATAAGGCTTCATAAGATTGCAATGATAAATGCGCACTTCTTTACGCCTACCGGGAATTTTCACTGCGTAGTTAGTGTTAGAAAGCTTTGCAACGACTTCAGCCGGTCCTTCCCACTGTACTTCGAGCTTATTCTGCCTTGAACTTCTCAGCAACATCACCTGGTCCCCGATACAAAACGTCCTTTGACGGGCTGTCTTATCATAGTACACCTTGGAACGAGCCTGGGCTGACTTCATGCTGGCCTCAACGAGTTCCTTAGTGTTATGTAAGCGATTCAAGAGGTTCAGAATGAATTCTACTACTGTTGGGTCTTCTCCGCGCCCCTCCCAGGCTTCGCGCACCATTCGCAAAGGTGAGCGCAGTGACCTTCCGTACACCAACTCGGCTGGGCTAAATCCAGTGGATTCGTGCGGCACTGACCGCAAAGCGAAAAGCGCTGCAGGCAGGCAGGTATCCCATTCGCGCTTGTTTTCATAGCACAGTCCCCTCAGGACTCGTTTGAGAACAGAGTGCCATCTTTCTACGCTGTTGCTCTGCGGATGATGGATCGAGCTATGCACTACCTTAATGCCGCATCGCTCGAGAAATGAGGTGGTGAGGACACTCGTGAAAACGCTACCCTGATCACTTTGGACCTCGGAAGGGAATCCAACTCGTGCAAACACTGACAGCAGCGAATCCACTACACTCTCGGACGTCACCTCGCGCAGCGGAACAGCCTCTGGAAACTTTGTGGCTGGGCATAACATAGTGAGGATATAACGGTACCCTGACTCTGTCACAGGAAGTGGCCCAACTACATCTATTACTAACCGGTGAAACGGCTCGGTAATGATTGGTACTAACACCATCGGCGCTTTCCACTTATCTTGCGCCTTTCCAACCCGCTGGCACGTGTCACATGACCGTACAAAATTTTCCGTGTCCTTAAAACATCCAGGCCAATAGTATTCTTGCAACAGCCTCTGCTTTGTTTTCTTTATTCCAAGGTGACATGACCACGAGCTGCCATGGGAAAGTCGCAGTAAGTCTCCGCGGTACTTTTGGGGAACAACTAATTGGTCCCGCTCTACTCCGCGTTTATCCTTGAATAAGCGATACAGCACTCCCTTTCTCATCTCGAAAGAAATATTGTTTGCTGTCTTAGTGGCGCGGTGGCGCTCCCTTATCTCCTGTATCTTGGGATCATTGGCTTGCTCTATAGCTAAGTCCTCTCGGGTTCCACTTAAAAGTCTCGTGAGATTACTAGACACTGGCGGCAAGAGGTTACTCTCAAGAACGTCCTCATTCCGCGTCTCATCAAGCTCACTTTCAAGTTGACATATCTGAGATGCCTCGCTCTCAAAGTTTTCTGACCTGCTATCTTCCACATCGACCACTGTTTTAACTGCCGTTTCTTCCGCTGTGGAATTTTCTGGTATGAGCAGTGTAGCTAGTTCTCGCGCCCTTGAACGTGTTAAGGCTTGCACAACTCTGTCTCCGAACAGGATGCCCCTCTTTCGCAGTAGCATGTCCGATTTGTTGGAGAACAAATACGGATAGCACTTAGGAAGCTTTCCTGAAACGGCAGCCTCGGTTGTTAATTCGCCGAAAGGGCCCTCGATGACCACGTTCGCGATCGGCAAGCACACACTCTGTTCCTCAACTACCTGTCGGATCCATGCACACTGTCCTGTATAGTCGGAAGGCGATACATACGCCGGATGGACAACATCCATCGTTGCGGCCGAATCGCGCAGTACCTTGCAAGGCTTCCCGTTGACTACTAGGTCATGCAGGTAGGGTTCTAAAAGCTGCATATTTTCATCGCAGTCCCTGACATACGAGAAAGCAATCTTTTCTTTCCGGCAGTTGACGGCAATGTGACCCTGCTCATTACACCTAAAGCATGTGAGCGGCTTCCTAGCCTCAAGCTTATTCTTTGTGTTCTGCACGTTGGTCACTTCCCCACTTTTCTCACTGCCGTCCTTTCTAGGGAATTTGCCTGAAGAAACCTTCATTTCTTCGTTTCCAACTCTAGCAAAGTGCCTTTCCTGACGGTTTTTCACACTGAACTTGGGATTGCGGGGCCTATCCACTGCTGGGTTGCTGAATTGTCGGCGCGAAGCATACTCCTCAATAAGTTCGGCAGCTTCAGTTGCCGACTTAATTTCGCCTCTGTCCTGTAACCAATTTCTTTCTTTTTCTGGGAGGCAGTTATAAAACTGCTCCAAAAGAATTCGCTCGACTACAGCGTCCCTATCACTGTAGGAATCTGTGCTCTTTAGCCACTCGCCCAAATTTACTCTTAAATTGTACAGGAATTCAGGGTAACTCTCGTCCCTGGACTTAGTAGCGTTCCGAAAACGTTGTCTGAACGCCTCGGCGCTAAGCCTATACTTTCTCAGAAGGCAAGCTTTGACCTTCTCGTAGTTGTCCGCGTCCTCCTTGCTTAGCCGCGCGACAACCTCCGCTGCCTCGCTGGGCAGAACCGTCAATAATCTCTGAGACCAAGTGTCTCGCTGGAAGGACAGTTTTTCGCAGGTTCGCTCAAAGTTAGCCAGATACAGACCGATATCCCCTGATATCACATATGGCTGCATGTACTTTGACATCTTGAAATCTGCCTCCTTGTTGAGACGAGGTACCGCTAGCTGGGGACAATCGCCCGACCTCTTGCTCAACTCTAGTTCTAATTTCCGGAGCTCAATTTCTTGGTCCAGCTTTTTTGCTTCTCTTTCAAGCTTCTCACGTTCGTGCTCCCTTTCCTCTTTTTCCCTCTCAAGTTCACGCTCCCTTTCCTCTTTTTCCCTCTGACGTTCGCGCTCCCTTTCCTCTTTTTCCCTCTGACGTTCGCGCTCCCTTTCCTCTTTTTCCCTCTGACGTTCGCGCTCCCTTTCCTCTTTTTCCCTCTGACGTTCGCGCTCCCTTTCCTCTTTTTTTTGGGCGATGAGGTTCCATGCTTCACTGAGCTCCTCATCATCGGCTCCCAAATCTGTGATTGCCTTTATAATCAAAGGTTTTCGTGCCAAACCACTTGTATCAATTCCCAGTTCCTCACACAATTGCAACAGTTCCGGTTTCTGCAGCTTTTGTAGGTCCATGATCGCTCCGAGTGTCGGCTACTTCCAAAACAACAGTGCAAACTACCAAACCTAAAGGCGTTTCAACACTTTTTACCAGTTCTAAAATCTAACCCTGTTCTAGAACCTGGTCCACATCAGAAGAAAAGCCAAGCACTCACCCACACATGCGATCGATGTTCCGAGCTGCTCTCTTGTTGGCCGATTGTTGCTCCTGCTTGTTGCTTGAGATGCCACCTCCGATCACCAGATGTTGTGGCTTGTAGCTTCAGATCCACCTCCAATCACCAGATGTTGTGGCTTGTAGATTCAGATCCCAACGCTGGTCACCAGTTGTCGTGACGCTGGGGCTACGTCGACCCGGCCTTCACTTGGTAGCGTGCAGAGACTCGGGGTTGAAGAAGGACTGAATCTTCGAAGTTGGTAAAATATGTACAAGCAGGTTTACTGGCACTTTGAGAAAACGTATTTACAATATTTACATGAAAAAGAAGGGTACATCAGCAAAATGGCAAGCGTTGAGAGTTCATAGCGAGAAGCGACTGGATGAGCCGTTTACCCAGGGCCCAGAGCGACATTTCGTGCTCTGCAGCGTCCTTAAAAACCCCCTATGTCCAGCCCCTCTCTGAAGATGCTGACCAACCAAATCCAGGGCACGCCCCTCAGGTATCGGCATCCAATCGAACACATCACTGCACTGATGGTCTGAAGCACTGACTGGTCCGGCATTCATTCGTTGGGCGTGATCACTTCTGGCGGGAAAAGCTTGGGAACGGCGAGGAGAGGAGGTACATTTCTATTCTTCAGCAAAGAAACCACAGGCTGGTTCTGACAAGGGGTTTTACTTCTCAGAAACCCGAGTGCACGTGGCGCCGCATAGGGCTCCCAACATGGTCCCTTTTCGACAATTGCAAATCTTTCCTGCATTCCCGGGAAATCACTTAATGGCCGTATGAGTCATGCTCCTTTCTTGTCCTGCACGTCAGCGGACAAGTCACTCTGTCGTCTCCTTTGGATAGGAGGCATTCATCACTGGAGGATAGCACTTCTCGACTGGAAGGGTGAACAAAAGAAAGAAAGCACTTCCTGCTATTTCCCGCAGGGGGACGTTTCTTTGTGTTTTTCCAGACGTTCTCTTGACAGGGTCAATTTGGCATTTGCAGGTTGTCCACAAAGCAAAACATGCTTACAAAACAGGATTCCTGGAAACAGGCTCACTTAGAGCCATTGGACCATCACCACATATTCACAAAACTTATCCATGCCCACAGGCGAACAATAGAGCGCGCAATTGCGGATGCTTGGTCGTAACAATGACATAAGAAAGGGAGAAAAAGAAGACGGGACGCATGCGCAGTTGCGGCCTGTGCCAGGCACGGTGCCCTTGGCTTTATATGGCGTAGTGAATCTCCTGCTTCAAAATATTGCTGCGAACCACTGAAAGATTTGGTCGTTATTTTCAACTGTCACCAGCTCGCAGCCATATTACTGTGACTGCTGTGCAATAAAATATCATGTTCCTGCTCGTTGTCGTGAGACGCGGTATTATTACTTTTCTTGTAGCGCGCGATGCGACGAGATTTTCCCCAAGTGATCACAGCGAAATACACACAACTGCTTCTGTATTATTCGAGGTGTTTCCAATTTCATTTGGCTAGTTATCTAGATGGTTCTTATTCCACAACGGACAATCTCTGTTTGACGACTAGCGAGCACGTTTGCTGCTATGGCCGCCGCCAAGTCGCTTAGTTCCTCTTTTATTTACATGAACAATAAAGGAAACTTTTCCGACTTCTCTTTTTCATCAATTCACAGGAACCATCCGGTCGGGCGGTATACCATTGAATGTGTAACAATGCGCTAGTAACGTAACATAACGTAACTACCACGTAACATTGCGCAAAGAGCACACAGCATGTAAAACAAACTATAGGCCTGAGGAGAAGTAACACTGATGAGCGACGTAAACTCTGTAAATGTGTGTATATGTGTGTAAATGCGTAATTCAGTACAGAACACTACATAATGCAACATACGTAAGAGATATGAGTAAACAAGGAGACAAGAAAAAAAATAAGCACATTTGCGGTATACACAGCAGAGTAAATAACGAAGCTTTTGAAGTTCTCACTAACAGAAAACCAAGAATAATAAGCTTGTTCGCGCAAACACAGCAAAAGCAAAAAAAAAAAATGGTAACGCACTCACAGAAAGACAGGAGCTCTAACACTGACTAGGCCAGATCTACTAAGTCAGTAATATACAAAAATGCCACTGTCCTCAAATAATGATATAAACGACACAAGTAATTGCCTCTGCAGTGCATACGTCGGCCACCGTGCGTCGGCCACGGGCCTAATAGCCTTTGAAAATTTGGTTGGTTTAGTTGGTTTATGGGGTTTAACATCCCAAAGCAACTCAGGCTATGAGAGACGCCGTAGTGGAGGACTCCGGTAATTTCGACCACCTGGGGTTCTTTAACGTGCACTGACATCGCACAGCACACGGGCGCCTTGCTTTCCGCCTTCATCGAAAAGCTGCCGCCGAGGCCGGGATTCGATCCCGCGTCCTTGGGAGCAGTAGTCGAGCGCCGTAACCACTGCGCCACCCCGGCGGGGTCCTTTGAAAATTTAAATTTTGTTTGTGAATAGCACTGAAGTTTCTCTTAATCTGACCTAATGTTGTCATGCACCCGGTTATCAAATAATAGATGAACCACGCCCTCATTTTCATAGCCTCACACACAGAGCGGACTCACTGTGCGGTCAATAATATGAAGAAAGTGCTTCGTGTAAGCCGTTCCCAAACGCAAGCGATGAAGGAGCGTTCCTAAAGCTCTGCTGACAGAAATCGGAATATTAAACAACAAAATCTCGATGAAATGGAGATCAGAATGTTCATGATTTGGCTCAAACCACGTCTTTCGTTCATTTTCGTTCATTTCATTGCACATGGACTTAAAAATTGATGCAATGCGCCTCTCTAGAACGGAATGCCAGTAGTGGACGCATCCCCATTTGTGATTCCAGGAATAAGGCAATGTCCGGGTACTTATTGGGATACTCCTGGTTTTTGGTAGCCTTGGAAAATTCATTTATAACTTCGCATTCCAGCATAGCCTTCCATGGCATAGGACTAACCCTGCCAAGAGATTTCAGTACGGACTGAGACCCACATACGCGGGTCACGTACCGATGAGATGAAGTGGAGAGAGAAAAAAAAAGCGTACATCTCAGCAATCGTTGATTCCATCGCGTGAGACAGTTGACATGACCATCGCTCATTCAGGTGGGGAATCACAATTGCGGGAGGTGACGAATTTTGAACAGTGGAACCGTTGGCATCCACACGAATGTAACCAGAATAGCGCATGTGTATTTGGTAAGTGCTAACTTCAGAGTAGATATTGTTGCAGTGTGTAGCCGAGGTGTCGGAATATGATATTTTGGCGCTGTGCCGAACGAAAATGGCACTGAAGCTGTTGTTTTGGTGTGCTCGGATGTTATACAGGTGCTCCTGACTTTGAAGTGAGACTGTTATCTCTCTGGAACGCCCGTAACAGTTTGGTGGAGGTGGTGAGTACCACCATGTCACGGTTATCCCTTCGACAGATAACTGTTCTCTAGGGGTAACGGAAGGCCATGGGGAGTCTTCTGTGTCTCCTTTCCGAAATTCATAACTTGGAAGAAGCTGGTGGTATTGTTGATACACTTGATGTACAAGCTGAAATTTACCTAAATGTTAAAAAATAAAACATTTGAGGTAGGCCAGAGACACGACTTGTATACAGCTGCCAGCAATCGACGCACCAGAGGCAATTCTGCATTTTGAAATGAACGAAACAATAAGTTAATATTTCCAATTTACTAACTATTGCCTTAAGATAATAAATGTGATTTTCAAAGTTTAAAAGCATCTTCTCAAACTCCGAATCCATTTATTTCCAATAAAGAAAACCTCACGTGTATCTTTTTTCCAAGCTTTATAAAGAAGGCCCGCGAAATAAAAAAAATATCACGTGCCTGACACATTCGCGCGCCACGATTGTGGCGATCTCAATCGTTGTTTGAGTGAACTGTAGCCGTGCCTCGACAGCCCAGTCCCAGTGGTAGGCTGATATGTCGGCAATGGTTGCAGTAAGCGCAGTGAGCTTGCTGCAACTTGCACTGTCACGTATGCCGACTATCTGAAGCGGATGATGAAACCATCCCGGACATATTGGCCTGGCGCTGCAGAGGGACATAGGGCCGTGGAGCCATGGACACAGCTGATTGCATTCACTGAAACCCTGGTTGAAGGCAGCACAATCATAGCGCACGAATGCGCCAGTGACGTGGCGGAATTTCTATAAGAATTGGAAAAACGATATACATGATGACCTCTTTATCGAAAATAAATGTAATGCAAATTTTATCTATCATTTGCTATCCAAGTTTGCAAATAACGCATATTGTGTAAGGGTGTAGTTAGTAAAGCCGAAAAGTGACTGAGTAATTAGTTCATTGCAAAAAAATTGCCTGTGGGGCACCAGATGGCTTGCAGCTGTATACACGTGGTTCCTCTGGCCTACTTCAAACGCTTTATTTTTTAACCCTTGGCTAAACTTAACTTGGACACCCTCTATATGACTGCTATCCCGTTCATGAATTGTGGAGGCTAATGGGTGCCTTTCGTGTTGGACTATCATAAGAATATATATGCCTACTTGTTGCCAAAATTAAGCTTCGATTGAGGAAAACACAGAAAACTAGAAGGCTTTTCAGGTATGATCTGGATCAAATTCCATTAGAATATGCTGTGGAAGGGAGGAATCGATTTCAAGATTTAGATCTAGAAGACAAAGAGCCCGAAGACATGTGGACTGACGTTCGTGATATAATACAA
This sequence comes from Amblyomma maculatum, assembly GCF_055883805.1. NCBI lineage: Eukaryota > Metazoa > Arthropoda > Arachnida > Ixodida > Ixodidae > Amblyomma > Amblyomma maculatum. The sequence continues at coordinate 50,850,247 of NC_139346.1, forward strand.
GAAGTTGCTACTAAGGTAGTTCCAAAGCAAAAGAAATGCAAGAAAGCAAACTGGTTATCTGAAGAGGCTTTGCAAATAGCTGAGGAAAGGAGGATGGCAAAAGTTATGGGGGAAAGAAAAAGATACAAGGTTCTCAATGCGGATTTTCAGAAAATAGCAAGGAGAGATAAGAATGCCTTCCTGAACATACAGTGTCAAGCAGTTGAGGACAACAGCCAATTAAGGAACACAAGAGCTCTGTATAAGACAATCAAAGATATCAAAGGAAGCTCACTGAAGCCTCAGAGATAAAGAAGAATTGGCAGGAATACAGAGAAGAACTGTACAAGTAGGACCCAGTTGTGCAAACCCAACATAAGACGGTTGTGATTACTGATCTCGAGCCGGGCATCCTGAAGAGTGAAGTTGAATGGGCCTTAGCCAGCCTTGCTAAGAACAAAGCTAGCGGAATTGATGGCATTCCAGCTGAGTTGCTTCAAAACCTCAACCATGACGCTGTTAACATTCTGCATACATTATGATAGAAGATTTGGACAACCCTGCAGTGGCCACAGGCTTGGAGGAGGTCAGTTTACATCCCATGCCAAAGAAAGGCAGTGCCAAAGATTGTTCCAACTACCGCACGATCGCGCTTATTTCGCATGCTAGCAAGGTGATGTTGAAAATCCTCCAAGGTAGGCTGCAGCAGTATGTGGATCGGGAGCTTCCGGACGTGCAAGCTGGGTTTCGCAAGGGCAGAGGAACTAGAGACCAAATTGCCAAACTTCGCTGGATCATAGAAAAAGCAAGAGAGTTCCAGAACCCCATCTACTTCTGCTTTATTGATTATGCGAAAGCATTTGACTGCGTAGATCACAGCAGATTGTGGCAAGCTCTCCAAGAGATGGGAGTTCCAATTCACCTCATCTGTCTCCTCAGGAACCTGTATGAAGGGCAAGAGGCCACAGTCAGAACTGGGCATGGTCTTACTGATTGGTTTCCGATTGAGAAAGGAGTGAGGCAAGGCTGCATACTGTCGCCCTGCCTATTTAACCTATATGCAGAGTGCATCATGAGGAAGGCCGGTCTAGACGAGTCTTCAGCTGGAGTGAAGATTGCTGGAAAACGTATCAACAACCTTAGATATGCGGATGATACCACTTTAATGGCAGAAAGTGAAGTGGAACTCAAGAGACTTCTGATGCGCGTACAAGAAGAGAGTGAGAAGTTTGTGCTTAAACTGAACATTAAAAGACAAAGATCATGGCGTCTTGCTCTATCAAGTACTGGAGCATCAAGGGACAAGAAGTGGAAGCGGTGACAGATTTTCTCTTCTTGATTACCTAGGAAGGAGACTGCAGCCATGAAATTAGGAGACGCCTGCTTCTGGGAAAGAGAGCAATGGTTAGCCTTGACCGCCTAGTAAAGAGCAGAGACATTAGTCTGCCAACCAAGATCCGTATAACTCGTGCTATGGTCTTTCCAGTTTTGATGTATCGATGCGAGAGTTGGACTGTGAAAAAGGCTGACCGCCGAAGAATTGACGCGTTTGAATTGTGGTGCTACCGAAGACTCTTGAGAGTTCCTTGGACTGCCAGAAGATCAAACCAGTCGATATTATCGACCATAAACCCTGACTGCTCATTGGAGGGTCAAATTCTAAAGTTAAAGCTCAGCTACTTTGGTCATCTGATGAGAAGAGAGGAGTCGCTGGAGAAAGATTTGATGTTGGGAAAGGTTGAGGGTCGCCGGAGAAGGGGTAGGCAGCGAACGCGATGGTTAGATGGCATCCTCGAGGCACTGCAGATGAAGTTATGTGATGTTAGGAAGATAGTGAGAGACCGGAAAGCGTGGCGTGACATTGTCCATAGGGTCACGAAGAGTCGGACACGACTGAACGACTGCACTGAACTGACTGATATATGCCTACAGGTCCCCGCTATTCGTAACACTTCCAACGGAGGCTGCCTTGCCTCAGCAATAAGCAGAGTGCTGGAAGTTTCTTGAGAAAATTACAAACACTGACGGAGACCCCTAGCTAACAATGTTTGCAGTCGTTCCTCTGAGGTTAGAGACATACCGTGAAGAATATGCTGAGAGCACACAATTCTTTGACATGTGAGGACATTGTGAACTGTGAGTATAGATGACGAAGAACCGCCCCTAAGACCTCAGAGCCTAAACACGTTCACAACAGTGTTTCACTTGGCCTTCGATAGATTTTATATGACGAGCCCAAGAGACTTGTCTGTAAAGAACTACACCCAAAAATGGTGCTGCTTAGCAGAGGTTAAAGGTGGACCATTGAAACAGAGTCGGAAATCCTTCAGAGTCTTTCGATTAAAAGGAAAAGCTGCTGTTTCCTCCTAAGGGAGCTCAAGAGAGCACCATTACTGTATCTATTAAAAAGCAATAAGTGACATCTAGACCTTCTTTCAGGTAGACTGGATAAAATGTGCTGCTTTGCCAGAAACCCAAATGCGGACATCATCGGCTCATAGTGAATAGTGTAAACTAGAAGGCAGCGTTCGCGGCAAATGCGCCATCACACAGTTAAAAAAGAAAGACTTAGCACGCTGCCTTGTGGCATTTCTTGAATGAGGCTATGTTCCGCGCTTTTTCCCTCACTCTTCAGCAAGAATATTTTCCTACTATTTAAAAAGTGGGAAATTGAATGTAGCGATATTCCACTCACACCGAGGTCTAGCAAACTTAAAGAGGACACGCAGGCTTGATGTTCTTGTGAAACAAAGATTACGGCCATTGTGATGCTATGTGCCTTATTTAGGATGACGAATGATTACATTTACACGATGTTTGTGGTTACAAAAGTTCCTGCCCGTGGCGGCCGCTTTTCGATGGAGGCGAAAAGCAAGGCGCCCGTGTGCTATGCGATATCAATACACTTTAAAGAACCCCAGGTGTTCAAAATTTCCGAAGTCTTCCAATACGGCGTTTCTCATAGCCTGGGTCGCTTTGGAATATTAAACTCCATACAAAAAAAAGACCAAACCAAACCAAATAAGTTATCTTTATATAACACGAACAGAGCCAAGTTTCGCCTTCTCTACCGTGCAGTAGGATAGGTGGGTTGGCACAAAAGTCCGAGAAGTTAGGGGACACAAAATTTCATGAAGTACTTATGTGATGTCATTAAGACTGAAGTTAGCTTGGCCTCCTCTCGTCCGTCACTGCTGCTTGCCGCATACACTGAGCGCCGTGCTGCCACCGGTATTACATCTTCAATGACATATTCCAACGGCTGCTTTGTCTGTTTGCGGGGATGTTCCACTACAATAGACACACGGCTTTGAGTCTAGCTCCATTAAAACTGGTACACGTAACTGTCTTGACACGTTTGTACACAACCATGCCAATTGACTCCGAGCCGACCGGCAGTTCAACCATGTTCCTTGGTCTCATGACGTCACACCTTCATCGACAAATCAGTGCTCGATTATGTCACGTGGTTTCATGGAGTCGCCGCGTGAGGGCGCCGGCGGGTATCTGCTTCAGGAGAGTATATGCTGACGCATGAAACAGGATTCTCGTGCATCACGAGAATCCTGAGACGCAGTAGGCGTGTCCTAATTCAATGGCAGACGGCATCCTACTTCTCGCAGACGTACTTGCTCGCTCTACATCTCTCCACTGACCTTGAACATAAGCGCACACAACGTCACCGAAACTGCCGAACGCGCCAACTATCGTCGATCAGAGGCATGCTCAAATGTCAAAGGTCGATCTTTCAGAAATATCTCCTGTTTCTTTTTGTTTCTGACTTCCCCGGTGGAGTATCGCCGTCGTAAAAGGTAGATGAGAAGCGCATTCGTAACTCAACTCCTCACCTTTCTCCTGCACATAATTGGATGCCTATCCACAAATATTGCGTAGAGTGCCGAACCTTTCCTGCGGCTACGGCTTAGTTTTGTCATTATCAGATTGCAGAACTTCGAATAGTCCAAGAGCAAATGTGTTACATTTTTCGCGGCGGAGGCGTTTGGATTCTATGGCTGTGGTAGCCCCATACCCACTTACGTCACGCGAGTTTTTTGCGTATTGCGCGCCCATTCGTTTACCTTGAACGCGTAGTAAATGTCATCAAACGCGGATATTCCACAGCACACTGCTCCCTTCTTGGTTATTGCAAATTTTTGATGCCGATCAGGGTTATGGGGCTTAACTAGCAGCCAAGGTCATAAAGTGTGCCAGAGCTAGCGGAGAGCTCTATATAATTTCTTCCACTTAAGATTGTTCAACGTGCATTGACATTGTATAGCACTTTGGCGGTTTCCTTATCGTCTGCGCGGAAATGCGGTCGCAGCAACTGGTATCGAACTGCGGTCCCCCGAATCAGTAGCCGTAGTAGTCGAACACACTAACAATCGAGTTTTCCTCCATGAATCATTTCCTATCCCAGTTGGTAAGTGCGCTCAGAAAAACATGTGAAGGAATTCGACTCGCCAAACCTGCTGTTTCAATCAGTGAGCTTTCGCAGCGGGGACATTTTCCTACGCCTAAGCGCACGTATTGCTCGTATTGCGACATTGATCTCGCTATGCATGTCCCATAGACGGGGAGCAAGTGGCGCAGTGAAAAGGCCCGCAGTACGACGGCTGTGTTGGTGGGTGGTGTGTCCATGCATGCATGGGCTGAGCGGACACGACGTCAAGTCCGGAGAGCGCAGGCCTTAAATTTTTATTACGTGTTGACAGAGAGCTTCCTGCTGCCCAATGATCTCCGCGCCATGTTGTCACAACGAGCACTTCTACATAAAACCAGACGCGAAGAAACAATCGTACATTCTCAAATCGCGAAATAACGACAGCACAAATCGCAGCAGTGTGCAGCAGCTTTTCTGGATTGATGTAATGCTGAGAAGCATAATCGTCAAAGGATCTGAGAAGCATAATCGTCAAAGGATATTTCCTCCTTTGTACCAATCGCACAGAAAATTTCGAAATGTCTAATATATGTTAGGCTTTGTTATGGGACTCAAGCTCAGCTCCGGATTCGGCCAAGTGTATCGCTTCACATTCTGCCTCCAGTTCGCTGCGGATTCTGTTCCACGCGCAGGTTTGCTGCAGGATAGAAATTAAGCGCATTTTGTGCTCATGAAGTCGGCTGACAATTGACTCACCTCGCAATGACCACCTCCGGGATGGCCGCGGATACCGAGAGGGGCTTCTCGACGCCTTCTCTCCACTCGCCACCGATAGGCACGACCTTTACGGCGCTGTCGTCGGCGTCCGCCCTCCTGATGCTGTACACTTCGGCTGAACAGCCTTCGCCCAGCTTCCGGGAGGACAGGCCCTTCTCACTGCACAGGGGGAGGGACAAAGGCGCTTCTAAGCCACGCGTGTGAGAGGAGCGAAGAAACAGAAAAAACCTCCGGATCTGCTCGATCCGCAGTCGTGCCAGACTCTGCATGTCATATGACGCAGCCGGCTTCCACAGTTGAGGCCACCGTGAACCTGCCTGGTTTAATCTATCACCGAGGGCATAGAGAATGACAGTCTCACTCACGATTGAGATTTAGCGCCGACCAATAAAAGGTTCCAACGACCGTCTACGGACGCCAAATGTTTCGTTCATTTTCTTTTCAGACCCTATATTTCCTAGCCGAAAAAAATTGCCGACCACGGTCGAGCGCGTACCTGAGCCCGCATGACTCCCAACTGACTCCAGTTGACCGGGTTAAGTCGGGGACCAGTGGTTAGTGCGATCATCGTCACAGTTTCGGCCAGGGCGTAAAGACACGAAATGTAATTTTAATATAGTTAATACTTTACATTTCCAGTTCCTTAACCACTACAACGAATTGGAAATAAAAAAGAATATGGGCAACAAAGGCTTGATAGTTATGCATAAAAGGCAGAATAACGAGGGTGTCGGTATGTTTACACCATGGGTATAAACATCTAAACAGCTCCAGAAGATCAGCCGCTGAAGAGGCGCAAGTCATCGGGTTACCAAAACACTGCAGTGCGTCAGTTGCGCAATAAACGTAGTCGACATGCTCTGTATATATGCAAACACTTTTGATTCTGGAAGAATGTCAAAGGCAGAGATTTTGAAAAAGTGTTTAATTACTCAATAAAGGTCAACTCCGGTGGTGTTTTTATTATTTCAGCTACTGAATGCAATAGATTTATCGATGTGTCCTCACTCAGACACACGCACAAAAAAAAAAAAACGCTCTTCAAAATTCTAAGTGCAACTAATTTTAAAATGGAATAACAGCAAATCGAATTCGAAACTAGTTTCACGGACAAAACCGACGTTCCAGTTGACGAAACGGTGACGCCCCATACAGTATTGGAAAACCTCGTGCATGGATCGGATGGTGGAAATAGGTCTGGAAACTACGATGCAGTACATAAAATGGCCGGGATAGCCTGTTAATAACGGCCTCGAAATTTGACGATCACGCGAAGGTCAGCCGTAACGCAGGTATAATGCTTGTGGCGTCACAAACACAGTGTTTCCTGCAGAATTCGTTTGAACGGAGGCCACGAAACAGCACATTTTCAAATTGAGTTACGCGCTTATCAATTATCGCATGGCGTCCAAATTTGAAGGAATGCTTCAGGGCGAAGAAGAAAACCTACAGTAAAAATTTTACCTTAATATGCGAATGGCTGAAAACCTTCGGAGTTGTCCTTTAAAGTCCGCATATTCGCAGCAATGCGTCTACAAGCTTCCTTGTGCATCATACAGCTGCACATAAATGGATTATAATGGGATTATCGCTTGGCAATGGTTGCAGCTGAGCAGATAATATTGTGGATTTGTACCGGTTTTAATTGCTTCTGAAAAAAAAAATGAGCTTTAACGAATCATTTTGGGCAACAAACGATGAAATAAGCATACGATAGCGCTGTCGTCGCGAAAAAAAGAAGGTAAAAAAAAAAGACAACCGCAACTAACGAACAGCTCAAAAACACCACTGAAATACAACTTTTACACGGCAGCTTCATGGTCACGGAGACAGTGACGGCAGTAATCGTGGGCCGAAACAAAAGCAGCCAGGCGTCCCAGCTACGTCGTTAGTTTGCCAGAAACCTTTTATTCTCCGGTATATTCGATCCAGATTCCTCATTGCCTCCTGTCAGTGAATGAACGTAATCTTTAGTAACTTCAGGCAAAGTTGCGTCTAGAGAAACATTTGTAGACTCTCGCGACTGTTAATAGAGTTACGTAAGAAATGGCAGCAAATTTATCTTGGGACAAATGCGAAGCATCTGCAGCAGCAATACGATTTAACCCCTTTCAGTGTAGGCTTCCTCAATGCGACAGCATTACTTTCCTATGTTAACTCATTTCTGTCCGCAGACCGCGACAGCAAAATCGTGTCTGCAGCAGTTATGAGTAATTGAGAAGCAGTAGAGGTTAATGAGTAACTGCAATCGATAGAGGATGACGTAATGTTGTGTCCGAGAAAATAATTAGGCCAATAATTAAATTAAGTAATTAATTACAGGCAAATATGTAAACGCTGTCCGCAGCAGTTGTCAGTAACTGAGAAGAGGTAGAGCTTAATGAGTGGTGTCAATCGATAGAGGGTGACGTAGTGTTGTATTCGAAAAAATAATTAGACCAAGAAGTTAATTAGGTAATTAATTAGACGCAAAAAATGTAAAAGACGAAATTAATCTCTTGGCGCCACATTTGAAACTATAAAATACTAAAATAGTTAATTAAATCAGTCAATTAAGGTGACGTCACACAACCTGAAGTCGAGCCAAAGAAGGGCATAGGAAGGGATTGGCGTGTAATTCGAAATTACCGAACAGTAAAATGGGTAAATAAGAAGTGAAATAATGTGACGTCAAGGATGTGACGTCACACAACCGGAAGTAGAGCCGAAAAAGGGCACAGGAAGGGATTGGCGCGCAACTAGCGCAATAAGCAACTAGAATAGGAGAAAGCGTTGCTGGGCGAGTCGGTCAATCATGACAAATAAGGTGAGTTTTTTCAAATAAAAATCACTCGCGAGTCTACGCTTGTGGTGTTCTCTTCTGGTCCTTGTCTTTTTGTGCGCAGTACCCTCCTTTTATTTATCAGGCAACTAGAAGCAACCAGAAGCAACCAACACCAGCATCCGTGCTTTTGCATTACTCCAATTTAGATTCTGCAGTGCTCTTTTTGTTTTTCTGGAAGAGACGTGCTTAGATGCAAGAAGCAGTTTCAGTAGGTCAGAAAAAGTAAAACAAAAAAGCAACTTATGAAAAACATATTTGGAAGATAGGTAGAACAGCGATGCAACCATTTTGCCTCGTCGCTAATATCGATGAGCGAGCCAGTGGAGGGTTAGAAATGCAACTTGAGAAAGAGAATAGCCATCGCTAGCCATATCTGCAATTTCTTTTTCAAAGTCACACAGCCTTCAGAAAGACGTCAGCGAAATCCACGAGTGAAGCACACAGTGCTAATGCACTAAAACATACCTTCGCGGTCTATGCGACTCTATTCTTCAGTGTTCATTTTTTGCGCTAGGATGCCCATCTGTAAGACGACTCCCTTTTTCACGCAAATACATTACTTTGGTTGGACACCAACTTTTTCATTTTCTAAGGGCAGAACAACAACAACGACTCTTACTTTCGCGCATAGATAAGTTTTTGTTAGACGATTCACTTCATGCAAAAATGCCCACCTGAGCCTCAGGGCCTCTTCAAAGGTCACCGGACTACTCTGGCCGCAGAGCTTCAGCAGCTGGCTGAGCGCGTCCACATGTCCGCCCTCACTAAAGCGGTGTGGTGTCTCATTCTGCGTTGAGCCGAAGGAAGATTATTTCCTCCATCTGTCCCGCGCTTATCAGTGAGCCATACTGTATGTGTCAGAATTAGGCCCACACTTGTGAAAACACAACCAGCATTCTTGACAAACCATACAAAAAACAGTTATGCGGCACTTGGGAAACATACCTTTTACCACCGTATCTTGATGTATTGTGTTTGTCGTGCCCGTAATTTAAGGACCACCGAAAATTGTGTGTGGGCTGTTTAGTACAGACTAGTATCAAGCATTGGACACTGCTTTGTTTCATGAGTATGCCTCATCAATTAGTTACACTAAATATTAAGGGGTACACTTAATTTTCAGCTCGCCGGCTTGACGCAGTGGTTAGGGCGCTCCACTATTTTATTATTTATTTCAAGATACTGCACGCCAGTATTCCGAGCCTAGCAGGAGTGGCATACATATATACAGCGCACAAGAAATGCAATAAATCGCACAAAGCACCCGCAAAACTAATTCAAACAGAAGCAATGTAATGACATGAAATGTGTTGACCAACAGCCGGGGAGACAAAAAAGGAAAACATGAAAAACACTTGCGTGATATCATACTAACAATACATGGCCTAAAAAACTCCGACGCTACTGTCAACCAAACAGATGTTGCTGTAGAGCCTGGTCAAAGTCTGGAGATTGAGTTAAGCTTTTTGGAAGAGTGTTCCATTCAGAAATTATCCTTGGATAAAAACTATGCATAAATGATTTTGATTTTGCATAAATTGGCTGTAGTGAGGAACTATGGTGATGACGTGTCCGCCTAGTTTTGGGAACTTTCACACACGGTGGAGGACTGAGGTTTAGTTGGTTGTTTAAAATTTTATGCGAGTTTCTAGAAGCTGAATGCTGTTGGCGGTCATGAGGTTAGTAGGAGAGTCAGTTCTTTGATATTTATTAAAGATGAACCTCACCGCTTTTCTCTGTATTTGTTCAATTCGATAAATGTGTTTATTAGTGCGAGGATCCCAGATGATCGAAGCATACTCAAGTTTAGACCTGACATGTGTGGTGTAAGCCAGTAGTTTAAGATTGGATGGGACATCTTTGAGTTTACGTCTGATAAAACAAAGTTTCTTAAAAGCAGATGAACAAATATTTGAATTGTGAGCACTCCAGGAGAGATTATTGGTAATAGTAATGCCAAGATATTTATAACAAGAAACTTCGAAAATGAGACAGTTGTGTAAGCGGTGCTGAAATGAACTGACTTTCTTTTAACGAGTTACTCTTAGAAGCGCCGTTTTTTGCGTGTTAAGTTCCATACACCAGTCTTTACACCACTGTTCTATAGAAAAAAAAAATAGATCGCTGCAATAGCACGTAATGCTTTTATAAATAATACAGTCATCCACAAACAGTCGAATGGAGTCAGGAATTACTTGGGTTAAGTCCTCAATATATAATAAAAAAACAAAACAGAGGGCCTAACACACTGCCCTGAGGCACTCCGGAGCTTACAGATCAAAAAAATTTCCATTAATTTCTACGAACTGATATGTGTTATTAAGGTATGAACTTATCCAGTATATAAGGTAACTCGGGAGACCAATGTATCCTAACTTATAGAGTAATTTTCCGTGCTCAACTTTATCAAACGCTTTGCAAAAATCTAATAGCATGTCAACTTGACTGGAGTTAACGAGTGTCGTAGCAAATTAGTGTACAGTGGTTACCAATTGCGTGACAGTGGACATTCCTGCTGATGGGGCGATAAAAGGTGGTTTTCAGCTAGGTAAGCCCAAATATAACCAACCAGAATATGCTCTAGTAGCTTGCAACATGTGGACGTTATAGATACGGGTCTGTAGTTAGACACTGAATTTATCTCCCTTTTTAAGCAATGGTACAGCATGTGCCCGATTACAATCAAAGGGTACTTTACCAGTACCGATAGAAACTTGAAAAATCTTTGCCAGAAAAGGTGCAATCTGCGGAGCGTAGCGTTTTAAGAATGAATTATGAACAGCATCTGGGCCTGGGCTTTTCCTTTATCCAGGTTGCGTAACAAAGTTAGCACTCCTTCAGCCGAAATGACAGGTACATCCTCAAAATTTATCTGTGAGTTTAAGGGATTTTGCTCACTGCGAGTTGAAAAAACAGTTTGAAAGTAGTCATTGAAAATCTGTGCAATTTCTCTGCTTTCATTTACAAATCTACCATTTACCCTACGTTTCTTAATATCGTCCTTGTCTTGAGCGAGATAACGCCAAAATTTAGACGAATCGCTCTTTAAAAACTGAGGAAGTTTTGTATTGTGTCAAAAGGATGCGGGATCCAATTCCGGCCTCTGGCAGCCGCTTTTCAACGGAGGCGTAAAGCAAGGCGCCCGTGTGCTGTGCGATGTCAGTGCACGTTAAAGAACCCCAGGTGGTCGAAATTTCCGGAGTTCTATACTACGGCGTCTCTCATAGCCTGAGTCGCTTTGGGACGTTAACCCCACACGCCAGCCATAAACCAAACTTAGCTTTCACCATTACGGATCCGACACGATAGTCTTGTTGCTTGTAGGCGCAACTCCTGCTTGCTTAATGACCATTCGCTTAACTTATGGCTGCAGTATATCATACAATCTCATTGGTGCACAGACAAAAGCGACCATTTTATCTAGCTACCGATTGCAAGCGACCATCCGACATATATACAGGGTTTGAGTTGTGTTTGTGGAATATATTAAAAAAAAAAAACATTTCTTAAAAAAATATTTTCTTTAATCTACTTCCATGTCGGAGTTAGAAATAAGTGTAAACGTATATCTAAAGAAATTTCATTTGTGGCTAGACAATAATAACCTCAGTTTAAACCTGAACAAAACTAACTATATTATCTTCAGATCTATTAATGCACTTATTTCTCAACCTATCAACATACAATATGTAAACACGACAATAAGCCATGTCACTAATCAAAAATTTTTTGGCGTCTGGTTTAATGAAACCCTCTCTTGGAACGTTCATATTTCTAAGCTAACTACAGAACTATGTAAAACTATTGGATGCCTCTATAAGATCGCACCTTTAATACCTGTTTGGCTTAAGCTAGCTATATATTATGGCTTTTCCTATTCCAAGCTATTGTACTGTATTTTAATCAGGGGAACGATGACAAGCGGAAATATTGAAAAAGTTTTTCTGGTCCAAGAAAGAGCCTTGCGGGCATTGGAAGGATTTTATGGGCTACCATTAAATTTGCCAACAGGTACACTCTTCAGAAATTATAGTTTACTAAACCCCAAGTAGACTTATAGCTTTCGCTGGCTGCAACATATACACAAACATCGATTATATGATGCCACTAATGACAACGAGATACCCCTTCCTCAAAATAATGAAAGAATTGTACCAAGGATCCGTACAAACTACGGCAAACCGAGGTTAAAATATCAGGCACCAGACATTCTGAATGTGCCTTAAAACTAAGTTTAACCTCTCCCTCAACAGATTTAAGATAAAAATAAAGAAGTATATATTAGAAACTGAGCAACTACAAACATAAACATTGCGTAAGATTCTCTAGATTTTAGCATTTATTTGTTACTCTTTTTTGTTTATTGTATGCCTTTTTTTAAGTTTCCGCTGTCACTCATTAGTAAACATTCAATATTTGTATGATTTGTGTTCTCTGTGCCTTTCCACACGCTTTGCATATTGTTATCACCCCTATATTATAATTTTTTACGTATCTAGTGTTCCACTGAGAATGCAGTGCTTATTTACTTGCATTTTCATGCTATTATGTTTTCATGTATATTATATAGATTTAGTGTCCTTTTTCACCTGGGTTTGTGTACACATTGTCACCATTTCTTTATTTTTTTTTCCGTATTAGTATCACGCTTTTGCATTTTTGGTGTGTGTTGCGCACCGCTTCCACTGTTACAGGTGCTGGGACCTCGACAGGCCAATTGGCCTTTTGTCCCGGCCCCCTCTTTCTGTAGAAAGAAAATAAACTTTATCTTCTTCTTCTTAAAAGCGATTCAGGCTGTGAAAGACCCTCTAGTGAAGGGTTCCGAAAATTTCCACCACCTGGGTTTCTTTACCGTGTGCTGATATAGCACAGCACATGGATGCTTTGGTTTGCAGCACGAAAGAAACACGGCCGGGATTTCAATTCACATCCTTGGGTACAGCAGTTGGGTACCCTAACCGCTGTGCCAATGCTCTGGGTTAACAGATACGAAGCCGCACTCCAAAAAGCCATACGAACGCGTGCCTGCATGGCCTAAGAGTAACCTGCGTGACTCGGCATCTAGACCACTGGAGGCTGATTGTTATTCCACCTTCACAAATCAAATGAGAAACCCGAGTTTGCGGCTTCTCCCAACGTTGTGGCAGCATCTGGAATTGTTACGATGCACAACCCATCGTCCACCAGTGCTCGGCCATGACACCTACCAACTACCACTTGCCAAAGACAAAGGCAGAAGCCTTTCAGGCTCATGGTGCGTCGACAGAAAGTGACCGGTGGACGCGTCATCAGGAAATGTTCGCCATATAAAGAGATATTAAAGGAAAAATGATCGATAGTGATAGTGATTAATAGAGATTAGAATGGATATTGGTAGATGTTATAATTAATAATAGTGACTACTAATAACTTGTAATGCCCCATATGTCAAACGAACGCTTGTAATGATCAAAACTGATTAGAAATGTCTAAAATGTTTAGTAATGAGAAGTTCTGCATAAAGAAAGTAACAAAATTCCCTCAAAGAAAGGTGTTAGCCAAGGAGGCACACTCTCCCCAGTACTATTCACAGCTTGCTTAGAGGAAGTATTCAGAGACTTGGAATGAGAGCAGTTAGGGATAAGGTTTATTATTACAGCGCAAAGACGGCACAGAACAAGAGGAGGACGCAACAGCGCTGCTGTGTCCTCCTCTTCTTCTGTGCCGTCTCTGCGCTGTAATAATGAATGTATGTAACCAACTCGCCCAAAATGTTGTATTAGGGATAAGGGTAGATGGAAGATACCTCAGTAATCTGCGATTTGCTGATGACATTGCCTTGCTAAGCAACTCGGGGGATGAACTGCAAATAATGGTTGATGACTTAGACAGGAAAAGTAGAAAGGTAGGCTTGAAAATCAATATGCCGAAGACTAAGGTAATGTTCAAAAGCCTCGGGAAGGAACAGCAGTTTACATTAGGTAGCGAAATATTGGAAGTAGTAGGCGAATATGTCTACTTAGGACAAGTAGTAACCGCAGATCCGGACCATGAAAAGGAAATAACAAGAAGAATAAGATTGGGATGGAGCGCATTTGGCAAGCACTCGCAGATTATGTCTAGCAGCTTACCGGTATCGCTTAAGAGGAAAGTATACAACAGTTGCATCTTACCTGTACTCACCTATGGGGCTGGAACGTGGAGGCTAACCAAGAGAGTTCTACTTAAGTTGAGGACAACCCAGAGGGCTATGGAACGAAAAATGATAGGGGTAACATTAAGAGATAGGAAGCGTGCAGAGTGGGTCAGAGAAATAACTTAAGTTACCGACACTCTAGTAGAAATTAAGAAGAAGAAATGGGCATGGGCAGGCCATGTAGTGCGAAGAGAGGATAACCGATGGTCGCTTGGGGTAACACACTGGATTCCAAGAGAAGGAAAGTGTAGCAGGGGGTGGCAGAAAGTTAGATGGGCGGATGAGGTTAAGAAGTTCGCGGGGATCAAGTGGATGCAGCTAGCACAGAACCGGATTAAGTGGAGAAATATGGGAGAGGCCTTCGCCCTGCAGTGGGTATAGTCAGGCTGATGATGATGATGAATGAGAAGTAATGACTAAAATGAGTAGTAATCACTACTCCTAATATTACTAGGCTTTCACTGTTCAGCCCTGAAGAGAGATCGTGAGAGACCCTGTAACGTTTTACAGCGAAAGTCTCGCCGCGTCAGCACAGATAACGTGGAACAGGAGGAGCGGACCTCTTTAGGAATACGTGACGTAATACAAGACTCGCGGCAGCGGCAGAGACGCGCGCCGCCGTTGGCGCGGCTGCTACTTGCTATCGCCGTAGCTGCTGCGTTGAGCGCAGCCTCGCCACGACCGCACCACTCGACTAGACGCTATGTAACCGTGCAGCGTAGACACCATCTTGATGCTGCCTTCGCTCGCTTAATAAAAGGCGGGGTCGGTCCGCTGCCTATCAAGTGTCTCGCTATGGATGAAGCAGGTCACGTCCTCGAGAATATGTACCCGCAGAAGTCGGGACGAGTCTGATCATCCGGTCGACAGCTCCTAACCATGCGAGGTATTTAGCAAGAGATAGGGAGCGAAACGCGCTAAACGAACAGCCACTCCGAGCTGGGAGTAGGAGGAGAGCGGCGCTAGGTGCGCGCTCTCTATCAGTGGATGCCTTTCTACGAAAAGATAAACTTAGTATCACTGTTTGCTACCTCGGTAGCTTCAGAAAAAATATGCATTTAATGTACTGCTCAGCTTGCGTTGTGAATGATGCCCTGAAACCAGAGGATAACCCCGATGTCAACCTTTTCAATGTTTTCCTACCGAATGCAGTCCAGCTGCCCCGCGTCATAAAAGAACCGTCCAGCCTAGAAACGCAGTTACCAGCGTGGGAATTTTCAGGTAACAGAAAAACAAGCGCAGCTGACAAATGGCACGTTTCCGCTGTGCACGTGGTGAAAGCAGGAATCTAGTTTGGGGAACGTGCCCAAGGTGGAAGCGGCTAGGCGTTTTGGCTGCTGTCATGGTATGCCTGGCGCTTTAACAACACGTTAATATCCTTCCCTGGATGTAGGGGTAGATCCCAGCTATGCACTAAAGGCCCAGTGCCACCTCATCGTCTTTTGGTATACGGCACTTAATAATAATGAAGTCAGGGAGAGCAACGAAACGTCTAATTTGGTGATGTAGACTTGTAGAAAGTTACTGATGATGGAGGGATGAGCAGGCTGAGCGTTCGTTGCTACTTTGTTCTTTTATCCTGGGTATCTTTGTCTGGTATTGTGTCTGCGGTGTCCATTAAACGTCTTACCGACTGGCCGTCCTCGTCGGTATGCTTCGTCATCAACAACACCACCACCACCATCACCATCATCACCATTAGCCTGACTATACCACTGCAGGGCGAAGGCCTTCAAATTAACCCAGTCCTGCATGGCTAGCTGCATCCACTTGACCCCTGCGAACTTCTTGATGATGAAAGGCTGAGAGAGAAGAAATATGATTTCGTGATGGTTAAATTATTTCAAGGAGGGAAAGGACAAAAAAGAATATGCATTCTTGTGTTATTCAGCACTACGCCAGAGATGAGAGGAGGACAGAAGGAGAGGGAGACCGCGGTTGGAAACTGGATATCACAAAACTATGATCAACGTGTCGTATAACGCACATATCAGCGCACACATTCCAAAGTGTATGTATGATAATGGAATCGTATCGACAAAGGCACACGAGCAGGCAACCGCATCGCAATGAAGACCTCAACGTGTGCCCAAGGGACATGCGACCAAGACTTCATGCGCACGACTAGATAATAACTGTAAAGCATACCTGGTTTCCTTCAGCTTCCCACGCGGACGGCTGGCCAGCTGAGCCTCCTTGGGTGCACAAGCTCGCGATGGCCGAAGAAGCTGACGTTGTGTTGGACACGAGCACCCGCTCCCGGTAGTTACCCAAGCCGAAGCGAATCACAACGCTCCTGCAAATGTTTATAAATGAAGGCGACAGTAAAATGCGAGGACAAAAGCGGCATCATAAGAGGTGAGAGAAGTTATTGCAGTGGTGTAGAAGTAGAACTACTGCCTCGCATGCAAGAAGACCGTTGTTTGAATCTCAGTGCCACGCAATTCTCCACCGGATAGAAAAAAAATCTGCAAGTTGACGTAACTGCATAAACAGGTCTATGATGTGCCCTGATACCAGTGAACATCCTCAGAGAGGCACTCCATCACCAGAATGGGATATGGCCACCTTAGTGTAGCAACGAGCCACAATCCTCATGAATACTCATATAAACTCCGGGCTCTCAGTCCACAGCGACTGCGGAAAAACTGACCAGGCCGGCGGTCAGACCTGTGGCGCTGCGGAAGGTGCTAAGAATATCTGGCTCCAAATAGGCCGCCATTGGAGACTGACCCTTGCAGCGTTTAACGCTAGAACCCTAGCCACAGTGGTGCTAGCTTACGTGCTATTCGAGGAATTAGCAGAAATGAAAGGAGTTATTACAGGGCTTGGCACATATTGTACAAAAGGGCAGATGTGTACTGTGTTATCGATATTGAGCGAACAGAAAATGAATGTGAGTAGGGCTCCTTATTAATAAGCATCTAGCTAATAACATACACCATTTTACAGCATGAATGAGAGGATGGCAGATATTGTAATTAAGCTTAATAAGCGGTATAAACTGAAGGCTGTATAGGCCTACGCATCTACATGTAATCATGATGATCAGGCAGTCGAAAGCTTCTACGAAGATGTAGAATCAATAAAGGGGAAATTAAAAACACAGTAGTCTGTGCTGATGGGCGAAATCAAAGCCACAATTGGCAAAAAGCATGCTGGATAGCAGGCAGTGAGTGAATATGACATGTTTTAGGAATAGCAAGCCGCAATTACCGCAGAATAATGAATTTGTTCTTCATCAAGCGGAACAACCGGAAGTGGGCATGGAACAGCCATAACGGGGAGGTTAAAAAATAAACTAACCTAATTCTGTGTTATAAACCTGGAACTGTGTAGAATGTAGCGGTAGTCGAAAAGGTGCGACGCACTGACCACCGTATGGTATTTAGTTTTGATTTCAAAAGGGAACGGTGCGGGTTAGCAATTAAGAAGTCCACTAATAAATTAGCGATGAGAGGGAACGACAAGGATTCGGGATCGCGATTCAAACCGATATTCAGATTTAAATGAGGAAGATGATTGTAAAGTAGTAGAAATGAATGTTAATTCCACAAGTATCAATAATGAATGCGTGGTCGAAATAGGTGGTAAACTGTTTAAGCAGACAAAAGCTTTGATTAAGAAACGGCAAAATATGAAAGCTTCTAATCCAGCAGACATGATAGAACTGGTACAGCTATTTAATCAACAGGGATAATGTGTTCGACGTAAGGGAATATAAGTATGATAAAATCAAGCATGCATTAAAGAATGGCGGTAGCCTGAAATCGGTTAAGTGAAAATCAGGCATAAGCAAAAATCAGATATGTGCACTAAGGTCCAAGGTGCGCAATTACATTATTAGTATGGACAAGATAAAGTAGCCGAGGAGTCCCGTACTGACCTAAACAGAAGCCGGAGTATAGTGAGGACAAAAATGAGATTGACAGAAGTAAAGAGAATTAGACGTTTCACCAGTAACGAGGCTAAGAAAGCTTTAGAAACTATAAAATGGGGGAAAGCAGCTGGGAAGGTTAAGGTAGAAAGGTGGAAAGTTGGGCGAGTTCAATATGATTCATGAGTAGCTAGGTCATAGGTCAAATTATTGAAGCTAACTACATCGTGAAGGATAATGCAGCTACACATTTGTCAGACAGTGGGTATATCGTGTTGAAAAACTGGCTACTCTGTATACCAATGTCTCATGACATCAGCGGTACCAGAATTCTGGAAGAGCTCTAACATTTACCTAATCGGTAAGAAAGGGGACACTTAACAAAAATTATACACCCCTCAGCTTACTATTCGTTAAGTACAAAGTATTCACGAAGCTGATTGCTAATAGAATCAGGGAAAACTCCAATCAACCGAAGGATCAAGTAGGCTTTCGGAAAGGGTGCTCTATCATCGATCGTATGCATCTATTAACCAAGTAATAGAAAATTTGCGGAATATAATTAGTCCCTACAGACAGCATTAAGAGATAACCAGAAAGCATTTGAATCACTAGAAACCTCAGCAGTCACGTAGACATTGTGAAATCAAGATGCAGATGAGCTACATGTGAAAGTACTGGAAGACATCTACAGTGGCTACACAGGAAGAATCATTCACCCTAAAGAAGGTGATAAAATTCCCATAAAGAAAAGTGTTAGACTAGGATACACGATCTCTCCAGTACTATCCATCGCTTGCTTAGAAGGATCCACCGACTTGGAATGGGAGAAGTCAGGGATAGGCGTTTGTGGAGAATATTTCATCATTACGCAATTCGCTGATCAAATTGTCTTGCTAAGCGACTCAAGGGTATAATTGGAAATAATGATTACTGACCTAGAGAGGAAAAGCAGGAAGGTAGGTATAAAATTAATTCTCAGAAGACTATGGTTGTGTTCAACATCTTTGCAAATGAACCGCAGTTTAAAGTAGTTCGCCAGACACTGGAAGTCGTAGGTGAATGTATCTACTTTGGACATACAGTAGCTGCAGATCCCAAGCATGAAACAAATAACTAGGAGAATAAGTTCAGCATTTGGTAAGATTCTCGGCAACGGACTAGCCTGGATTCTCGTTATTTGATTGTCTCTGCACACTGTCACGGTTTCGGTCGCTATTTTTAGCGAGAGTGTCTTGCTCAAAGCCAGTGTTTCTCAAATGGGGGATCGCGAACCCCAAGGTGCCCCCATATCAACGCCCAAAGAAAAAAAAATGCAGGCTTAAAAGACCAGAGGTGCAAAGGCGACTTTATTTTCGCAAAGAGAAAGAAGCGCAGGAGGAGAGCGGAGAGAGTGTATGCGCAGGAGTCCGTGGCGCTTGTTTACGCTGGAATCGGTGAAAGTCGAGATCTGGCCACACTGCTGGATGGGGCTGTAACGCAAAGCATCTCGGGTGCCCGAAGAGTGATCGGGGCGGGGTTTATAGGAGTTGAATTACGTACTGAAGCCGACGCTTCGCGTTTTCCCCACGTCCGCTGCTGACCGTGGCGTGCTGGCTTATTAACTGCAGCTTTTTAGAGACCAGTTTAGCCTTGATTGAATTCTGACGGACAGTGATATATGAGCGCAATACAACGAGACAAAGAGGAAAAGTGTTGCGCTCATATTGCCGCGAAACCTTCAAAACAGTATTTGTTGTTTTTTAACAGCCGCCGGCATACAGGCTTATCACTCTGATTCTGGACCGCGTATCCGTTCCGTAATCTTTGTTTGTTAATGCTCGATGTCGCGAGTCACACCTTTATCAGTTTTGTTGTAGCGCAAGATGCACCGAGATCTGTCTCGAAGGTTCCGGCCACTTGGGTGTCTTTCCACAATGTTCCAGCCCGTGCTGGTAGCTGTTTGCGACGTTATCTAGATTGTTCTGTGCAGCCTTAAAATTGAGCGTTGCCGAGTGTGACGGGCATTCTTTGTTCGACGATCGACGAGCACGTTTGTTTATATCGCCGCCGCCGATTTGCTTAGTTCTTTTGCGGGCGCAAGTCAGCCCAAATAAACAGTTTCTTTAGTGCAATCATCGACCCTTCAATTGTGTCGTCGACCTCGTCACCACTACGTGACATCTGGTGGAGGTGCTGCCTTTGATCCTTCAAGCGAAGACCCAAGCCGTGTTCCTGTCGCCCTGGAAGACCAGCCTACAGGTCACCGAGCCAGCCGCCGACTTCAAGGCCTAAAACCCGAACACGGTCTGCTGCTTGACCCCAGTCGATCTCGGGAGGCATCGGCGCTGACAATGGCCCAGCCTACTGCACCGGTTATTTTCGTCCAACCCCGGGAGCCCCCCTGCTTCCATGGACTACCGGATGAAGATGCGGGAGATTGGATGGACCTTTTCGACCGTGTGGCAGATTTCAACGGCTGGAATGACGCCGCGAAACTTAGGCAAGTCTACTTTGTTTTTCAAGGACATGCCCGAGTTTGGTTCGAAAATCATGAGGCAAATATGAAGGATTGGGAGACTTTCAAGGAAGAGTTTCTCACTGCCTTTTCAAGCATCGTCCGAAAGGAAAGAGACCAGGCGCTCCTTCAGTCAAGACTGCAACTTCCTAACGAGTCTGTCCTGGCGTACGTTGAGGAGATGAAGCGCCTCTTTCGCCGCGCCGACCCTAACATGACTGAAGGTGAGAGAGTCAAACTTTTAATGCGAGGCGTCAAAGAATCGCTTTTTGGAAATCTTGTCCGAAATCCGCCAAAACAGTGGCGGAATTTGAAACGGAAGCGTCTGCCATCGAGAAGACGCTGTACACCCGGATGCGCCACTACGAGCTGCCACTTCAGCCAGACTACTCAAGCCACTACCCCAGCGCATCTACAAGTGGAGAGAACCTTCGTGACCTCATCCGGGAGATCGTGCGAGAGGAGCTCCGCCGAATGCAGCCATCATCGCAACAACCCCAGGTGGCGACGCTCGCGGACGTCGTCCGTGAAGAAGTCCAGCAGGCGCTGGGCGTTCCTGAAGCGACGGCTGCGACTTTTCCAGCACCAGAGGCAACAGCGATGAACTACGCTGGTGCATTACGTCGCCCTCCGCCCCAATGTGATGACTTTCCGAGCCCTCGCCGCTACCGGCCTGTTCCTGAAAACCGCCCCTTGGCTCCCGCCCGCCAAGCCTACCAACGACCAACAAGCCCCAGGAAATGCGACGCATGGAGGACAGCGAACAACCGGCCATTATGCTTCCACTGCGGTGAGGCCGGCCACATTTTGCGGCACTGCCCGTACCGACGAATCGGTCTCCGCGGATTTGCAGTCGACGCTCCACGACCACGCCCAGGTGAACGACCGCAAGAAATCGACAGCTATCTGCGTAGCGGTGAGATTGCGCCACCAAGCCGTCGATTCAGGTCTCCATCGCCGTACAGGGCCCGCTTTGCGTCGCCAGGACGTAACTATGATGATAGTGTGCGCGGAAGGTCCCCAAGCCCCCGTAGGGGAAACTAAAGGCAGCAACCTTTGGAGGTGAGGTTGCTCAACGGCGAAAAGACGAAGATCCGCCGCCGCCGACGACCACTAACGATGACGCAACCATTTCATCGCCGCTCCACACGACGACATCGACGACAACACGACCAGAGTGCAAGCAGACACCGCCGCCCAGCGAAGTAACAACGGTATGCCCCGGACATGACCTGAAGAAACGACGGAGCCGAGATCGGACACTAAGGCCCACGTGCAATGCGAGGACGCGAACAAGTGACCTTGAAGTTGATGTCGACGGTCGCAGAGTCACTGCCCTAGTAGACACCGGAGCTGACTATTCAGTCAGTAGTGGGCCGTAAGCCTCTCAGCTAAGAAACGTTACCACCGCTTGGGATGGCCCGCTGATTCGCACGGCAGGTGGCAACCTGATTACTCCATCGGGACGATGCACTGCAAGAATAACCGTAAATGGGCGTACTTACCCCACCAGCTTTGTGGTCTTGCAGCAGTGTTCCCGCGACGTGATTTTAGGCATGGACTTCCTAAATGAACATAGGGCTATCATCGACCAGCGATCCAAGCTCATCAAGCTCTCTGCAGACAAAGCCATTCCTGCTACGACGACGTCGATGCAACACATCCCTCTAAACGTCCTCGACGAAGAATTGAACGTCCCGCCCCGATCATGTATCGCAGTCTGCGTAGGTAGCGCCAACATCGAAACCGCTGAAGGCATCGTCGAAGGAAATATTCAATTGCTCTTAGAACGAGGTGTCGGCATCGCAAGAGGCATCACGAAATTCCGGAGAGGTCAAGCTCAGGTTCTGGTAACAAACTTCACCGAAGAATATCGGTATCTCAACAAGGGCACGACGATCGCCTTTCTCGGCGAATTAGCGGACCTCAAAGATGTATTCACCCTCCACGACCAAACGCTGGAAGACGCACCGGACCTATTCCGTCAGCTCACATTTGACATCAACCCGGCATTGACTCACAACAGGAAAGACCAGATTCTCAGTCTGCTTCGAAGCTACGGGGAGTGCTTCTCATCGTCAATCGAAGGTACGACAAACACCACTGGCCAAGCATCGCATAATAACGGACGAACACGCCCGACCTCTGCGCCAGAGCCCTTATCGTGTATCGCCGCGAGAACGCCAAGCCATTCGCGATCAAGTTGAGGAAATGCTGCGTGATGACGTAATCCAGCCATCGAACAGCCCCTGGGCGGCACCAGTCGTTTTGGTCAAGAAGAAAGACAGCACACTTCGCTTTTGCGTTGATTACCGCCGCTTGAATAGCATAACGAAGGAGGATGTCTACCCGCTTCCCCGCATCGACGACACTCTCGACCGGCTCTGCAATGCAAGGTACTTCTTATCGATGGACCTGAATAGCGGATATTTTCCAAATTGAGGTCGACGAAAGAGATCGCGAGAAGACCGCATTCATCACACCGGACGGCCTTTATGAATTTAAGGCGATGTCATTTGGCCTCTGCTCCGCACCAGCCACGTTTCAACGAGTAATGGACACAGTCCTGGCAGGCTTGAAGTGGCAAATTTGTTTGGTATATTTGGACGACGTTGTTGTCTTCTCGTCAAACTTTGAAGACCACCTAAAACGACTACAGACAGTGCTGAAAGCCATCAAGTCATCGGGGCTAACGCTAAAAGCAGAGAAGTGTCACTTCGCCTACGAAGAACTCCGATTCCTAGGTCACATTGTTAGCAAGGACGGTATTCGCCCAGACCCAGAGGAAACAGCTGTAATCGCACAATTCCCACCGCCTGCTGACAAGAAAGCTGTGCGCCGATTCCTTGGGCTGTGCGCTTATTATCGACGATTTGTCAGAAACTTTTCGCGGATCGCCGAACCGTTGACGCAGCTTACAAAGGCTGACGTACCTTTTAAATGGGAAGCGCCGCAAGGAGTAGCCTTCGATGAACTTAAGCGCCGCCTGCAATGCCCTCCTGTACTTGGCCACTTTGATGAAAACGCCGAGACCGAAATTCACACCGACGCGAGCAGTGTAGGCCTAGAAGCCATTCTCGTCCAGAAGACTGCCGAACAGCAAAAAGTAATTGCCTACGCTAGCAGTTCTCTCACAAAAGCCGAAGTCAATTACTCGACGACCGAGAAGCAGTGCCTTGCGATCATCTGGGCTACTTCTAAGTTTCGTCCATACCTATACGGCCGACCATTCAAGGTGGTAAGCGACCATCATGCGCTCTGCTGGCTGGCTAATTTGAAAGATCCTTCCGGCCGCCTTGCCAGATGGAGCCTACGACTTCAAGAATTTGACATGACTGTAGTCTATAAGTCGGGCAGGAAGCATTCCGACGCAGACTGCTTATCCCGCGCTCCCGTCGATTCTCCCCCGAAGGACGATGACGATGACGCCTTTTTGGGACCGGTAAGCGCCAGTAGTTTCGCAGAACAACAGCGATCAGACCCTGAGCTGAAAGCGCTAGCCGATTACTTGGAAGGAAAGACCGCTTCCCCTCCTGGTGTGTTCAGGCGACATTTATCGTCCTTCACGTTAAGCAATGGCCTCCTCGGGAAGAAGAACTTTGCACCCAACAAGACCGCGCAGCTTCTCGTAGTGCCTAAAACCATTCGGCAAGAAATTCTGCAGGCGTTGCACGATGAGCCCACAGCAGGCCACCTCGGATTTGCGCGCACGTTGCGTCGAATCCAGGAGAAGTATTACTGGCCGCGACTGCCTGCCGAATTTCCCACTACGTGAAGACGTGTCGTGAGTGCCAACGACGCAAGACGCCGCCGATCAGACCAGCGGGACTACTAAACCCGATTCCGCCCCAAATCCTGCCCTTTCAACAAATTGGGATGGATCTCCTCGGCCCCTTTCCATCTTCGTCTATGGGTAACAAGTGGATCATCTGGCCACTGACTACCTTACCCGTTACGCCGAAGCAAGAGCACTACCAAATGGTACCGCGGCAGAAGTCGCCAAATTTTTTGTCGAACAAATTCTCTTTGCGACACGGTACCCCAGAAGTGCTCATCACGGACAGGGGAACGGCGTTTACGGCAGAGTTGACGCAAGCCATCCTGGAATACAGTCACACAAGCCATCGACGAACAACTGCGTACCATCCCCAGACCAATGGCCTTACGGAGCGCCTGAACAAAACGATCGCGGACATGATCGGTATGTACGTCGACGCTGAACACAAGACCTGGGACGCCATCTTGCCGTACGTGATCTTCGCGTATAACACGGCAGTCCAGGAGACGACTAGAGCGACCCCGTTTAATCTTGTGTACGGCAGGGAGCCCACGACGACGCTCGACGCAATGCTGCCGCACGTAACCAACGAGGACAACCTTGACGTCGCCGCCTACCTGCAGCGTGCAGAGGAAGCTCGACGACTCGCACGGCTTCGTATTAAAGACCAACAGCGCACCGACAGCCGACGATACAATTTACGACGACGCCACGCAGAGTACAATCCAGGAGACCAAGTGTGGGTTTGGACACCGATTCGCCGTCGCGGATTAAGTGAAAAGTTGTTGCGTCAATACTTTGGACCATACAAAATCCTTCGCCGCGTCGGACCACTGGACTATGAAGTCATTCCCGACGGAACGTCAGCATCACAACGGCGACGCGCACGCCCAGAAATTGTACACGTTGTGCGACTGAAGCCATATTACGCGCGTTAAAGAATCTGTGGTGTTTAAACTTTGCAGTGTTTATGTTTAGGTTTCTCTGTTCTGGAACATCGAGGGGATGTTTTTTTAAGGGGGGAGTAATGCCGCGAAACCATCAAAACAGTATTTGTTGTTTTTTAACAGCCGCCGGCATACAGGCTTATCACTCTGATTCTGGACCGCGTATCAGTTCCGTAATCTTTGTTTTTTAATGCTCGATGTCGCGAGTCACACCTTTATCAGTTTTGTTGTAGCGCAAGATGCACCGAGATCTGTCTCGAAGGTTCCGGCCACTTGGGTGTCTTTCCACAATGTTCCAGCCCGTGCTGGTAGCTGTTTGCGACGTTATCTAGATTGTTCTGTGCAGCCTTTAAATTGAGCGTTGCCGAGTGTGACGGGCATTCTTTGTTCGACGATCGACGAGCACGTTTGTTTATATCGCCGCCGCCGATTTGCTTAGTTCTTTTGCGGGCGCAAGTCAGCCCAAATAAACAGTTTCTTTAGTGCAATCATCGACCCTTCAATTGTGTCATCGACCTCGTCACCACTACGTGAGAATATATTACGGTTCATCATGGATCACGAACTTGCCAAAGCAACCGTATTCTATTGAATCCTGATTCCGCGGCGTGCTTCAGCGGCAGCAGTCCGCACAATATAGTTCCCCACCCCAGTTACTAGTTCGCAAGGGGTCCTGATACATCTCTGGTTGATAACCGGATGGATGGATGGATGGATGAATGGATGGATGGATGGACGGACGGACGGATGGATGGATGGATGGATGGAATATAGGAGCGTCCCCTTTGAAACGGGGTGGTAGCAGTAGCTATCATGCTCATTTTTCTCCATATATCTTAATTATTGATTTAGAATGGTTAACTAAACCATCATTCTATTTCTTAAATTTTTGTTCCTACATTACTAACATTGTCACTTCTCCGCTTTTAAGCCACCAATCTTCCAGTCGTTTTTTGCTAGTTTCCACCGCCGGTTTATTCACCCGGCCACTGGTATCTCTGAACCCCAGAGCTTCAGGAACAGTGATTGCGCCTGCATCAACTTCCGGATGGATACCATTACATTCGAGTATAATATGGTCAATTGTTTCACTGGAGTTTCCACATACAGCACATGCGTCATCTCCATTGTTAAATTTCTTTTTGTAGCTGCGTGTTCTAAGGCACCCTGATCTAGCTTAAAAAAGTAGAGCACTGCCTCTTGAGTAATCAAAGAAATCTTCCTTCCTGATCTGCATTTTCCACTTACGGTATAATTCCACACTCTGTTTCTTTTCCATCGAATTTATTCAATTTTTACCTTCTGTGTGTTTCACCTGTTGCTTAATGCTCTTCATTTCTCCGTCCTCGTGATTAGCATACTTACTAGTTAGTCTCCTAGTTCTTTTCCTCCATTGTGAGTCAACGCTTTTTAAGTACAGGTATTTAAATACTTTAGCTGCCCATCTGTTACTGTCCAATTTCCTCAGGCGTTCCTCATATAATATTTTACTCTGAGCTTCCCGTACTTCGAAAGATGCCCAGCCCATATCTCCCTGTACCGCCTCATTTGCAGTTTTGCCGTGGGTACCTAGTGCTAATCGTCCAACGGATCTCTGATTTATTTCTAATGTCGACTGTACCTCCGATTTTAGGCACAAAACTGCATTTCCGAAAGTAAGTCCGAGCACCATAATTCCTTTCCAATTACCCCTCAAAACCTCATACCTATTGCATCCCCACAATGCCTTATGCTTCATTATCTCGACATTCTTTCGCCCTTTGGCCTTAAGTGATTGCTCATGCTTTCCAATGTATGCCAATCCTTCGTTTACCCATACCCCAGATATTTATATTCTGCTACTCTAGGTATTTCATGGCCTTGTATTTTAAGACCTTGATAATTTGAGCCCTTGAAAATCATCACACTCGACTTAACGGCGCTGAAACTGAAGCCATGGAGCGTCCCCTTCGTCTCCGCAATACCTAACTAGAGTTTGCAATTCTTCCAGACTCTCAGCTAGCAGCACAATATCGTCTGCATACATCAAACCGGGGAGGAGCTGCTCTACCGCCTTTCCACCTAATCTACATGACAGGTTAAAACCTAGGTTACTGTCTTGTATCCTCCGTTCCAGGTTTATCATATAAAGCATGAACAGCACCGGTGATAGAGGACAGCCTTGTTTTAATCCTTTGCATACTTTGACATCATCCGTACTTCTTATCCCTCCCACGTAATTTCTACTTTGTTATTTCGGTATATTTCCTGTAGGAACTCTACTATCTCATAACCGATACCTTCTTCTTTTATATGTTCCACAGGAGTTCCCTGGTTACGTTTTCGTACGCCCCGTTTATGTCCAGGAAGGCCAAATACAAAGGTCTATTTTCCACTCTAGATATTTCGATGCATTGGGTAAGCACGAACAGGCTATCATCTAAGCGCCTACCATTTCTAAAGCCATTCTGAAGTTCTCCGAGTATCTTATTACTTTCAACCCATGCTTGCACCTTGAATTTCCCCGCCTGCATGCCTAACCTGTAGATAACAGATGTTATGGTAATCAGCCTGTAGGATTTTATGTGCATCCTGTCTCCTTTCCCTTTATAAATCAAATTCATTTTACTCTGCCGCCAGCTGTCCGGAATTTGCTTATTCGTTATGACTATTTCCAGAGCGTTTAACAACGTTTCCTTACTTTTTGGACCGAGTTCATTAATCAGCTTGATCGGAATTCCATCTATTCCTGAAGATGTGTTTTTGGAAATGTTTTTTCTGCCTTTTTCCAGTTTAGACTGGTCAGTTCTAAGCTGCTTTGTATTCTGCTACCTTGTGTTGCCTCCTGATTTGCGGAGATTGCCCTATCGTCACTCTTAAATGACTCGGCTATAACTGATGTAATGTAGTTCACTGCATTGTCCCCTTTAAATAGTTTCCCTCGTTATCTTGTATCCGATCCTGCTTTCTTTGATTCTTCTTCCCTAGCCAGCTTATATGGTTCCAGAATTTTCTTGCTCCGCCTCTAGAGGCATCGTGTATGTCAGCCATCCAGCGATCGGTGGACTGCTTTATTTTACTTTGGACGAGGGCCCGTACCTCAAGTTTCGTTTGTCGATATGATTCCCATTTTTGGTCAATTTCCTCCTGAGATACCTGTGCTTTCTTTGCCACTCGGTGTTCCCTTGAAGCAGCCTGTCGTTGTTCAATAGCTTCCCTGATTTCCTTATTCCACTAGCTCCGTGGCTTCCTCTTTCCATTCCAGCGGTTTGCTACTTTAACCTCCTGAATTTTGCTCCTTATGAGTAGTTCTACCTGTTCATAATCCCAGTCTTCCATGGGGCTTTTCTCTATTGCTTTTTCTATGTCTGCTGCTATCTGCGCTATTTGATCGTCGTTTAATTTTGCGTTTACATTTTGTTTAAGTTTCATTCCTCTTTTCATCAGGGGCCCAATCTGCAGACTAATACGTTTATGATCACTTCCCAGACTACACTCCCCTTCTTCGTCTATTTCCATTTTTGTGACCTTGCTATAAATTTCCTGCGACATTAGACAATAGTTAATGGTCGTCTGCCTGTTGCGGAATTCCCACGTGATTTGGCCTTCACATTTTGTTTCTCTATTTACTATAACTAGATCGTGTCGCTCACAGAAATCTAGCATTAGCTTCCCGTTACAATCCGTGTATCCATCCAGATCGTCGATGTGGCCGTTCATGTCCCCTAGTAGAATAATATTGGCCCCATTTTCAAACTGGCTTATATCGTCACTGAGACATTCAACAAGATCCTTGTTTTCTTGCCTGCATTGATGTCCTGTTCCTAAATAAACTACCCCTAGCCATGTCCTTATGCCGGCAATTGTTCCTGAAACCCAGATATGTTCTTTACAAGATGATTTAATTCTTTGCCAATTTGTTCCCTGGTGTATCAACATTCCTACCCCTCCACCCTTTTTTTCCGTTCTCGTTCTGTTGCACCCTTCCCAGACGTAGCCTCCTATAAACGGCGGATCTTTAGATCCCTGAGATGAGTCTCGCAAAGAGCGTACACACCTATTTTGTCATCCTTCAACTGCTGTTCTATCTCTAGCCATTTCGCTCTTTTTCTACCTCCTTGCATGTTTATGTAGCTAATCCTAGTGCTAAATTTCTTTTTTGTGCTTTTATTTCTCGACCTACTCTTTGCCATTTTGGGGGGCTTAGCCTCCATTATTACACGTTCTTCTGCTTCACTTCTAACTACCTGTGTGCACGGAGTCCTCGCGGACCCCCTTAAAAAGCTACAGCCCTGCCTGCCAGGCGCCAGCCGATCTCTGCTCCCACCCTTCTGTTAAAATGAATGCCATCTCTCTGAAAAGCCCTACTAAAACCTGCTTTATGTACCTCCCTGTTTACCTCAACCACTTCGAAACGCTTCTCCAGGCTTAACTTTCCTATGTCCTGATTAACTGTCACCACGTCCTTTTCCAGCTTTCCGTTCAATCCTAGCACCTCTGGTACTGTGCATACAGCTATCTGCGTTTGCTGTGCTATCTCCCTGATCTCATCAACTCCCTTAGCTAAACTTTCCACCACTCCTGCAGCGTCACCATTTAGGACATCGTTTAGCCCCACGGCTACTATTACCATACTGCGCTCTGCGGAATTCTTCAACAGCCCATTTTTACTCTCTTTCAGCACTGCCCTCATTGTTCTCCCTGGGAAGGCTCCAACCAACACTCTCTTATCACACTTTACACGTTCCAAGATATCTCGCTTGCACCTGTTCATGTTAGAATCTCCGGCGATAAGCACCTGGGCCTTCTTTCTCCCTCTCCCAACTGTTGGCTCCCACTTTCGGTTATCTGTGTCCTTATCTCTGGGATTTTCATGCTTCCTTACTTCTTCCTTTTTTTCCGGCTTCTTAGCTGCTTCTAAATAACTGACGGTTCGGATCCGCCTGACCTACTTTGCTTATGCCTTCCATGCCAGTGCTGGCCACAGCCACGTGGCCCGCATTGGAATGCTCGTCCTCGTTGGTTCCAAGGATAAAGTCGGCCCCGTGTTTTTTTTTTTCATTTCAGGAAGCTGTCCAAGCAGTTTCTGATTTTCCGCCCTTAACAAACGTACTTCATTTTCTAAGTCATCCACACGAGACACTAAACTGCCCCTTCCTTGATCAAATTTATCTAGACGCGCACTCAGCACGCAACACCGACACAAAAAGTCGCTGCCTTCCGCTTCCCCTACAGAGTCAAAACGCGTTTCCTTGAGATTAACCTGCGCCTCACACTGGGTACACTTTACCTTCTTTTGATTGCATATCTTAAGCGCTCATCGACTGAACTATATCTATTACGAATTCTCAGAATATACAAATTGCCAAAAGAAGACACAAGAAACGACTAGCAAACACGCGTTAAAAACCAATTCTGCGAATGCCAATAGCCTAGAAAAATATTATTTATCTAAACAAGATAGCTAAATAATGAACGCCAAGAAAACCTAGCTGCCGGCACGGAAAACCAGGCCGCTAGGACCAAGAGCTAAAATCTATTCTTTAGGCTGCACCTAACCTAACTAGCTGAAAACGAAATAAAGTTAATAAAAGAAAGAACTCATCTATTTGACGCTTCGGAAGCTCCCGCTGTCGCCAGTCCGTCCGTTTCCGGTAGCCACGTGTAATCGGAGGAGCGATGGAACACGCGTCCGCACCACACGACTATCAACTACCACTGTTCTACGCCACGCCGCCTGGTGAATGCGCCCAAAATTATGCATGGCGTATTTGCATGATGTATACACCTATGTTAAATGAAGCACCGGCGTGCAGATTCCCTCAAGCTCAGCCCACGACCGGTTAACGTGGAAAGATGAGCTAGTTAGTCTTGGTACGACGAGCAGATATTTCAGCGCAAAATACACAGCACAAAAAAGACAGACGCGGGACGAACACTGAACAACGCTAGAATTACCCGTGTGCATGTGTCTTAATGCTAAGATATCGCAACGCTTTTGAAGGTAAGAACACAGAGGTAGTGCTAACTCAATTATCGACAACGTCAGAATTACCTAGGTGTATGTATCCTACTGCCAAGATATCGCAACTCTTTTGACGGTAAGAATACAGATGTAGTGCCAGCAAAATTATCACAATTATCGCAATTAGCCACAGCCAGCGTCGAAGCGCAGCAGTATCTGAGCGCTGCTTGGCTTCATGAAAAGACAAAAGAGCAATGTTATCAGAATCACTGCCTGCTGTACTCGTGCAACAGGGGCATGCCTGCAGAAGTGCGGCGGTTTCGGCGACGAACAGCGCTACTCCCTGCCTGTCCTATAGTCGTCGATACGCCTAGTCAGCTTCGCACCAAATATGCAGCGGATGGCGCTTCGGGTGGATCAGCTCTGTAACAAAGGTTTGAATTTCCTCCCCGCTAAATAAGGATAAGAATAAGCTCAAGTTGCGGGACGTCTCCAACAGCGGAGCAGCACAAGCCAGGCGATCGCAGCAGCAGCTAAGTGGCTGTATGAAAACACTCGCTTGCCTCGCAGTTATCACTGATAACAATTTCGTATTGGCTAACGATCTTCTAAATTTACTTGCTATTGCCAGTCCTGTATCTAAGGGCGTTATGAACATGAAGAAATAATACTAAATAATATTTTTCTAACGCCGGCGGCCGGCACAGGCTGTCTTGGCTCGCAGTGCTGGACGGCCCATGCGGCCGAGTCGGCAGCAGAACCTTAGCGGCACGGAAGAGCCCTCTTATGTCACCACGACGTAGGTGCTCTCCGTTACAATTGGCTGTAGCCACCCGCCAGTGTGTCTGCTCCACGCGACACGTCGTTGTTATCACACGGAGTAACACGTGCGGGTCGTTGGAAGGAGAAGTTCAGCTTTTATATCGTTTTCATTGGCCACCGCATAGTGATGCGATTTAGCCTCGCGAAATCATAGAGTACAGGCAGGCAGCCTGCAATGAAGTTTGCTGTGTCGATCGCGCCACCGTAACGCATATCCTAAGCAAATATTTTGAGGCACTTTCGCATAGGCGTTACCATGCCACCCGCATGAGCTTACAGGGATGAGATTGTACGCTCTGTCGAAGCTTTGCATGGTGCGTCAGATAACTAAGCTACATCGAGAGCTCCTGGGCAAGGACTTTATCTGTCATACGCACATATATAATAGTGCTGAATATGCTCGGTCGTTTATCGTGAACCAAGCGGCGACACATGCGCGCACACGCTGCGAAACAATTACGGCGCCATGTAGGCACTGCAGGTTTCCCATTGTCATGGCCTAATTTGCAGCTTTATTGGCTGTGACTATTAGTGTTATTTACGACAAACCAATAAAAAAAAGAAAATAGAGAATGAAGTCTCCGAAAAAAAGACTAGTGTAAATTTAATGGCGCAATCAAGAGAATTTTAAAGGCGTCTTTTAATTGAGTGAGCTCAATCCATAAGCTCCGATCATTCACATAAATTTCAGATTATTGCCCTGTCTGGGATCTTTGCTGTTGAAATTAGATTAAAAGGGTAGGATCCAGCCCCTGGTTTTATACTCACCACATGGAATAGCAGGAGTCACCAAATGCGTGGGACAACTGTTTCAGCCAGTCGCGTGGTGACTTGGCGCCCTCGCTCTTGCATCGGGCTTGTTGTGTCGGTGAGATACTTTCTGAACCGCAATAACGTAGCGTTTCTATCAAACTATTATTGGCATGGTATCCAAGAAAACGAATATTTCTTTGGGTGCCTGCACAATACAGGAATCATCGGCCACCGTGGATTGATGAGGTTAACTGTCGCGAAAGCAAAGTATATGCGTGTATTTTTATTGACATGGCTTAATTTACGACTACGTTGTTAGCGACTAAGACAATTTATCCACGAAGATCCAGAAAATTAAAAAAAAAAGCGAAGCCGAACATTCATACAGCTCTCGTTAGTGTACCTTTAACTTGCGATATTTGGTGACCGCGGCGATGCCTGTATTTCATAGGTTTTTACTCTCTAGCACTTAAAAACGTTGTTAACAAAAAAAAAAAACTTTCGTTATAACTCGGTGGTCAGTAAGTACACGACAGCATCAGTTTGTCCCCAGTGGCCTGTTACGAGCGCGCTCCAAACTTGGCAAAGGCCGTCAGCTCACCTGTCCGCGATTCCAGAGCTCATGTGCAGTGCCGTGTGGGGATACCCGAAGCTGGGCTCCGGTGCTGCGGTGACGCTCGAGCGCACCACACCACCTGCTTCAACTGCGAACAAGAAATAAGTCATACACTTTTTGTCAATTCTCGAGGTTCTCTTCCCGCACACTCTCTTGGCAGTTTTGCGTGAAATAATTCGCTTCCCGACATTTGAAAGAATTCCCGTGAAATTACTCCCTGTGCGGAGTCACGTACCAGTGTCATGAGCCGAAAGCCTTGTTTGAACTGCATCCTCTCCCCTGCCGAGGATTCGTGAGCTATGGCCGGATGATCGCCTCTGCGTGCTGACCGGGAATGAGTCGAAGCTGAAGAAGCGCTTCACACCCTTGTCAGTGGAAAGCATTTTGCCCTCCAGAGGAGTAGAGTGCGACGGGTGCACTGATGATTTTCCCTTAAGGCGGCTCTCCCCGATGAGTGGAAAGATGGGAGTAGAAGAGGAATGGCGAGAGGCGCCACCTCTTGGGAGAGATTGCAATTGGCGCGAGGAAGTAAAGGGGTCTTCATCGTCGTCATGCACTCGCGTAGACAGAGGGGAAACATCCAGGGAATGTGCTGACCACAATCTTCTGCGTGAGCTCCTTTCATTAGTTACACCTGAAAAGGAAAACGAAAATAGATTTTGTCAGTGAGCGATCTCCGAGCAGTGACAGCGAAACGGATATTAATTCAGGGTAGATGAGCCAAGCTTCACACCAGGAAATAGCACTACGTTCTTTCTTTCGCCCACAAAATACCTACTGCAAATGTGCACACCCAAACACCTGTGTAATGAGAGCCCAGTTGTTCAGTGTTGACGTAACAGCGTACTTGTTTGCACTACTGCAAGGCCTAATTAACGTAGTGAGAAAATCGATGCCAGAAAAAAAAAGAGGGGTTCAACGTTGTCGAACGCATGTCCAGCGATAGCTCTTAAGACGCTCGCTTCAATGTTCATTTAATCGATCTCTTGCATGTTCTTCGATTACGAACAAAACAGTGAGATCACTATAGTAAACTGCCGAAGATTCTATGCTTATTATTAAAATTGTAAATTGGTCTAAAATAAATTAAAGGCTCAGTATCTCGCAAACTTCTTGTGGACACCTACCTGCACAATACCTTAAAGGACGAGGGAAGAGGGATTCAAAGAGCGAAAGAGCTGCCATACTGGCGGGCTCCGAAAAATGGCGGCAGCGCGCTAAATTTAGCGGCCGCTATCCGCACAGTGTGGCTGGACAACCAAACCTAGCACCCGCTCTTGCCACTCCTATTTGATGTGGCGCAAGCTAAAGAATGGCGTTCGCAAGGAATCTAGTTCGACTGCGGGTACTGATGATTTGATGTCAGTGCAAGTAAAAGATCCTCGGGCGGTCGGAATTATTCCCGAGCCCTCCACTCTGGCAGCTATTTATCTCTTTTTTGCTCTATCTGCCCTTCTTTTATCGTGCGGTTCAGGTGCTCATACAGAAGTGTGTGTGACAGATACTGCGTCATCTAGCATCTCACCAAGAACCACGCTAGTATAGAATCTCTCTAGACTGCGCTCTCCATTCCCCCTCACCTCTCTACTGTTGCTGGCGAACAACTGCGTTTCGATGCAGGCGAAACGAAGTGGCGTCCGTGTGCTGTGCGATGTCAGCGCACGTTAAAGATCCCCAGGTGGTCGAAATTACACCGTAGCCCTCCACTACGGCTCCTCTTTCTCTCTTTCCACTTTAACTCCCACCTTCCTCCCTTCCCTCACGGCGCGGTTGCGGTGTCCACAGAAAACAAGTGAGACAGTTACAGCGCCTTTCCCTTCCAGTGAACCAATTATTAATTACAACCGAGGTCCCGTGGTACGCGCCGTTGCTATGTGATGGACTCGCGCAGTTTCCATGGCGACCATAGTTTACGATTCGAGGAATAACACGACCTTCACGCAAGTCACGAGTAGAGAACGCTCTAAAACATCACCCTTGTTGTCTGCCGGAGGCTCGTCCTGGCGGCTCCTCCTTCTGAATCTGCACGAATGGCGCTGCGAGCTTGCAGGCTTGGCCCAGACGTTCTCGCTACCGGTGGACTCCTCGCTGGAACTCCGGAGTCTGCTAACACGAATCTCTTCCCCAAGGAGGCGCTGGCGTTCGATTCTCTCCCTGCGCTTCCTGATGACCTCAGCTTTTGTGAGCGACGTCGAAGTGCTCGAACTTTCTGCACTGCTCGAGCGATTCTTTGAAGACAACGTGCGTGGTTTGCCGTGCGCTACGGAGGGCCTCCACCATTCATTTTTTCGCTCAGAGCTAGAGCTGTCCGAGGAAAGGCTGTATGAGTCGTCTGCTTCATTGGGCGGTCCCTGGTCGTCGTCACTGTCCCGCGCACGTCCGCTGAGTGGTCGCCTTATGGGAGACACAGGTTTTTCGCCATTGGAGACTGCAGGACTGTCTTTCAGTCGGAACGTCACCCGCTTGGACTCTGATGCTTTGCTTGAGATACTCAGCGTACTGTCAGATAGGGAGACTGTTTTGAGAGATGTCGACAGAACGCTGCCGTGCGGCAAGCTGACGCTTGCTTCGCGAGGTCTTGGAGGGGGCGTATTGGGACTAAGTGAGCTACCCCGCACCCTGTGCCACGTCTCGTGCAGGGGCTCAGTGACGAGTTGAAATTGTTCAATCTCCTCAAATTCTTTGGCTAAGTTCGCGAACTCGTTTCTCAGCTTTTCGTTCTCTTTCTTCCGCCGTTTCGCATTAAGATTGCAATACCATGTCGATTGGCTCTTCTTTGGTTTTCTGCTTCCAGCAGCCTTTTCTTTTTCAGTCTGAAAAAAGAACAGAAGAAAAAAGCAGTGTAAGAAAGTCGAAATACTCCCCCCCCCCCGCACACACACACCTTCATACATACTATCCCGCACAGAAGCTGGCCATCCCAGCTAATAGGATAATAATTTAACCTAACCCTAAGCGCTATTCCTAATCGCTGGGAATGCACTTAGATGTCATACAAAGTATATACCGGCACTTTTCGTTACGCCTACATAAATAATTGGGCTAAATTAAATAATTTACATTTTAAACATCTCTTTGAACCCGTAAGAAGGAAGCAGATTGCCGCCCGCCGCTCAAAGCGACAGAATATGCCGCTTAAATTTTTTTAAACATATAAATGATCCCTATAACAATAAGACTTCGCGCATCCTTACTTTTTTGGCTCGTTAAGATGCACAAAAGCCACTTGTTGACAACAACCCCATAAATAATTACAAAAAAGAATTGCTTCATGTTTTCGGTTTTTTCCCTAAAAGTAATAATGAATGGAATAATTCAGCAAACGACATTGCAACCTAAGATTGACTGCCATTATCTGAATCGCATTTGTTTTTACGTAGCGACTGACTTTACTGTATTGGCTATTTTCTGCCATGGTTGTCTTTTCTGTTGTGTCCCGTTTCAGCTACAGGCTGCTTGCGCTTGCAATAACGAGTGACTTAATGCGTCTTCTGTTACGCATTGCTGCACCTTGCACATTTAGTTTATAGTTTCTATCTTTATCCGCTTCGCTAAGATCACACCGCCGTATGAAAAGATTAATAAATGAATGAATAAAAAGAGCGTAAATATAATGCTCCCACCCAGGTGTTGTCGACGAGCTACCTCGTCTAAAGTGAGCCTCGGCATAAAATGTGCTACGTAGCCCGTCTTATGTGGGAAAAATGAAATTCCGCTGCGTTTCAAAAGTACGCCTTGACAGCGTGCTCCATCCACCCGAAAGCAGCACAAATTTGCAAACCGCAGCAAAATTCGTGCCATCTGCATGGTAGAAGGATCCCGCAGTAGCGAAAATCCCACAGTCGCCTGCCAGGCTTCTAACACTCCGCTATTTTTTTAAAGGTAGCGAAAACTACACGAGCGCACTCTCGAAGGGTCCAGGAGGCAGCGCTAGCAGACGAAGCGCCGCACTCTTTCGTGCATATCGCGTACTCACGAAGCCGCGCTCGGTGCATACATAAACCGGTCAGTTCAACAGATTTTTGTCCAATCCTGCTCAAGAAGCTTCGATAGGAGTAATAACTTAAAAACTGATTGATTTATAGGAAGGGAAAGGCGCGGTGACTGTGTCACTTGCTTTCCGTGGACACTTCAACCGCGCCCTAAGGGAAGGGAGGAAGGTGGGAGTGGAAAGAGAGAAATAGGAGCCGTAGTGGAGGGCTACGGAGTAATTTCGACCACCTGGGGATCTTTAACGATGTCTCCCCTGATGGGGCTGGTACAGGTGGGTCACCGCCGCTTGCGACGGGGGCTAGCCTGGCACCGAATGTTTATCTGTTCTAGGCCGTCATTGCACACGCCACCGCTGGTGGTGGACGACGGCTGTTGTTGCGGCGCGCGTCTTTCTTTACCTCTTCCTTTTCTTTCTTATCTAAGTTCTATCTGCACGAGGCAGCGGAGGTGGCTCAGCTACAGAGCCAGTAGCAGGCCCGTGCATTTTCTTTTCTTTCTTCCTACAGCCACAGCAACAACAACAACAACAACGCTGACGTCGCACAGCCCACGGACGCCTCTTCAACTCTACCGTGCGTGTGCCGCATAAACGTAAAAAAAAATAAAATAAATAAACGCGTGCGTTAAACGAGCCAGCTCATTTTTCTTAAATATTCGCCTCAGTGCAGCGGCTAGGAAACTGTTCATTAATTATGCATTTATATCAGTAGCGAACTTGAAGTGGAAATTATATTTCAGTAAATTTATTGGTATCGTTTTCTTACTTAAAAATAAGTGGACCGAATTTTCTGCAACTTTTGGGAACGTTGTTGAGCAGGAAGTTCTAATGAAGTCGAGGTCATAGCGTTTGTAACCGTTTGGGTGTGCTCCGTTTTACACACTTTTTTGGCTCGAGTTTATTTCGTTTACACAGTATTCCAACAGCTTTATTTTTGAGAAAAAGTCAATTTCTCTGCAACTGTGTGTTACCAACGCAGGTATATCTTCTAACAACTACAAAAATAAAATCGGGTATGACGCGATACAAAGCGCACGAATAATGTTTTCTCACTTTTCTATTCTTTATTTGCTTGATATTGTTTTCCTTATAGCCTGCCGGGCAATATAGTCACCAGTGCGTTTGGATGCCGCCTCTTGAAACTTGATCCCTGTGCGCGTTTAGCGGAACTTGTTCGCGTTCGATGCAACGCCGCGAGGCTTCTCCGCTGAAAGAAGGGCTCAATAGCGTTTCACACACACGGTTGTTTTTACGCTTTTTTATATTACAAAGTTTTGTTTTTTAATTTTCATACACCGATATGTAGCATAGGAACATACTGACTTTCAATTTTAATCATTTTGGCACATTTGGACCCTTCCCTTTTTATAATGTAATGTTTTATTTATCTAAATAAAGTGATCAATTGTAGGGACTCAATTTTCATAATAAGCATTATCAGGCATTGCCTTTTCATTCTGAGAATTTTGACACAGTGGATTCCACGCGTTATATTACAGTCCGAATCAGTTTGGGGAAAGGAAGGGGCGCGAAACGGCAGTGACTTTTCACTAGACATCCACAGTGCAAGAAATGGCTTCATAGGCATATCGTTCTTGATATTTTGCTCATGAAATAGCATATGGCCAAACAAGGGCCAACCCGGGCAAGCGAACGGCTCTTTAAGCAGACAGAAATCGCTTCACATAGTCGAGTGTTTTTCGTGGCCATTAAAATCTCGCGCCCGATCCTATGAGGCCATAGCTTCCTTCTGTTGCTATTATCGTCCCCGCGAGAAATGAAAAATAACTTTTTCGCGTCTTCCGCACGGTTCCGACAGCTGAAAGCACAACAGCCCGGCGCAGCCGCATGCCACGCGTACGCTTCAATATTTGAGTTCAGAGGTGTAATTCTTGCGTCCGCTTAAGCATAACGTACTGCATATACACTCGTAAAACTGCAATATAGGCACTTGAAGTACTTTTTGTTTAACTAATAGGCCAATATCACAATGGCAAGCGCAGGTGGCCGTGCATTTCAGCGAAGCAGCGGGTAACGCTGGACCCTTTGGGCGGAGCTTGGCGGCGAAAAGGTTACGTGGAGCCAACCGGCCAATCAGAGGGAGGGGCGGCTGGATCAAGACCTGTCGCTACTTTTAAAAAAATAGAGGTTTCAGTTTCGTGGCACCCCTTCGAACTGTGATGCAAAACAATCACATGGCGTTGTGACGGTACAAAAACGTGTGACGTCACAGTGACGCACTATTTGCGGGTCATTAATTTTTTTAACGAAAAACAAGGCCAACAATGACGGACGCCAAACGATGCTCGGAAAAGGGAAGAATGAACACCGTAACCGCTATGCCAACTTTGCTTTACGGGAATTTGTACTGACAAGTTTTGCGTTAACTTAAATGTTACGGTGTCCTCAACCGCCTCATTATAGCAATGTTCTACTCCGTGGTCGTTACCTGTATTTCGTTGCGCGTCATGTAGGTAGATTCTGTAGATAATGCATAGAGGTGCCCTTCTGAATAATATTAATCAAGTGAATTCTTCAAGCACATGAATATAAAGCACATGGTTTGAGTGATTTCACGAAGTGCATAAATGCGTGAAGCTGTGTTGCATCGAAAGCAGGCTTCGTTAATTCATGGTTGCACATATAGATGCTTCACGAAAACAAAAAAACTGAACCGTGACCACTTTTCGTTCATCTGTCATGGTCTTCATGTAATCTCCGCGATAACAAAATCGTCTCAGCGTCTTGCAAACCAGGCACGGCGAGACCAGACGCTTGCGAACAAGCAATGTACCGTGAATGTGAAACTCGAACGGGATAACTGCAATGGTACACACAAAGCTATAAGACCTTAGGTGAGAAATTCAAACGGCGATTGCTACTGCATAGGAGGCAGCGCCTGCGAAGGGAATGTAAACTGCTATACAGTTTCCTTCCCTCCTTCTAAAATCTCGTTTTGCTGTGCGCAATTCCACTGCTTCACTCGCGCTTCAATTGTCAATGAGAGGAGTCTATGAGAGGTTAAAAATTTACAGCAACTTCAACATTTAATATATCTACAGAAATTGTTCAGCTGACAATAAGAACCTCACAGTGATAGCAGCTGTTAAATCACATATAGCAAACGTTAGTGGGTTATGCGACGCAGCCAGTAAAACACGCAGCAAAGGCAGGGGTAAAAAGTCTTTACCGAATGCTACTCGCCTCTGGGGGCATTAAAACCTCACGTTCAAAGTTCAGTGAAAAAATGGATAAAGCAAGACGCTGCTCGTGCAGTCGTGTATCTGCGCGAGCCACCACTGTAGACGACTACACGCACGTAGAGGCTGTACGGGCTAAATTCACTGTAATACGTGCGTGGAGCCAATGCCTCCTGGAGAAGTACCTGCAGCGACGTGGCCGCGAGGCGGAGCCAGAAATACGCTATGATTGATTGGTTTATAGGAAGGGAAAGGCGCGGTAACTGTCTCACTTGCATTCTGTGGACACCTCAACCTCGCCGTAAGGGAAGGGAGGAAGGTAGGAGTGAAAGTGGAAAGAGGGAAAGAGGAGCCGTAGTGGAGGGCTACGGAGTACTTTCGACCACCTGGGGATCTTCAACGTGCGCTGACATCGCACAGCACACGGACGCCTCTACGTTTCGCCTCCATCAAAACGCAGCCGCCGAGGTCGGGTTCGAACCCAGGTACTCCGGCACAGTAGTCAAGCGCCTTACCACTGCCAGAACTACGTCTATTGGGATAGGGGGTGGCAGTAGAGGGAGATATGGCGGGAGGCAAAACCCCCAACGCTGCAGGCACGAATAACTCAAGGAGGCACTGATGGAGCTCGTAAAGAGTGAGCGGTGCGCATGCGCAGAACGTGACGGGCCAGCTTGAGTTCCACGGACGTGTGTGTGACTGAACCTTGCGTACGCGCTGCGCGCACCTAGACCGTCTATGGGATATCTCGCAAGATACCGAACAAGCGAGAGAGGGCGCCGAAAGCAAGACAGCAGTAAAGCCCCTTTAGATGGCAGCCATTCTGATCCGGCGTGTTGTAAACATAATTCTTTCGCTCATTTCATTCGCTTTTCCAAAACTGACGATTTGGACTTTCTTGCCGATGTGAGGTAGTGCACCCCGCTTGAGGATGCCATGGAGGAAAAAATTGGCAATGGCTTAGCTTGGTTAATCCTGGTAGTTGCGAAAGCAATAGCTATGGCTACGCCTAGGTTCAGCTGGTGGTGTAGCTGGGTATGGTGCTTGTGGTGCTTGTGGTTATGCTTATGGGCATGCAGTTATTCACTCTAGCCACGGCATATGGTTCAACTATTGTTTATTTGGGGGTGCTACCTGGTTATTCTATGTATAACTAGTAGCGAGGCAAGGAGTGCCGTGGCTGCAACAATATACTTGGTTGTGGGTGAGGTTAAGGCAGAATATACAACTGCCGCCCCGGCATCGGCTGTAACGGCATTCTTTACACCATCAGAAATGAAAGCATCCCTGGAGACTGCGTTGGTTCCACCTGCCGCTTGGCCACCTCCTATAGTATCTAACGTTGCACCCCACCCCCAGAGGTAGCTGCGGCTGCAGCCCCATAATTCTTCTTAGCTTTAGGAGCATGTGGCACGACTGCAGCTCCGCCCGGCTGTAGATCGACGCTGGGCTTAACTCTCGGTGTGTAAGGGCGTACCCGAACCGGCGCCCCAAACGTCGTTCTAAACGGTTTTACAACGGTCTCAGGGATGACGTCACTCCGGCTGTAGCGCTCCCCCACGGAGGGAGCGGAGTTAGACCGCGGCTGGTAACTACCGTGTCTAGGAGGGGTACCGCCTCGCGAGCCGACGCCGCTGGGGCCCCTGTTTTTGCGGCAGATGGGATGGCGTCACTCCGACTGTAGCGCATCTCGTGGAAGGAGCGGGAGTTAGGCCGCGGTTGGTAGCTACCGCCTCGCGAGTTGGCGCGAGTTGGGGCCCCTGTTTTTGCGCAGCTGTGCTTAGCGGCGCGCCAAAGGTCCCACTAAAGGTTACTGGTATCTACCGTCTCGCTACGCGAAGGGCTGAAAAGTGAAACTAGTATTGCTTTCGCAATAAAAATGTCTTCAGCGCGCGCACCGTACACGACCGGACGAATCTGCTGCACGCGCGGTATGCGGAAGAGGATAGGAGAAGCCTTCACCGGTGGGCCATTTTGTAGTTTAAGTTCAGTGCGCAGCAAAATATCTATAAAACGAACACCATTATTATAGCTTTTTTTAACGCGGTAGCGCTAAGGAGCTCGTGTCGCAGAAAAGCCGGTGTCGTCGGCGTCCAGTGGGCGATAAATCCCGGCATGCACTTCATAAATAAAAAGCAAGTTCCAAGATGGGCTGGGTGGGAATCGAACCAGGGTCTCCGGAGTGTGAGACGGAGACGCTACCACTCAGCCACGAGTTATTTTTTATTTCCGAGGTATACATGAACAACAAGTGTTTTATTAAGTGCCACTCAGCCACGAGTTCCATGCTTGAAAGCGGTACAAAAGCGCTTCTAGTGAATGCGGTGTTGCCTTAGAAACATGCCGTAGAACGTTATACTGCAGTGTATATCGGTAATTATGAGCATGTTACTTACAGAAGTCGCAGTTACAAGAGTAGCGAAGTACGTTTCCGCTACATTTCTTCTGCGCTCTGCGCACATGTAGAGCCATCTTGCGGCAAACACAGAAGAACCCCTCCTCGCAATGTGCGGCGCTGCCCCGACACGTGGCGCGCCACTCGGCCCTGACGTTTCGCCGTGCACCCTCACAGGTTGTAGAATCAAGCGTCTTTCCTTTCTTTAGATCACTATCTTCGCTCACCCGCTTCTCTCCTTCGGGCCGCGCGGGTACCGGTGCGAGGATGCCCCAATACCCTTGCGTTTAGTAAGTTTTCTCGACGAGGTGCAATAACGCTATCGCGTTCCACTCTTGAAGGCGAAGCTTAAGCGTCCTCCAAATTTTTCTGTACGCAGATCAGGAACCGAGAAGAAATATTCGGAATAGGACCCGCTGCTGGAAGAAATACAGACGATTGCGAAAGAAAAAAAATGCCCACGATTATGTTACTTCCTAATGCGAAATTTGAGCGCAGCTCATCAGCTGTTTCATCTTTTCGATAAATTGAGGCAAAACGAAGAGGCGTCCGTGTGCTGTGCGATGTCAGGGCACGTTAAAGATCCCCAGGGGGTCGAAATTACTCCGTAGCCCTCCACTACGGCTCCCCTTTCTGTCTTTTCACTTTCACTCCCACCTTCCTCCCTTCCCTTACGGCGCGGTTCAGGTGTTCACAGAGCAAATGTGACAAATACTGCGCCTTTCCTTTCCCGTGAACCAATAGAGAGGAGGAGGAGGAGGAGGAAAAACTTTATTAGCCGTATATTATTTGGCGGTTTTAGACGTCTTCAGAGATGCCTGCTTGTTGTAT
The DNA here is from genome assembly GCF_055883805.1 of Amblyomma maculatum. Classification (NCBI taxonomy): domain Eukaryota; kingdom Metazoa; phylum Arthropoda; class Arachnida; order Ixodida; family Ixodidae; genus Amblyomma; species Amblyomma maculatum. The sequence goes on from NC_139346.1 coordinate 50,894,037, forward strand.
CCACAAGAGTCTTCTCCGTCGACTTCGTCCACTTTTTCACAATGGTCGATTGCCCTCAGTCCAGGGCTCCGCTGGCTGCTGCTGCCCGTTGGGCTCGCTGTACCAGACCTTGCTGGTCTTCGCAGCGGTCACTGGACAGCAGAGTCTCCCATTGCTCCGCACTCGGGTTTCGAATTTTGGGGACCACATCTATGTTTTGACATGCCCATGTGATGTGATATAGTGTTGGTTTTTCATCGCACCACGGACATCTGTCAGCGTATATGGTAGGGTGCATTTTGTTTAGTATGTGCAGGTTTGGGTATGAACCCGCCTGTAATTGTCTCCATATGACAGTTTCCTCTCTGGTGAGAGAACTGTGCGGTGGGGGATATCGCATTCTTCTTCCTCTATAGTTTTCTAGTATGGCCGAGTGTGACTTGGGTGTTGGCAAAAGTTCCGCGGACTCGTTGGATGCTCGGAAAGTAGTGTATGCTCGAGCTATCCTGTCAGCCTCTAGGTTCCCTGCCACCCCCATGTGCCCCGGTACCCATATAATTTTGTGTCTGGTCTTGTTTTCTTTGTGGTTGTTAATTCTGTCGCTCGCTTTGAGAAGTATACGGAGCGCGTGACGACCAATCCTACCATTCATGAAATTTCGACAGGCTGTTTGAGAGTCCGTGAGTATCGTTAGCGACCGCCCAGCTCTATAGCCCTCCGCCACCGCTAGAGAAATGGCTACTTCCTCGGCCTCTGCTACTGTGCAGTGTCGGATAGAGGCGCTGGTCACTTCACGTAGAGACGAATTGACCACCGTGGCCACTGCAATTTTGTTGTGTCCTCCTCTCGAGGACGCGTCTGCATACACAGTCGTGTCTTGAGGAGCGTATGTTTTTTGAATAAAATCGGCCCTTGCTTCTCTTCTACCTTGGTGGAGGTTCGGGTTCATGTTTCTTGGGATTGGAGCTACCTTGAGGGACTTGCGAAGTTCGTCGGGGATCGTTACCGTCCTCGCTATTTCTCGCATCTGCTCACAGTATCCGAGTCTCTGTAAGAGCGCTCTTCCAGTCGTTGTCTGCAGCAGCCTGAGTTTTTGCGACTCAAGCTGCGCCTCGCGTAGTTCTTCGAATGTGTTTTGCAATCCAAGCGCCATGAGCTTTTCTGTAGACGTGTTGCGCGGTAATCGGAGCGCCGTCTTATACGCTTTGCGTAGCAGGGCATCCGCTTGTTGTATTTCACTCTTGTTGAGGCACTGGTAGGGCAGGCTGTACATAATTCGGCTCACTACCAGGTTTCTAACTAGTTTTAGTGTGTCCTCTTCGCGCATGCCATGCCGCCTGTTGGTGATGCGGGTGATCATGCGTGTCACTTGTAGCGTTGTTGTTTTGAGCTTGGTAAAAGTGTGACTACTGCGTTGGTTCGATTGAACCCACATACCTAATATTCTTACTGTTGTCTTTTCAGGGATGGGCATTCCTTCCAGGTAGATGTTGAGTTTCAGGTTCTCACTGGTTGGGACGGTCCGGTTTTGTTTGCCTCTCCACACTCGAAGCAGTTCCGATTTCTCGGTAGAGCATGCGAGTCCTCTTTCTCCGAGATATTTCTGTACACAGGAGGCCGCTTCCTGTAGTTTTTCTTCCTTCTCCCCGAGGGAACCGGTGTTCGTCCAGACTGTTATGTCGTCTGCATACATGGCGTGCCTGATGCCTTCGATCTTCTCTAGTTTTTGTGCTAGACCTATCATAGCTATATTGAAGAGGATAGGTGAGATGACTGATCCTTGTGGTGTTCCTTTGTTTGGCACGTGAATTTTGTTCGATCGAAGGTCTCCCATGCCGATGGTGGCAGTTCTATCTGACAGGAAGGCTTTGACGTACCCGTGGATTCTGCGTCCGCAGTCCAAGTCGTCTAGGCCTCTAAGAATCGCTTCGTGACTGACGTTATCAATGCTCTCTTGATGTCAAGGGCCATTATGACATTTTCACCTGTTCCGGGTACGTTGCGGAGCACATCTTCTTGTATTTGAAGCAGCACGTCCTGCGTCGAGAGTTTTGCTCTGAAGCCGAACATGGTATGGGGTACATGTTCATTATCTTCCATGAAATTTTGCAGTCTGAGCATCACCACCCGCTCGTAAAGCTTGCCTAGGCACGACGTGAGCGAGATGGGCCTGAGATTTTCAATTTTGAGCTGTTTGCCAGGTTTAGGTATCATAATTACTTCGGCGTGTTTCCAGTCTTCGGGAACCGTCTCCGCCTCCCAGTGTTTGTTTAGAAAGCTTACGAGCTCTTGTATGAGGTCATCACTCAGGTTTCGGATCAGGGCATTGTCGATTCTGTCGGCTCCTGCTGCCGTGTTTCTGGTCGTATTCCTTATGGCCGCATAAACATCTTCCACAGTTATTGGGCGGTCGAGTCTCTCGTTTTCGGCTCCGCGATAGGTTCCTTGGTATCGTGAGGGGTTGCGATCACCGAAACATTTTTTTCGTGCCTTCTCTAAAAGGTCGGTGTCCGAACCCTCGAAGGAGTGGATGAATCTGTGGATACTTTTATTGTTTTCTGATTTTGTTTTGGTCGGATCGATTAGTGCTCTTAGGAGATTCCAGGTTCTGGCCATACCTAAGGTTCCCTTAGGCGAGTCGCTGAATTGTTCCCAATTTTGTCTCGCGAGTAGCGCTGCGTATTCTTCAGCTTTTGCCGTAACTTCTGCTATCTTTAGTTTTAGTTTCCTGTTGTGTTTTTGCTTCCGCCATCTTTTGGTGAGACTGCGTCTGGCTTCCCATAAGCGCAGAAGGTGCCCGTCTACTTCGGGCGTTGTTGTTGTTCGTCTTACACTTTTTGTGCATTTGTCTCGCGTTTCTGTCAACATGCCGCTCCAGTCTTCTAGTGATTGAATGCCGCCTTCAGATTTTTTGCAAGCCCCGCGGAACGCGTTCCAGTCCGTGAGTTTTGCATGTCCGATCCGGCATCTTATCCTTTCCGATGCTATTCGCGTCCGGAGGATAAAGTGATCGCTACCTAGGTTTTCCATCATGTTTTCCCACTGTGACTCCTTGCTCTTCCTTACGAACGTGAGGTCCGGGCAAGTGTCCGTGCTCACACTATTACCGATTCTCGTGGGGGTCGCGGGATCTGTGATTAGCTTACAGCCAAAATATTCGGCTACGTCCGCTAATGTTCTTCCCTTGATATCTTGCTTCCGGTATCCCCAACTCGTGTTCATGGCGTTGAAATCTCCCACGATAATGAGTGCATTTTCTTTGGCCAGCTTGTGCGCTCCGTGGAAGAGTTCAAAGAATTTGGCTTTTCTTTGTCTTGGCGGGCTGTACACGTTCAGTACGAATGTGCTCCTTCCCTTTCGCTTTTTCGGAATGATTTCGACAAGCGCGTGCTCGATGTCCGTGTCGGCGATGGTATCGTGCCTGATTGCGGTGATGGCTTTGATGACTAGAACGGCTGCTTTACCCCCGTTTTGGCTCTCGTAAACATCGTACCCCTGTAAAGAGGGCCTGGTTCCAGTCTCTTGGAGCGCAATCACATCGGGGGGTGTAAGCTGTGTGTTTATGTATTGTTTTAGTAGGGCCTGTTTTTTGCGGTAGCCTCTGCAGTTCCATTGCCAAATTTCTAAGTTTTCTTGGTCTTGCTGACGCGTCTTGGTCATGTTTACGTGTTCTTGCTGTTGCCTTGTTCGACAGCGAACGCCGTTAACGCTGGACGGTTGTACGCTCTTTCCCTAATGTTTTCGTTATGTCTTTGTTTTCGAAAAGCACTTTTGATTTCTGAGATCTGCCCCTGAAATTGTGCTTGCATCTGTTGCATTTGAGATTGGATTTGCCGCATCATATCCTGCATCATCTGTTGCATTCGTGTTTCAAGTTCTCCATTGTTGGATGCTTGTGGCTGTTTTGGAAAGGCTCTAGTGATTTCAAGCTCCCGCTGTTGTGCCTTTAGTGTTTTTGTTAGTTCCTCGACCTTGCGTTCGAGCTCATTTTGTTTGAGTCGAGCGAGTTCAAGCTCGCGTCTGAGTTCATCACTGCTCGCGTCTTTAGCTTCTTTGACATGAATATTTTTGTTGTTTGTATTGTTTGTGTTACTATTGTCTACCGAGTGCGGATCAATGGTAGATGCCCAGCTTACCTTGCTGCCGCCTTGCTGGGAAAGCTTCTTTTTCTGCTTTTCTTGTTTGTTCCCCTCCTGTGAACCGGCCGGCGACAGAGGTGGGAAGGAATTGGACCTTGATCGGCTCCTCGAGGTCTCTCCTTCTGAGCTGAACCATCGCTTGCGTGGTCGCCCGCGTTGGCCTCTGCGCCCTCTTTCCCCGCTGGGCTTTGGTCTTGCCTTTTTCAGTCTCTCGGGGCACTCTTTGGATCCGGTGAGATGTGCCTCACCGCATATTAGGCACTTGAGCTCGCACACATGGTCTTTCGCGGGATTTTTATCTCCGCACAGTCCGCACACAATAATGTCCGGTGTGTGGCACACGTCGGAGCGGTGTCCTTGCTGGAAACAGACGTAGCACACTTGCCTCGTGGGGCGGTACTGGTAGCACGGTAGTTCACCTCCGCAGTATATTACGAATTTCGGCAAGATCGGGCCGTCGAACGTGATCACTGCGGTCTTGGATTTTCCAAGCATCCTTGCCTGGAGAATGGTTACAGAGAAAAAAGAGGCAAGGATTTCGAGCAAGGCACATAAGCACAATTACATACTTCTTTTTTTTTAATTTTTCACACGTATTCCTTCAAGAAACACTCCACTAACAGTTCTTGGCTGTCATGAAAGAAGCTTTGTGATCCGAGAAATGAAGAGAGCAATTGAGTTATCGGAAGGTTGCGGGAGGCAGCGCGTGGGTCCATAGGAACGTTGCTCAACGAACAGATAGCAGCGACTCGCTGACGCCGCTAGCGAGTGAAGCGAGCCTGGAAGCGAGTGAGAACGGTATGCACGCACCGTGATCCGCCGCTGTACGGTTGCTTTCTGCGGATGAAGGATGCGAGCGCTATTGTATCCCCCTCCGTACCGGTCGTCTCGGTGCGCCCGCATACTTGCGGAGCGGGTCGGCGTTTCCGCAACCGGAGAGCACCCTCGCCTCCACTCAGGAAGAGGGGGGGAGGTCTCCTCTTTCTGCATGGCGGCGACGGTGTTCTACGCAGCACGTTGTGTTGACTAGCTAGCGACGTCAGTCAGTCGCTGCTAGCGCTGCCTCCGGCGACCCCCTTTTTTTTCCTCGTGTGCTCCGGTAGCTGCGCGCGCTCCTGCCCCCATCATTCGCCGCTGAGTGTACCCCCCCCTCCTCCTGCGAGGCTCCGGTGGCCAAAGCGCCGGCTCGAACGGGGGGGCTGAAAGGGGGGCGGAACTGGTTACGAGGCCGACGCCGACGCCGCCGCGAAACCCAGGAACGGCCGCCAAAGAGCTACGCTCTAAAAGGCTATAAGATTCGAGCTTTCAAAATAGTTCAAGTAAGCACCGGAGGATGGAACGCATTCGCTGGAGCAAGAAGTTCAGCGGCGGCAACGAGAAGCTCCCCAACGTAGGGGTATGCTCGAACAAGTTTTGACAGTTCTATCTGCTTGGCTGCAGAATATCGCACTTTTATGCCACTGGATTGAAACACACCTGCATTGGGGATGATGGTCTCAGTGATGCAGCTTGAAGCGCTGGCTGCCCGACGGCGAGCCAGATATTTGAATAAATGTTGAACGGCAGCATTAATCACAACTTGATCCATGAGAATCGCCTGCCACTGTCTGAGCTCGACATGCCGCCACCAGTTAAGAGTGAGCCCACACGCAGCACCGGTAAGTCTCCTTCCCAATTAATCTGCTGTAATTTTTCTGTGATATTTCACGGCTCTTCTCTGTTCGACAAAAGCATTTGTTGGGCGAGTTGGTGTTTTTGATGGTCCATAGCTACAGCGCAAACGACAGGACAGAAATGAAGGAGGGACACTGTGTGGTGTCCCTCCTTCATCTCTGTTCTGTCGTTTGCGCTGTAGTTATGGATCTTCTCTGTTTCCACGTACCCGTGCTGACAGCAGTAGACACACACCGGTAGAACGCTTAAGCTACGTCCTTAAGAGTGGAATGCGACAGCGTTCATCTCCTTCTTTCATCCACGCTACAAACGTCGGTGCGGGAGCGCCGATCAGCGAACACTGTTGGTTTGCGAACGCCAGTCTACGAACTACGAGCTAGGAACGCCGAACTACTCTGTCATGGCATTGGTCATGGGAACGGTTGCTCTCCCTTTGTCTCTTCCTCGCTTGACACACTCCAGTAGAACGCTCGTCCGTGTGCTGTGTGATGTCAGCGCACGTTAAAGGTCCCCAGGTGGTCGAAATTACTCCGTAGCCCTCCACTACGGCTCCTCTTTCTCTCTTTCCACTTTCACTCCCACCTTCCTCCCTTCCCCTTACGGTGTGGTTGCGGTGTCCACAGAATGCAAGCGAGACAGTTACCGCGCCTTTCCCTTCCTATAAATAAATCAGTTTTTTTTTAAGCTACACCTCTAAGAGTGTAGCGCGACAGCGTCCTTCCCCTTCTTTCATCCATGCTACAAACGCCGCTGTGTGAGCGCCGTTCAGCGAACACCGCTGGTTTACGAACGCTGGTCTACAAATGCCGAGCTACGAACGCCGAACCACACTCTCATGAGCATGGTTGTCTCTCTTTCTTTCTCTCTCGCTCTACACACCCTTGCTCCTTTTCCTTCGTTGGGGTTGCGGCGGCGGCAGCTGTGTCCGCCTCCATTGAGCGGCCGTGGTCCTTGCGATGTAGTGTAGCTCTCGCACATGCGCAGCTTGGTTGCGCAGAGGACATGCGAAACTCTAACCTGCGTAGTGTAGCTCATACTACAAAAAATATTTGCCATGCATTGCCGGTTCAGGTGTCCACAGAACAAGCGTGACAGAGACTGCGCCTTCCCTTTCCTGTGAACTAATAAGAAAAATTATAAAAACACCTCTGATGAAAAGGCGGTGCTACAACAGAGGTTATCGCTGCAGCACTCGCAGCTTTCGCTCTATCACGAGGTTGAAGTCATGCATGGTGGTGGTGGTGAAAAACTTTATTTAGTGGAGCCGCGAAATACTCGTTACAAGGGCTGGGCCGGCTGCGTATTTGGGTTTGCTCGGTACGGTGGCTCCGCAAGGGACAAAACGACAGAAGAGACGAAGAAAGCGGGCAGTTCCGACTAGCATCTACCGCCCCCAGGAGCCGAGCAGCCTAGCGATTAGCGGCGCATGCTTTTTCAATGGGCGTCATGCTGGACGCGGCACTAGCTTGAGGAAGCCTATACTACTACTACTACTACTACTACTACTACTATTACTACTACTACTATTGCTATTAATATTATTATTAATGTTATTATTAATTATTGTTATTAATATTAATATTATTATTATTATTATTATTATTATTATTATTATTATTATTATTATTATTAGTAGTAGTAGTAGTAGTAGTAGTAGTAGTAGTAGTATAGAGGAAGACTCGTTTCACGAAGTTGGCAGTGTATTAGCAGTCTGTATGTAACGGGCGAATTATCTGGCTAAATATGTTCACAGTTTTAATTATTAATAATAATAGTAATTCATTCACAGGAAGGGTAAGGCGCAGTATCTGTCACACGTGTCTGTGGACACCTGAACCGCGCCGTAAGGGAAGGGTTGAAGGTGGGAGTTAACGTGGAAAGAGAGAAAGAGGAGCCATAGTGGAGGGCTACGGAGTAGTTGAGTGACAGATACTGCGCCTTTCCCTTCCTGTGAACCAATTATTATTATTATTAATAATTAAAACTATGAAGATAATATTTAGCAAGTTAGTTCGGCCGTTACCTACAGACAATTCAGCGCCAACTTCTTGAAACGAGTCTTCATCTATACTACTAATAATAGTAATAATAATAATAATAATAATAATAATAATAATAATAATAATAACCATTAGCAGATAAATATTACTCTGTGTATTATTATTATTATTATTTAGTAGTAGTAGTAGCAGTAATAGCATTATAGGCTCTCTCAAGCTAGTGCCGCGCGTCTAACATGACGCCCAGTGAAAATGCATGCGCCGCTAATCGCTAGGCTGCTCGGCTCCTGGGGGCGGTAGATGCTAGTCGGAACAGCCCGCTTTCTTCGTCTCTTCTGTCGTTTTGTCCCTTGCGGAGCCACCGTACCAAGCAAACCCAAATACGCGGGCCGGCTCCTGATCACGGGTGGTGGCCAGCAGGCAGTGCCTGACGGCGACCGCTTCAGCCCAGTCGACCAGTCTCCTTTGTGGAGCCGGTTCTGAGATGGAGACCGCGATCTCCCAAGCCTCGTTGCCCGTAAGGCGCCATTCGGCCGGTGGTTGAAACTCCGGGCATCTGAACCTAATATGTTCGAATGTAGCTCTCGGGGCCTCGCTGAGGGAACATTCGGACTGATGAGTAGAGGGGGAGAAGAGTGCCAGCAGTGCTGGGGAGGGAAAGGTGCGGGCTTGAAGGTGTCTCCATGTTATTTGTTGTGGTTTAGTTAAGGAGGGGTGTGGGGGAGGGTAGTGAAGTCTTTCAGACCGGTAGTGTAGTGTAATGTCGTTGTAGGTGATAAGCCGATCTCTGGCACTGCCTAGGTCCTCGGTATCTGTTGCTCGGTCGACGTATGCTCGAGCAGCAGAATTGGCCGCTTCGTTACCGGGGTTGTCGGAATGGGCTGGTACCCAGACAAGGTCTATGGGTCGGGGTGTTTGAACGTTGGTAGTTAAGATTTTGTGAGAGGCAGCATGTAGCTGGCCTCGGCCGAAATTTTTTATGGCAGTTTTAGAATCGCTGAGGATAAGGGTGGCAGTGGAAGAGACTATCGCGATGGCTATAGCGGATTCTTCTGCTTCTATGGACGTTCGGGTAATGATAGAGGCTGATGTGATGTGTTCGAAGCGGCTGGATACCGCGCATATCGCATAAGCTGAGCGGTGTTGATATTCTGCGGCGTCCACGTAGACCGTGTCGGGTTCGTCCGCATGTGCTCTGTGTAGAACACGTGCTCTCGCTTTCCGTCTGGCCTGGTTATGAAGGGGATGCATGTTTTTCGGAAGTGGGTGGACAGTGAAGTGATCGCGGACTGTCGTTGGAACTGCATAAGTTTCTATTGGAGGGGCACGTAACGGTCTAAGTTGGAGAAAGGAAAGAATGTGGCGACCAGTTGGGGTAGTGGAGAGCCGTCCTAGTTGGGCGATGCGGTGGGCTTCCACCAGTTCGCTGAGGGTGTTATGAACTCCCATGTCTAAGAGTCGATAGGTTGGGGTGCACTTAGGTAAGCCGAGAGCTGCCGTATAAGCCTGTCTGATGAGAGCATCCACCTTATCTGTCTCTTTTTTTGTTAGATATAAATACGGAATCGAGTAAAGAATGCGGCTTATAATAAATGCCTGTACTAAGCGTCTGAGGTCATGCTCGCGCATTCCACAGTGCTTGTTGGCTATACGTTTGATTAGGCGGGTGATCTGATGTGTTGTGTTAGTCAGTCTGGAGAGTGTATCCGTGTTAAGGCCGTTGTCTTGTATGAACATACCTAGTATTCGTGTGGCACTGGCTGACCATCTACGGTGATGAGCATAGGGGATTGGTGGTGGGCTTGGGTGGGGTATCAGGAGCTCGGATTTGGTAGATCAACATGCAAGGCCTATTGAAGCTGCGCATCTTGACACCATGTCTGCCCCCTCCTGAAGAGTTTCTTCCATGCTACCTACATTCCCAGTGGTGGTCCACAGGGTGATATCATCTGCATATAGAGAATGGGAGAGGTTTGGGATCTGTGACAGCTTTTTAGCCATGGGGATGAGTGGGATGTTAAATAAAAAGGGGGAAAGGACTGATCCCTGCGGGGTGCCTCCTTTAGGGGACCGAACCGAATTTCTGCTGTGCGATCCCGGAGAAATGCTGAAATGTAGGCATGTGTTCGGTTTCCCACATTCAGAGTGGATAGTGCATCCAATATAGAGGAGTGATAGACATTGTCAAATGCCTTTTGCAAGTCTACAGCCAGCAATGCTCTTGTGCGTTTGCAGTGTCGGGGATGGAGAATTTCTTCTGATATCTGTAGCATGACATCTTGGGTGCATAGGTGGCTGCGGAAACCCAGCATTGTGTGAGGAAAAAGGTCGCGGGTTTGCATGTGTGTATGTAGCCGATTCAAGACAATGTGTTCAAAAAGTTTACCAAGACATGAAGTTAGCGAAATGGGCCTAAGGTTTGAAAGAGTGAGCGGTTTGCCGGGTTTAGGTATAAAGGTAACCTGAGCGTGCGTCCACTCTGAGGGAAGCGTTCCCTCTTGCCAGTGTTTGTTAAAGAGTTCCGTTATTGCCTGGATGGAGTTTTCATCGAGGTTTCTAAGTGTTTTGTTCGTGACCTGATCGGCTCCTGGAGCAGACGTAGTGCGGAGTTGGAGCATGGCTGCTCGGACTTCATACTTTGTGATGTCTTCGTCTAGCTTATGGTTTTGGGTTCCAAGGCACTGTGGTAAGGGTGTCTTCGGTGTGGTTGTGAGGTATGTATCTTTTAAGGATTAAATAATGTTGTCGTTGTCCATGTCTATGCCATGGATAAGACGCGTCACATTTTTCTGCTGTACATTCTTGGCGTGATCGGGTTCAAGAAGGCATCGTAGCAACCGCCACGTGTCCTTAAGTCCTAGGTTTCGAGCAAGGCGGTCGCATACTTGACCCCATTGCTGGTGACTGAGCTGTGCCGCGTTCGTCTCCATTTCCCTTATGAGAGCGGAGATGCGTAGCTTCAGGGCGCGATTTTGTTTGTTTTTAAGCCATCGCTTCTGTAAGCTCGAATGAGCTTCCCACATGTGGAGTAATAGGCTGTCAATCACCTCCGAGGATTGTGTGCACGGCATTTCTGATGTGGCCATGTTCACGTCCTTGTTGAGGTTAGCCAGCCAATTTGTAAGGTGGTCTATCTGCTTCGGGGCCGCGGCACGAAGATCGCGAAAGCGATCCCAGTTGGTGATTTTGAGTTTCCTCTTTACACGGCGGGTTATGGAGGATAGTGAGAAAGAGGTCTCAATTATATAGTGATCGCTACCAAGAGAGGTTTGCGTGTTTGTCCAATAGCATTGTGTTATGATTTTCGTGAGTGTAAGATCGGGGGTGGTGTTGTTCTGTACACTGTTGCCGATGCGCGTGTACTGTTGTGTATCATTGACAAGGGTTATGGCCTCATTTTGGAGAAGTGTCCAGAGTCGGGCGCCTTTACTGCAAGTCGTTTTGTATCCCCATGTGATATGGCGGGCATTAAAGTCTCCTGCAACTATCAATGGTTGGTTAGCGCTGATTTGAAGGGCTTTTTTCATGGCCGCCATTAGAGGAGTAGTTTTCCCTTTCGGGGGGCTGTAGAAGCTCCATAATTTTGAAGCGATATCTTCACTATGCGAATTGGATCCAAGCTCACCGTGGTCTTTCCTATGACCTTCAAACACCTTTGAGGTCAAGTTCGGATTTTAGACACAATAACTTTGGGTAGCTATGTTCCCACCAAAGGTCATGGTCAAATGTCAACTCATGTGGGAAGTAGCTTAACGCTAGAGCAGCTGCGTGGCGAGACAAATAATAATAATAATAATAATAATAATAATAATAATAATAATAATAATAATAATAATAATAATAATAATAATAATAATAATAATAATAATAATAATTATTATTATTATTATTATTATTATTATTATTATTATTATTATTATTATTATTATTATAACATGGTTCACAGGAAGAAAAAGGCATAGTATCTGTTACACTTGTTTCTGTGGGCTTCTGAACCGCGCCGTAAGGAAAGGGAAGAAGGTGGGAGTGAAAGTGGAAAGAGAGAAAGAGAAGCCGTAGTGGAAGAATTACAAAGATGAGAAGTAGACAACGACGGCGCAGAACGGACAACTGATTTAAGGAATGAACGGAAGACCATATATATATATATATATATATATATATATATATATATATATATATATATATATATATATATATATATATATATATATATATATATATACACACACTTGGTGGACGCCCATGCGCATAGTCAGGTTTGAAAAAATAAATGCACATGTACAATGCTCCCTCCCACGCATGTGGTGAAACCTGCCGGCGCACTATCCATTGTGCAGCATGGTCATCCCTTTTACTGTCAGCGCCACGGACGTTTTACTCACACAAACATTTTGATTCTTGTTAATATGGAAATGCTCGACGATTTCTCTAATAGTCTGGTCATTGTGAAGAAGTGTCAACTAAGAAAGGTACACACTCACACGCGTTAAAACGTTTAGCCAAGTTAGTTTCATTCTTTTTAAAAGACAGTGCGTGCCCCATCAGTCTGATGCTGATGCAACGGCCTGTCTGCCCGTACGTACGTACGGCCACAGGACAATGAAATTTGATACACTACACCCATCCTACAACTAATAAAACTCTCGGCGTGATTGACCTGGCATCTGTTCTTACTTCTTGTGCCCCCAGCTTCCTTTCAACTGCTGCCCCTACCTTACCTATCTAGGGGCGGAAAACAACACCTGTACGCCATGTTGTGCTTCTACGTTTTTAAAACGATGTGACAATGCATGTATATAAGGCTCATGGTTCACCAACTCGCCAACTCGCCCAATCAACCGTTCTTCTACAGTTCATTTACTGTGCACTTGACAGCAATAAAGTTATTTGCGCTCTCTTTTGAGATGTCAGCAGGACCTTCGATAACATCCGGCATGGTCTACAATTGCAAAAAAAAAAAAAAAACATGATGCCATGGTATTTAGATCCCCATTTAATGAGGGTTTGAAAAACTAGTTATTTAATCAATCTCAGCCCGGCCGCGGCGGTGCAGTGATTGAAACATATTCCTTTAAAGATAGACGCTTTGCAATTGCAAGTACTATATTTTCGGTGTGGGTGAGTATTTCTTTCTGTAATGCTCGAGTAGGCGTTTCAGAATTCGTTCCAGAGACATTTAAATTTTACTGAAAACGTATTACGTCTGCATCTCAGCAAAATAAGGTTTATAACAGCGTTTGCCCACATGTGTAACAATAAAGTATTGCTTTTCTGCATGCACGTAGGTGCATAATGGGCTCAGCAGTGGTCGCACGGCGATGAATGTTTGATGAGCTCTCTGCAGCACAACTTGTGCCGCTTGTTTCGAAGTGTAACGCGGCGTCCTACTGCGATATCCTTGACAGCTACATCGTCCCGTTCGCCCTGGACGGGCCCTTGGTTTTTACCTACTTCAGCAGGACCGCAAGTTAAAATTCTCCAAGATATACTAGAAGAGCGAGGATTTGGACAGCTGTAATAGGTGCCAAAGGGCGCGGTCTTCAACATTATAGAAGATGTGTGGGGAGTTCTTAAATGCAGCTAGCTGCGCCTCAACCTGGGTGCAACAAGTAAAGAATTGTGGCTTGCTGTTGCAGCGGAATGGCAGCGCATTAAGCAATGCCGGCAATTTCTTTAATCTCTGTACGATTCTCTGCCACAATGCATGGAAGCTGCCATTAGTGTTAACCGCAATAGCACGTGCTTTGAACTGCGTTTACTTTCTACTATGTATCTTTTGTTGTTCTGAAGTAAACTATAGATGCACATACTTCTATGAAGACAAAGAATCCTCTTGTTACGTTCGACGTGCTGAACATGCGTTGCTACCTGCCGAATTCACAACATGTGCGTTTCGCGCATTTTATTTCATGTGCTACACAAAACACACAGACTAAGCCAGCATCCTGTTTTTTTATTTTGTGCGTATTCGTTCTTACATTTGCCAGGCTATATGCGCAACGTAAGATAAACGAAGTGAAGACTGCAAAAAAAAGAAAAAAAAGCGCGTGCTGTTCATCGCTGGTACTTATTATATAAGCGGACATGGAAGAAGCCACGATAAGTTATGTAAATCAATGAACAAAAAATATGTCTCCCCATGACACGCTGTTTGCTGCAAAATCGTGACTAAACCGTCGTGGCAGCACTCGCTGCCGGGCATGCCAAGCTGGCATGCAGGAGACCGCACGCGCCAGCTGCCGATTATCAAGCGGCGCGAATCGCTCTTCTAACGCATCGCATGCAGCGTCAGAGAAATCTTTGATGACTCATTTGAAAAGCAACACGCATCTCCGTTCGAGCCGCCAAAAGTGATGGCCGTATGCTGCAGATAAGGGTCGGCTGATTGCGCGCGCTTCTTGCTGGAGACCAAGCTAATATCAGTTACCAGAGCCGGCGTTAAAAAGCGATGAGACATAGTTTGTCAAGATCTCGCGCCCTCCATTTACGCCTGACTGCACCTGTACTTACCTAACACCTGATAAGTATTTCTCATTGATTAATGTCCCATTTGTGTTTGCTAGGCGTATAACCACTAAACTTAAAGGCTGATCGTGTTGAGCCATGCTTTCGCCAAGCACCAGGACGACGTTCATAAGCTTGACTCCCCGGATCGCCACCTAGTATCTCCGGCATTCTCTTCGGAGGTGAGGTAATTCCAAAATGTAGTCGCGTCAGACAGTACTTCTGTAGTATTCTCAGGCTATTTTGCGGCGTACAATATAAAACGTTGTTGCACGACGCATCGTCGTTTGCGCTAACCTGCTGATGCTTGTCGCTGTAAACCGAGCCGCTAGACCAAAGCTGCCATTTGGGCTTGCGATACCAGTGCTTAGCACTAGTGGGATGCCTGCAAGACCTTTGAAACATCCCCTGTCTAGCTGCAGCTAGATTCCCATACATTGTCTTAGAGAATAATAACCAGCCAAGGGACGAGGACGAAGAAAGACAAAGTACACACTGTAGCTGGACTAACAACTATGCTTCGTCCTCGTCCTTTGGCGTTGTCTTAGAGAATAATAACCAGCCAAGGGACGAGGACGAAGAAAGACAAAGTACACACTGTAGCTGGACTAACAACTATGCTTCGTCCTCGTCCTTTGGCTGGTTATTATTCTCTAAGACAATGTACCAAGTGACCCAGATTTCAACCCTCATTCCATACATTTCAGGTCATTTTAAAAGTCTTCAGGACGATGGAAAAATTGTTTTTGTTTTGTGCGTATCAAGCATGCAATGCTGTTCATTACCTTAAACTGTCAAAAAGAAGTTTGGATGAATTTACTTCACGTATTTGAAGTATTTAACTAGAGCGTTGCTCATTAAGGCCACGACATCACGCTGCATGGAAGGAACGCGTCCTAACGGTTTGGCGCAGTGATTTTGCTTGTAGAGGTGCTTCTCATCCTCTGATATACCTTCCTTTACTTACCAGCATCCTGAATGGTGGTATTTCCTTGCTTGACGAGTGGTCGCTGTCTGGAACGGAGCTTGAGTCATAGGAGCTCATGGTCGGCTACTGTCTGGAGCCAACTATTGATAGAAGGAGAACAAGAAAAGGAGCATCGGGCTTTGCTACTTTTCCCGCGGAAATGTCGTGAAATGTGAGGCATATTAAGAGCAACGCTTTTCTTCCTAACTGCCACATTGAAATACGTCAATGTCTCGTAATGGCACGGATACGAGACCTGCGTGCAGTGGAACCTGAATACGTTTAGGCTGCGCGTACGCCGAAGTAGATATGCCTGCAACGACAAAAAGCGAAGCGAAATTGATAATGAAGTCACAAGCGCAGCGTTTCTAACTCTCGAGATGCCAAAACCAGAGAATTCTACTGCTTGAACATATCGCATAATATTTGGCTTTTTGTCCAGCGGAAGCATGTATAGTATCTGTTCACCCTCAGTGCGTACTTCCGTCATGCATGTCTGCCCTGTTAATGATCCTTTCGATAATTATTTCAGTTTGGCTTGCAGTGATCAAGTTCCGAAGCAACCCAGGCTTCGAGGAACGCCGTACTGGAGGGCTGCGGAAATTTTGACCTGGGGGTATCGTGCAATGGCACGATACACGAGATTTTCACTTTTCGGTTCCATGAAAAAACAGCCGTGGCGGCCGTAATCGAAACGAAGCTCTCAGGGCCGGCCGTCAAATGCTTGACAACTACGCCCGGCGACAGGCCTTTCGATAACCCGACATTTACTTGAGTCTTGTGAGCACTGGAAATTTGATGATTAGTCACGCTTGCTCGGCCCCCAACGTTGTGGGCGCTCGAGGCTTACTGCTTAGTATCGGGTTCGCTGAAATTGCTTCAAAGCAAAGTATGGCAAACTTAGCGACAATCCCGGCAACATTTCATCGAACTAAACCATTTTTGAATTTAAAGAGAACCGAAGGGTCAGAGCTGTCTCGACTAGATTTAAGAGCTGACAAGGGCGGTCGGTTTGAAAGTTCTTTTATTATCGGTTGAAAGTAGGCACTTTCAACGTGCTGTGAGCATAACTTTAACTTTTAACCAATTAAATGCTATTCCTTTATTGCAGCCCACCACGAAGTTCATAATTATTTTATTGACAAAGAAAGCTTTGGTTTGTGGCATTTGAGTTCCCAAAGCGACTCAAGCTATGTGAGACGCCGTAGACGTAGGATGCAGAATTGTGCTGCTCTCAATATTGGATTCGGTGGTGAAACAAAATCACCAGTGCCCGTGTCTTGATGATCCAGTTCCAGCGTTTGGCTGATAAGTTGGCTATGCGTGCAGCCCGCTCAGTCAGCTCGCCGCGCTCGCTGCAACTTGCATTGTCACATCTGCCAACTGTCTTGCGTGGGTGAAGAAACCCCCCAGACATATTGGCCTGCCGCTGCAATACACGGACGCAGCTGATTTTGTTCTCTCAAGCCAGGATTGCGCTAGCCAAGTGATTGTTATTTAAAATTCGAGGGCTTTTATGAAGCTCGGAAAAAAGATACGCCTGGAGCGTTTTTGTAGCAAATATATAGAAAGGGGGTTTGTGAAGGTGATCTCCAAGTTGGCACATCACATATTTGAATCAAGTCAATATTTAGTAAATTGCAAAAATTAACAAATTGGCTTATTAGTTCTCTGCAAAATAGAAAATGCCTCTGATGCGCAAGACGACTGGCAGCTCTATGCAACTAGTTTCCATGACCTACCTCAAAAGTTTAATTTTTCAACCCTTGGCTAAAATTATCTTGGGAACCCTGTAAATATCCGTTCTACGTCGTTGATGTGCCCAGAGAGGTTTGGGTTACGGCACCTATTCCTCTTGAAGCAAAAAACAAAATAAACAATCTTCAGATGCTCCTTCAGGTTTTAAGAATAGAATCTTTACAACTGCAGTATCATATATTGTTGCCATCCGAAACACAATGGCTTGTGTGGGCAGTAGGGTAGAGATGCAAGAGAAAATGAAATAAGCGAGCGCTGTAGTTCTGGGGGCCAGAATCTAATCGTCAGAGCTTACGTCATGCGCATTGAAATTGCACAGCGCGGGCAGCTTGAACGAAATAAAAATTACATGACTGCGCTTAAGTCTGCTTAAGAGCAGAACTGGCGAAAGCCTGTTTGCAGGTATGCTTTTATCGTCGTTATCACCGTTACTGTCTTTCTCACCATCACTGTTGCCATCTACTTTATCATTATCGAAGAAACGGACCGTCACTGTGATGGCTACGTTTACTATGATCATAAACTGTATCTTCATCGTCATCACTGCTATGTTTCTTACGCTACGCAAGAATTAGAATACCGTTTCCTACAAGCCTGACGCGGAGTAGTAGTTTGCGCTCTAGGCTAGGGATCGGAGGGATAGTGGTTCGATTCCCGGTGGAAACATATTTCTTTCTGTCAGTGCGAAGAAAGTTTTTCTGGTCACACTTTCTGTGCATGCCCCCCCATGAGGCAAGAAAGGTTCTCTCCTTAAAAAAAAAACGCCATTCGCGGTTTGGATGGAAACCTCGGTCGTCGGTCGCAGCAGTCGAGAGTTAGGCCGCTACACCACCGCTCCAAGAGCACGTGCAGTAGAAACGGCGGCCGGCGGATAGTAACTTAGCTGATGCCATTCGTACGAAACGCGAGAATGTCCTGAAAGGCACTGGTGACATCAAATCGATCAGTGGGTACTCAGGCGCCGCGGAAGGCTTAAGGAATCCCTCAAATCTCTAAACGGTCGATATAGGGTTTGTTACTCTAGGCTGTCACTGTAAAATGAAGTCCAGCTCACCTTCCTGTAGTGAGAAATGCTGCACAAGCAAGAGAAATGCACAAGCAAGAAAGCTCGCTCCCAAACCAAACGGAAGATGAACGCGCACTACGGCATGCGCTGTCTAGGAAGAGGAAGAAAAATGATACCGTCTATGTCAGCGACTGCATGTAACTGCATCGCAGCCGGTGCGCACCAATAAATGATCAGATAGCCACGCTGCCTTCAAATATGAGCGCTGCAACCAAGCACGATAAGATCCCCTGTTCATAAAGGTAAGACAGTAGTTGGGCAGCAGCAGCCGAGTCTCGATCGCTGTCTGCCGACTCGGAGCGAAGCTGTCGCTATACTCGTGTGTGGAAGTGGCCCGGCGGCATGCAAGCCGGCGCAGCATGACTGTGTCCTTGATAAGGGGCACGCTGCGCCGGTCTGCTGGGTCGTTTGTCTAGCGTGGTGCTCGCAACAGCTGATGCGGCCTGCTTTCGTGTTCTGCGAGGACATGTATGGTCGAGCGCTGAAGTTTTCGATCTACACTAGCGGTAAAATCGAAATCAGCGGTGCGCGTTGTCACCTCAGTTAGGACGCTACTACAGGCACACTGCTAGCCGCTAATACACTACATACATGTACAGATCTACCTTGCATACGCTCGCAAGTGTTTTATTGCGAAAGCAATACTACGCCAGCTTTCAGCCCGTCGCGTAAACCCGGCCGAAAGTCACATTTGACCTTTAGAGCGACCGCAGATTGAGCCCCTCTTCAAGCCGTCGGGTAAGACCGGTTGGTAGCGATGCCGCGCCGCAGAAGCACAAGAAGCAGTAGAAGAAGAAGAAAAAGAAGAAAAGAAGAAGAATACAAAACAACAGAAAGAGAAGCTGCCGGCTTTGCTTACGCAACCTAACGGGTTAACTAAAGCTAAACCCCAGCAAATTTTTGTTTCTCCAGATAACTACGCGGGCCAGCAATCCCTTATGATTAACCACCGCGTGCCTTGGAATGGTCTGATGTGTGCACTAATTCGTATGAAACAGAGGAGACCCAGAAGAGGGATGGAATTCGTCATGCTTCTTTAGGTTTATTGTTTTAGGAAACTCTTGACGTGCTAATGCCTGACAGGGGCTTCTGCCTGTGGAAAAACTAGTAAACAGGATGTATGCTTCTGGGTCTGTAATTTTTAGGTCCTTAGAGTCCCCTTTCTTGTGAATGAGGATAATGTTTGCATTCTTCTATGATTCCGGTACCGTCGATGACACCAGGCACTGCCTATACAGGGTGGCCAGTTTTTGTAGCACGAAATCCCCCCCCCCCCCCCCGTCCTTTAACAAATCTGTAGTTATCTGATCCTCTCCAGCTCCTTTCTCCATTTTCATAGTTTCTAATGCTTTCTTGACCTCGTCCTTCGTCACTGGTGGAACATCTGACTGTTTTTCCCTACCGCCAATCACATTACGGTCTTGACTACTTTGGCTACTCTAGAGACCTTTATAGAACTCCTCAGCTACTTTGACTATCTTGTCCATATTCTTGATGACGTTGCCCGCCTTGTCCCTTATCGCATACATCTGGGTTTTACCTATGCTCAATTTCTGCTTTACCGCTTTAATGCTTCCCCCGTTCTTTACAGCATGCTCAATTTTCTCCATGTTATACTTCCTTATATCGACCACCTTGCTCTTATTGATTAGCTTTGATATCTCGGCCAATTCAATCTGGTCTGTTGGATTGGAAGCTTTCATACTTTGGCGTTTCTTAATCAAATCTTTCATCTCCTTAGACAACTTACCGGTATCCTCTATAACTATCCTACCGCCTACTTCTACCGCACATTCAGTAACGATATCTCTGAAATTATTGTTAATTGCTTCTAGGGTAATGTCGCCTTCCTCGGTTAGAGCTGTAGCGAGATCCTGAACTCTTCTGCCCTTCCCCTCACCGCTAATTCGTTGATCGGTTTCTTTCTTCAGATTTAGGCTAATTCGGGACCTCACCATCCTGTGGTCACTCCATCGCACTTTCCCGATTACCTCTACATCTTGCATAATGGCGGGGGTTGAAAACCGTGTGAAGTCAATTCCGTTTTTAGTCTCCTCGTTAGGACTTTTCCATGTCAATTTCCGGTTCTTCCGTTTGCTGAAGAAGGTATTCATGATTATTGAGTTATTGTGCTCTGCGAAC
Source organism: Amblyomma maculatum (assembly GCF_055883805.1). Taxonomy (NCBI): domain Eukaryota; kingdom Metazoa; phylum Arthropoda; class Arachnida; order Ixodida; family Ixodidae; genus Amblyomma; species Amblyomma maculatum. Next base: position 50,914,269 of record NC_139346.1, read on the forward strand.
TCAACTAGTAACTCCCCCCTGCTCTTCCTAGAACCAATGCCATAGTCACCTACTGCCTGGTCTCCTGCCTGCTTTTTCCTTACCTTGGCATTGAAGTCGCCCATTAGTATAGTATACTATGTCTTTACTTTCCGCATTGTCGATTCTACATCTTCATAGAAGTTTTCAACTGCCTGGTCATCATAACTACATGTAGGTGCACAGGCCTGTACAACCTTCAGTTTATACCGCTTATTAGGCCTAATTACGATGCCTGCCACCCTCTCATTAATTCTATAGAATTCATCTATATTACCCGCTAAATATGCATTGACAAAAAAACCTACTCCTAGTTGTCGCCTCTCTGGTAAACCTCGATAACACAGTACATGCCCATCCTTCCGAACAGTATATGCCTCATTCGGCCTCCTAACCTCACTAAGCCCTATGGCATCCCATTTCATACCTTCTAGTTCCTGTAAGAGCACTGCTAAACTAGCTTCACTAGCTAGGGTTCTAGCATTAAACGTTGCCAGGGTCAGCTTCCAATGGCGGCATGTCCAGCGGAGCCAGGCTTTCTTAGCACCCCCTCCTAGTTGCCGCCTCTCTGGTAAACCTCGATAACACAGTACATGCCCATCCTTCAGAACAGTATATGCCTCATTCGGCCTCCTAACCTCACTAAGCCCTATGGCATCCCATTTCATACCTTCTAGTTCCTGTAAGAGCACTGCTAAACTAGCTTCACTGGCTAGGGTTCTAGCATTAAACGTTGCCAGGGTCAGCTTCCAATGGCGGCCTGTCCAGCGGAGCCAGGCTTTCTTAGCACCCCCTGCTGCGTCACAGGTCTGACCGCCGCCGTGGTCAGTTGTTCCGCAGCCGCTGGTGACTGAGGACCAGGGTTTTGTGGAACTAATCATGAGAGGTTGCGGCCACTTACTGAACCAGGGTGGCCAACTTCTGTTCTGGTGAAGGAGTGTGTTGCCGGAGGTGTTGACCGGCATCAGGTCGCACCCCAAACCTGTTTATGCAATTCCATCAATACGCGGATTTTTTTTTTCCGGTGGAGAATTGCGTGGCACCGGGATTTGAACCCCGGTCCTCTTGCATGCGAGGCGGAGGGTCTACCGCTACACCACCGCTTTTTTTTTTTCTTTATTGCATGAGTTGGTACAAATACATCAGTAAAAGATCGTGGTTGCCATGCCCCTTGGCTGACAACCGTGTCTAATGGACTTTCATTACCACAAGTTTGCCCATCAGACTCAAGACCTCCTCCGCAGCGTCTTGCTGCTTCAAAATTTCGTTTGGTCTTAAAACATGACTTGCACCGGGCGTAAAAACATTTTTTTTAAATTGCATACAGGAACCCCCCCAGTCAAAACATGGATGGAAGAAAAGGGCCTTTTTGTACCTTGGGGCTCAAACTGTCTACTTGTAGGAAACCTGAAACAGTTGAACACGTGTTCCTGGATTGTTCGGATGCGGTGTTTTACTGGGATGTGTTATAAAGGACACTTAAAAAAGACCTGCCATTGACGCCACGTGGAATTGGGTACTTGACAACTATTAATGATGATTTTCAGTATGACCTCATCATGCTATTGGGCTTTCACAGTATTAGTAGGAGTAGGATGGCTTATAGACGCTGTGATGTCGATGCACGATCTGTATGTGATTATTTTGTTGAACAAGTGTATAAAATATACCGCTACGCCACCGCTGCACGCCAAATTACAGACCAATCAGCTTACTGCCTGCTACGTATAAGGTATTTACTCAGGTAATCGCTAATAGAATCGGGACAACCTTAGACTGCAATCAAGCAAAGGATCAAGCAGGTTTTCGGAAACAGTACTCTACTATCGATCATATCCGTACCATCAATCAGGTGATGGAAAAATGCTCGGAATATACCTAGCCCTTATACATAGTATTCATTGATTGCGCAAAAGCATTTGACTCAGTTGAAACTTCGGCGGTGATGCAGGCATTGCGAAATCAGGGGGTTTGCGAGCTGTACCTGGAAGTGCTGGAACATATATATTGTGGCTGCACAGCAACCGTAGTTCTGCACAAAGAAAGTAACACAATTCCCATAAAGAAAGGTGTTAGGCAAGGAGACACGATCTCCCCAGTACTATTCACAGCTTGCTGAGAGGAAGTATTCAGAGACTTCGAATGGGAGCAGTTAGGGATAAGGGTAGTTGGAGAATACCTCAGTAATCTGCGATTTGGTGATGACATAGCCTTGTTAGGTAACTCGGGGGAAGAACTGCCATGCCGAAATAGACAAGGTGGGTCACATATTAAAGGGAATTGCAGATGATGTTTATAATCTGCTTGCTAATTGCCTTGCTACTAAGGTAATGTTCAACAGCCTCAGAAAGGAACAGCAGTTTACATTAGGTAGCGAAGTACTGGAAGTATTAGGCGATTATGTATACTTAGGACAGGTAGTAACCGCAGATCCGGACCATGAAAAGGAAATAAGTAGAATAAGATTGGGATGGAGCGCATTTGGCAAGCCCTTGCAGATAATGACTAGCAGCTTACCGGTATCGCTCAAGAGGAAAGCATACAACAAATGCATCTTACCTGTACTCACCTATGGGGCTGAAATGTGGAGGCTAACCAAGAGAGTTCTACTTAAGTTGAGGACGACCTAGAGAGCTATGGAACGAAAAATGGTAGGGGTAACAATAAGAGATAGGAAGCGTGCAGAGTGGGTCAGAGAAATAACTCATGTTACCGACATTCTAGTGGAAATTAAGAAGAAATGGGCATGGGCCGGACATGTAGTGCGAAGAGAGGATAACCGATGGTCGCTTAGGGTAACAAACTGGATTCCAAGGGAAGGAAAGCGTAGCAGGGGCCGGCAGAAAGTTAGGTGGGCGGATGAGGTTAAGAAGTTCGCAGGGGTCAAGTGGATGCAACTAGCACAGAACCGGGTTATGCGGAGAAATATGGGAGAGGCGTTCGCCCTGCAGTGGGTATAGTCAGGCTGATGATGATGATGGTTAAACTTAATTTCGCTCTCCAATATCAAGGTATATATCAATGGACAGCTTGTGTCGAGTATTATTGGCATGAAGTAATTGTAGGTCTTACATGATAGCTTTAATTAGTTATTTAGAAATAAAAAAAATATCTGGGGTTTAGCTTTAGTTACACGCGGTGGGTTGCGTAAGCAACGCCGATGTAACCTCTGTTTCTTCTTCTTCTGTTAAATCCCTCAAGCCAGATTATTCACTTATATTGGCCTGGAGTTTTCACATTCAAGCTCTCATTTAATCAGAGAGACGCGTACAGAAATAAGTTGCACCGTGCTTTTATAATGCGTAATGCGTCATGAAAGACAGGGCAACGACAATGGAAGTGAAACGATGCCTGAACAAGTCAGCTGGGAATTACTCCAGTTCACGGTCAGCCAATATAAGCTGACTTCACTTTCAGCATGCTTGTCCACTTACGTCTGCTCAAAATAGTAAGTGTCACTAGTTTGCAGAATTGACTCTGAACCGTCCTGGCTTCATGGCCATTGACCTCCTACTTCGTATAGGATAAACAAACATTCGTATACCCTGCGAATTTCTTGTGAATTTCATTCACATTTCTTTTCGCCTGTGACGTTTCATCCTCATCACGGAAGTGACGGCACGGAACTTGTGCCTTGGTCTGCCTGGCTCAATTATTGGGAAGATGCCCATGAGCTTTTCGATACTTTTTCGTGTATTTACATTGCATGGGTGTTATTTTTGATTAGTCGTGGGAGCAACAGAAATATGATGTGCAACCGCGGTGAGTGGGGCAACCTAGAATCGGCTGAGAAAACATTTTGATATCAACACCTGCCTGTGTGAGCTAAGCTGGTTTATTTGTTTTAAATTTTATTGATTCAGCCAAAAAACGCATACAGCGAACACTCAAGGTGCCCACTGTGGATTTGTTCGGAGCTTGCGTTGATATTTTAAGGGATTAGGCCCCACGCGCGAATAATTCACCGCGCCCAGTTTGCTCGCGGGAGTTTTAGAACGCTGCCAGCAGATCAAGCGACACATGTAGCCATTCGGTAACTGGCACGTCTTCATTTAGTTATGCTAGCATAGCTACTGCGCGCATGTGCGAATGTACACACTAAACTTTCATATTGCAGTATTCACAAGTAAATGATGAGAAACATGGGATAAAATCTATACATTTTTTTCTTCAGACTGAACCGTCAAGACCAGAGTGTTGCTTTTCTTTCAATTATAAACAGCCGTAGAAACGAACAAAAGGACGCGGGATTGAATCTCGGCCTCGGCGGCCGCTTTCCGATGGAGCAAGGCGCCCGTGTACTGTGCGATGTAAGTGCACGTTAAAGAACCCCAGGGTCTCCAAATTTCTGGAGTCCTCCACTACGGCATCTCTTATAGCCTTAGTTGCTTTGAGGCGTTAAACCACACAAACCAACCAACAAACGAACACAAGCAAAAACACTCCAGTACGAAAGCCCGGCATTCTTGACATAGCAAGAGCTATACAATAGGAAATTTTAGGGTCGTTACTAAAAAGTGTGTTGGTTTCTTCCTTTACTCTGATGTTTATTTTACGTCGTTTGTATAAAGTGAGCTTCTCATTGATTGTGGCCCTCTGTAACCTTTTAGTGACTCTACAGGCAATGTCGGCGTTCTTCCTCTGGCTGCGCACCTGGAGTTTTTTATGTTATCAGTACTCTGTCCCTTGAGCGTGACGGCAAGTTGTTAAGCGCTTCTGCAGTGGACCATGAGGTTAATTCTGATGCGGAGAGCTACAAAACACCCGTGAGGACTGGCATCGAGCGGCTGGGTTGCCGCTCGACGGTTGGCGCATATGTGGAGGGTATGCCAAGTAGTGCTGAAATAAATTGCATTGGAGGGAGTATGGGCATCAAATTCGGTGGCAAGGAGCGCGTATGAAGAAAAAGGGAAGCCAGGTTTCGGTGTCGTCAGGGTGCTAGAAGGGGACGTCGCTACGCACCACTTTAGTGAAAAAAGCAGGGAGGAGGAAAATCCTTCCCAACCACACCGCCTGCCCATTGTTGCCAGTCCCGAGAGGGCGGCGCGTCTGCGCACTTATGCTCTATGCTCTGCAGAGCGGCCTTGCAGCTCAGTAGCTTGTTGTTTAAAAACTAACACCCCTTTATTAATGTCATTCTTAGCGGTAACGTCTTGGGGACAGCTAGCAATATATGATTCTCCATTTTTTTCCATCGCTGCAAGCACTGCTGCGCCTTCGGCGCCTCCCTCACTGCTTGCGCCCAAGCGAGACGATGGGTCCCTTGCGCCAGGTTCCTAAATACATAGCCAGCCAAATTATTTTATTTCTTTTAAGAGTAATCCAGTTCTAGAAAATTGATATTTTTCAAGATGACTGACGCGTGCTGTGGCGTTGAAAGACGCGTCTAGGACACAAGGAAATTTATGGTAATGGTCAGTTGACGTCAGGGAGCCACGGCTCATCCAGTCTTCACGTACGCTCGTTCCGCTACTAAGGCGCTGACAAAAGGATTCTTATCTTAACTTTATTATTATACAATTAGATTGGCAGTAAGGTAATGCATGAGTAGATCATTTAGTACAGTGCTGGATAATTCTAAAGTCTCTTCAGGCGCACCTTTGAGGCAAAAAAATTCTAGGCTTAGTGATGACAAGGGAGAAGTTCATGGGCAGGGCGCCATCGTCCCCCACTGTCTTTCATGAACGGCATTCCTGCCATAAATTCGCGGCATCCGCTACTGTGACCGGCGTAGTGAACTCGTTGCTGACTTTTATTATGCAGCTGAGCACACGTCATTTATTACTTTCCGCTCAGCTACCTTCCGCACAAGCGATGCTTTTAAATCGCGGACGGGGCTGCAGTACACTGCCACTGCGCTGTCGGGCATATTCTAAGGATGCATAAAAGCGCCATTGGAATGTACTCAAGACAATGCCTGCTTGATGTGCAGTGCTTACAACATGATTTAATGTAAAAAATGTACGTCGTTGAAGCGCTCCACCTGTGGGCTTTTCGCAATTGGGCGCACCTTCTGTCTGCAGTCAACCGCATTTCATATTTAGCGACGCAGCAAAATCTTGAATAACCAGGCCAGGCATAATGGAATGCCTGGAATAATACGGAAACAGATGCACTTGAATATTATCATTCTAGGTAACCTCGGTGCATTTCACGCTGCAAAGAGAACAATAAAGGCGCGTTTCCCTGTTCCGAGCATGAAGATAGAGCACAAAATTGGTCAGTGCGCCACAATCCCAGTGACAAGGCTGCATGCCAACGTTGGCTGCATGCCGGCGGCTTTTGTAAAAACAACAAAGATCTGAAAGGTTCGTGGCAATATTTAACTGTGTCATTCATCAGTGACGATAGTACGGCCCGTTGAAGGAGAATGTAGCCCTGTATTTAACTCTTGCTTCCAACTGCTTTTGCCACGAAAAACTGATGTTAAGCCCTGCTGTGCGCTCAGACAAAACAAACAAACAAAAACTTTTCACGAACCCCGCGCAGTAGCAATGACACCTGGTTGAGCGGCACCCCTACTGCAGCATCAACGACGTAGGTTGGGCCTAAGACGGCGTCGAGAATGTTGAAGTTCTTGTGCAGACTCTCGGGGTTGGCTCGTCCAGGGCGCCATCGTCAAATTAAAGCTCCACTCAGGTATGAGAATAAAATGATGTATGTAGGGAGGTATTTGTCTTTGGGGTTGGCAGAATTTTGTTTATAAATCTGGTGGAGATGCGTAGAGCGATCTGTGCAGTTGGATTTCACCTCGCGTCGAATAGTTTGTTCACAATAGACCATAATGATAACAAGAATGACTAGCTGAAAAAGTATTCTATTCTTATCAGTTTTAAGGAACAATCTGATATGACGAAAGTTAAGGCTTCCAGGATTCTGTTGTATTAGTTACATGCACACCGTATAATGCTTTTCCTTGCAGCTTAAATTTCGCACAACAATGGCATTTGGTCGTATTTTTACATACCGAATTTCGAATATTTGCCTAGTTTGATCAGAAGAAGTCGGTCATTCGAATCGTATGCGGCGACGGCTAACCAAAACAAGCCGCTGTCCCTGCGGTGGCACCGATGGAGCCATCTCATGGCGTTCTTAGTTCCAAAGAAAAAATGGTGATGCGAGAACAAACGCATTGAAACGTAGGGAAGATTTAGCAAGGCAAAATTTAGTTATTATTATTATTTATAAAGGTCTTGATTGAAACCTTCGGCAAAGCGCCTGCGCCCGACTACCTTCCTTCGGCGGTCCTTTTTTGTAGCTAAAGCCGGGTACTCCCGTACCCGGTTTCGAGCATGGCTATGGCAGGCCGTAGCTGGCAGCTGACATGGCCGAGCACTATCCAGACGTAGGTTTTCCTGACACAACCTTTGGCAAGCGTTGCCAACTTGGGCCTCTCCTTTCATATGGGAGGGTGAGACCAGAATCAGCCTGCCAACATCGTTGCATTCACGTTCTCCCTATGTCACGCAGGCACGTTCATACATCTTCGATAAAGCGGGACTTGATATGATGGGTGGTAGAATACTCTGTCGCGTCGTACTCCTATAGGCGGAGCTTAAGTTTCTATAATTGTTTACAGCGTTGCTGCAAACAAAGCGAGATTGCACCACCAGTGTCATCAATTAGACAGGAGCTTGTTTTGCTTCACCGTCGCCGCATATGATGCGCACGTCCGTCATCTGATCGAATCAGGCAAGTACCCCACATGTGGTATAAAAATACTGGCCAACAAATGCCATTTCTGTGCGCAATTCGAGATGCAACGTTTCTAGCGATTTATCCAAAGAAGCATTCTATGGGGCACATGTAATTTTCCAACGCTTGTTACTTTTCAAAAGCTGCGAGTCCATCCCCGGGGGTTATGGATTATTGTCGGGGGGGCACTGGTGCCGGATCCGTGTATGAATTTTTTGCCGAGAGTATTGTGAAAATACTTGATGTTTTGAATGATACGGAATGTGATGCTCAAATCGCGGTGGTGTTTAGAAATCTTGCACAAATGAAACGGCTCCATTGTTCGCGGCCGGCAAGAAGCCTGCAAACCTTGTAAATATTGTTACTGTATATTTTGTCATTATGTACCGATTCGCAATAAAGAAAAAAAAAACCCGGGGTGACACAGTAGTTACGGTGCTCGACTTCTGTTCACTAGGATGCGGGTTCGAATCCTGGCCTCGGCGGCCGCTTTTCGATGGTGGTGGTGGTAAGCATTGAATACAAAAGGAGACGTTGTTTGGAGAGCCACCCCTAGTGGGCCGCTCCCCTTACAATACTAGGTGGAGTCCCTTATACTGGGACTCCATTGGTCTGGACCGCCACACGAGCTCGCTGGACCAGCGCTTGTTGTACCGCTAGATCCAGGCAGCCGAGCAGGGCCACCTCCCAGTCCTCTCAGATAGGGGAAGGGGTTATGGGTGAAAGAGAAGGATTTAGCTGGCATGCCCAGACCATGTGAAAGGTGTCAGCCACCTCTCTACAGAAAGGGCAGAGGCCAGAAAAGGAAGGGTCGAAATGTTTCAGTACTGCCGGGCACAGTAGAGTGTTAGCAAAAAGGCTAAGAAGTATAATTTCGCCTGCTTTCCCGGTGCGAGTCCCAGTAATAGGCACAGATTTCTTGAAAAGTTAAGAGAGGATATGTGTCTTGGTCAGATCGGTAGGGTCTACGCCGGGGGCCCGGTTAGTGAGTGCGCGGGCGGCCGAGTTGGCGGCCTCATTCCCTGGTAGATCCTGGTGGCCTGGAGTCCAAATGAGAAATCGGGTCTGGGGATTCTGATCCCAAGCTGCTCTCCGAAGTATTCTTTGTGCTATAGGCGTTATCCAGCCCAGCTCATAATTCCGACAGGCCCCTCGGGAGTCGGATAGTATGAATTTAGATTGAGGGCGGGAGGCAGCCAGGCCGATTGCTACCTCCTCCGCGTGGGTTGCGCTAGGGGCCTTAAAAGGGAAGCCATCTGCCTGTCTTTCCTCGTGAACGACAGCAGCCGTGTACCATCCTTCCATGAAATGGTGCGGACCCGCAACATCCATATAGAAAACATTGTGTTTTGAGCCATAATGGCGGTGCAGGGCATTTGCCCGCGCCTGACGCTGTCCATTGTGGTCTTCTCTGTCCATTTTGGTAGGAAGGGGTCGAATACGGAGGGCGCCTCTCCATAGCTCTGGCACTCGTACCCTTTCCTCAATGTGATGGTTGTGTTTTATATGTAGCCGGCCCAAAAGGCGACGACCGGACACGGTCTGTGCAAGACGCGTGTATTGATTAGTGAGGTGCGCCTCGCGTCGCTCCCGATAGATGTTCCCCACACCCAATGCAAGGAGCCTCGCATTGAAGGTAGAGATCGGGAGGTGGAGCGCCCTCTTGATCATCTTGCGGAGAGTGACTTTCAGGATGTCTTCATCATGCTTGCGCAAGTGCAACTATGGAGTAAAACAATTTTTTATTGTTTTTTTGGTTCGCTACAGGAAAATAGGCAGACACTGCTTGGACCCATAGCCAGCGGCTAGTAAAGGGTCCAATGGAAAAAGTTCATGGGCGAGTCGCATCGCATCCCTGCTTCTGAGGCACCCACGTTTGTTGGAGACGCAGCAAAACATGCGGCCCACTTGGTCGCCAACCTTGCGAAGCTTGGCTAGTGTTGTGTCAACGAGACGATTTTGGTGAATAAAGAGTCCGAGGACTCTAATCTCTGTGGCTTCGCGTATGGGTCCACTAGCCAGAGAGAGAAGTATTGGTGTCTTGCATCTCAGCAAAGGGCCTAGATGCACGAATTCTGATTTTTGAGAGCACTGGAGACCACAGTACGTATCATAGTGATCCACTATACCCGCCGCGGTTTGCAGGCAGTCCTCCAGTTGACCAATGTTGCCCTCTATAGCCAAAATGGGGATTTCGTTGGCATACAGCGCAAGCTGTATACGTTGAACCTCACCTAGTTGGGCAAGGAGATGAAGCATTGCCAAATTAAAGAGTAGTGGGGACAGCACTGCGCCTTGTGGCGTGCCACGCGTGCCCATAGTATAAGGACCGTGCTCCTTGTCCTGAATGCGGATAAAGGCTTCACTGTCCGTTAACAACTGCTTTACGTAATTAAACGTGTTGTGTCCGCATTGTGTCTCGTAAGGTGAGCGAGGATGACTGGGTTTCACGTTGTCGAAAGCACCCTTCAAATCCAAGGCGAGAACCACCTTGTCATTGTGAGGGTGCTCGACAGGCGTGAGTACCTCCTGGCTGAGTTGAAGCAGAATATCCTGTGCTCACTTCTGAGGTCGGAATCCGAAAATCGTGTCTGCGAAAGTATTGCGGGCCTCTAGATATTCAGAGAGGCGATCTCGAACCATGGCTTGTATGAGCTTGGCTGCGCAAGACGTTAGGGAGATAGGTCGGAGGTGATCGGTATTGATCGGCTTACCCGGCTTAGGGATGAAGGTGACAAGCGCTGTTTTCCATTCTAGGGCGAGGGGTGTTTCTTCTTTCCAGATAGTGTTCATATATTTTAGCAGGGACTCATACGCCGAATCAGAAAGGTTGGCCAAAGGTTTGACCGTAACCTTGTCCCTGCCTGTAGCGGTACCCCGTTTCATTTTAGCAAGAGCTGCCCGCAGATATGGAGTATATGGATCACGGACGATCCATATCCGGATTATCTGCCTGCATAGAGATATTCCTGTCCACGGGTGTCTTGAACTTGACACCCGTGCTTATCACTGCCACTACTGTCGCAACGTAGAAATATCTTCCGTCTTCGTCTATTTCATAAGATCTAATATAATAGCCCCATCCTTAAGAGAAAATTCATTACGCCACCTTGCTACATATCTGCTCGGATCGATCACCGTCATAAGGTTGGTATTCCTTCGTGCCAAACAAATCACTTCTACAACTCATTCATCCCCAGCACATCGGCACAATGGAATCGCCTTCCCCCATCGGTTGTTGAAGTGAGTGACCATTCTGCGTATAAATCTGCTTTAGCTAATCTGATGTTAACCTAGAACATTGAATTCTTCCACACTGCCATTTGTTTATTGTTTTTAGTTCATCTGCTGTTTTTATAAACTTTTTTCTCTTTTTCCCCCCGAATTGTGCGGCTGATTACGTGTATGATGGTATATTTCAGCAACTTTGTTTCCTGCCTGCTAGCAAAATTGTTTTGCTCACGTGGTATATTTGTGTGCTTATATAATTCGCTCATACGTCTGTGTCAGTAGCTAATACTTTGTATTCTTATATTGCTGTAACTTGCTTATGTGTGTCAACCATACTACTGTTCAAATTTGTTTTAATACTGATTGCTGTTCTTTTCCTTTTTTTTTCTTTTATTGTACCCCACTCCCCTCTGCAATGCCCTCGGGCCCTGAGGGTACTGAAATAAATAAATAAATAAATAAATAAATAAATAAATAAATAAATAAATAAATAAATAAATAAATAAATAAATAAATAAATAAATAAATAAATAAATAAATAAATAAATAAATAAATATACTGATCCTGTAGAGTCTGTACAAGTTGGTCCGTATTGCCCGTGAAATTATGAATTGCTCGTTGCAGATATTTCTGTGTATCTGTACGGGTCTGAGTGGGATCTATCAGGCTACGGAATAGCCTCCAAATATTGCGACTAGACATTTGTGTGGCAGCAGAGTTACAGCAATCCACCCAGTTAGAGTCGGTAAGCTGGGCACCATACTCAGCCGCCTTTTGGGTGAGATCGCGAATCCTCCAGCGGAGTTCCTTGTTATGTTTCTGACGGCGCTATCTCTTAGTGAGGCTGCGCCGCTCTTCCCAAAGATGAAGGAAATGGTTGTCCACATCCGTTACCTAATCTGTGCGTTGTATCTGCTTCTCGTGTTTGTGTAGTGTTTGGATGAGGCCCTTGGCCCAGGCAGAATAGTCGTCTCCAGGCATACAGGAGGTTGTCAGGGATTTACAGAAAGCCGTCCAGTCTGGCAGGAGGGCCTGAAGGAGCCGTCAAGCAAGACGCCCGTGTGCTGTGCGGTGTCAGTGCATGTTAAAGAACCCCAGGTGGTTGGAAATTCCGGAGTCCTTCGCTACGGCGTCTCTCTTAGCCGGAGGCGCTTTAGAACGTTAATCTCCACAAATTTAACCAAATTAAATGTTCCGAATCGGCAATGTAGTTGCAAATAATCACACGTCAATATTCATCAATCGAGGGATTATTGAGTAGAATATCACACATGGAAGGTTTTTTTTTTTTGTTGTTAAATTGCGCCTTCGCCCGCCGCATCGGCGCCGAAATCGTGTTACCTACTTCTACATTATCAAACGCAGTAATGGCGCCTGTATTTCACGCATGAGAAATGCAAACGCCATTTGGTTACGTGGGAACCGCAATCCAATGAGCTCTCAAAAGCGTGTCGTTGACATTCTATCGACGGCGCGGGTTGGTCGTTCGCGGCTGCGAACAGTAGCGTAGCCATACCCCTACAGGGGAGCAATTGTTAGAAGTTGTTTCGTGACCGCAGTGCGCCAATTATGCATAGCGTTGTTCGGCTGCCATGTCGGGTTCTGCGACGTATCTCCTTGGTTTATCTGCGTGTCTCGTGGGGTTGTATACTGTATGTCATTGCCGAGGTGGAGCGAGGTGGAGCGTACTGCTACGAAATTGCGAAGTTCTCCCTTTAGCAGTGGCGACCATTTCCTCATGTCATCTTAGCGGCGGTTCCACACATTTAAAACTATTCGACACACTCAAGTATGGTTTACGCACACCAAATCCACCTCTGCATGTAAAAAAGAGCACTTCGCGTCGGCGAACAGAAGTCGTTTGTAATTTTGGTTGCCATCGAGGTACCCTTGCTACACATAAAAACCAACATAAAGATCAGGAACACGAACGCTGGCTTATAAAACTAAGGTTTAGTTAGCGGCCATGACCGCGTTGCCTTTGCGCGTCCTAACGTTATATTTACTTTATTTGCACAGATAAGGTATACACGCTCTATCAAATGCTTAGTCCTGAGAACAGAAATCTAGTTAAGAATACTTCGCGGAAGGTGGATAGAAATGATCACATGAGTCTTTTGTCAGTGCCTTTACATCTCCACCTGCACATAGAAGAGCTGAGCGAAAGGTGAAAAACGCGCATAGTGCTAAAGTGACAATGGTGGCTGCGTCGCAAAGAAAACGCAGCGCACACATGGGGAGTGAAGATAGCATGAACCAATTCTCGCTGAACACCTCACATCGCGCCGTGAAAGGTGGACGAATGGTTATTAAATAGTGAAGAAAAAATTCACAGTACAGTTAAAACGTGTAACGCGTGAAAGAGTTGTGAAAGAGGAAAATGACAGATGATTTAGCACGTTTCGGCCAAATTCAAATTAGGTGCGCTCGCACAACTTTATTTTTCTTCGGTTTCAGGCCTTACACAATAGCAAACAGTCGTTATATGACACGCTGTGTGGGATATCACCGGTCGTAGACGTAAAGTTTCACTTTAGGCAAGCCTTACGAGCGTTCCTGCCTAGAATTGGATTAGCGTGTCGATATTAAATGTAAAGTTCGTCTATTTACTATTCCCGTCGCCAAGTTCTGCCCAAATCGGCAGCTCCGGCCAATTCGTCTTCTGGCAAACACCGGCGAGATCCTAGATAGGAGACCTGATTAGGTATATACTAATAATCGTACGATCATAATCTCTCACATTCTGAGAAAAAAGAGTGACGTAGAGTTTAGCCCTACTTTACGAAGACCTTCTGAATGTGCTTGTATGAGTCAAGAGTAATAAGTCTGACATGGGATCTAAAGATGCGAATTGATTGCATCTTCATCTAATAAGGGCTGCCCATATTGACAGTTTCTGTGAGTTCTATTTTAGAAAGACCGACATAAGCGTTGTTGTTGTTGTTGTGGCTGTAAGAAGAAAGAAAAGAAAATGCACGGGCCTGTTACTGGCTCTGTAGCTGAGCCACCTCCGCTGCCTCGTGCGGACAGGAGAGAAAATATACAAGAAAGAAAAGAAGAGGCAGAGAAATGTAACTTGCAAGGGTGGAAGAACGGGCAAGTTGGTAATTCATCTTGGAAATCAAACTAGCGCACTTCAAAACAAAGGCACAGGCAAGGCCTACGTGGGGCAAACCGGGCGTTGCCTAAACGAACGACTTATGGAACACTCAAACAGTGTGTACAATACTACGAAAAGAAACCTTGGTGTTCACTGCCTAAAGTGTCCTTCTCAGCCCTGTGAGCCATCCCTTCATAATTGCACTGTCATTGCGAGAAATGCACATCAGTTCACACGCGAAATCATAGAAGCCGCTCACATTCTAAAGCTAGGTCAAAATTGTGTTAGCACACCCTCAATAGCCCTGACTAAACGCGAGTTAGAATATCTGAACCAGACGTACAGTAGTTTTAATGTTTAGATTCCGGGTACACTCCTCAGCCTCTAGCGGCTTGGCCTTGGTTGTTTTAGGTATTCTGTTTTTAATGCTCTTTTGGTCTTGTAATGCTCTTAATTGTCCTTTTGATTCTTTTATCGCTCTTAATGCCCCTTTTGTGTTTTTTATCGCTCTTAATGCCCCTATCGGCTTTTATCGCTCTTAATGCCCCTTGTGGTCTTTTTTCGACTTTAGCATGTATCTTCGGATCGTGCCATCTTTAACTGTTTTTACCTACATGCCTCCCCGTTTTTCGCTTCTTTATTTTTTATAGCCCTGCCGTTCTGCCTTGCTTTGACCTATATTGTTATCGTGCGCCTTTTAACTTTGCATTCGGTGTTTTACGCCACGTGCAAACTCACCAGTTATCAATTCTTTCACGCCCACTTTTCGTACATATATATTGTGTCACTCTCTAATAAAAACCAGTTGAAGCAGCGCTGTGTTGTCGTTCTCTTCCTGTGTCTTTGTTTTGAAGTGCGCTAGTTTGATTTCCGAGGGAGAGAAAGACGCGCGCCGCCCAGACATAAGCGACCCCGCTTTCAGACATAGGCGAGATCGGAGAGCGGGGCCGTAAACTCGAGCGCACCAAAATTTGAGGGACATTTAAGCGCCGCTTTTAAGGGCATTATACGACAGTGTTAACGGTGCCTCTGTGCGGCCGTACGCGAACATCTTTATTTGCCTAGATGCTCGAATACCTTAAGTAAGGCCTTTATTATCCGATACGCACTCGTCGGCATACACTCGTAAGCTCATATAATGGAAAATATTATCCCACACAGATATAAAAAATTGCTTCAACCGTGTCATAAGACTAGTTTGCGTGGCTTAGGGTTATGCCTGACTACTAATAGTACTATAAAACAAATATTTTTGGAAAATGGATCTCAGGAAACCGGTGGACATTATTCTCATCTCACTCTTTCATCACAATGAAGGAGCTCGTTCGAAACCCCAAGATACCACATGGCATGGTGAGGTAGGAACGAGCTGCTAGCTTGGAACAGTTCGTTCCAACCGGGCCATGCCGTGCGGTCGGACTTCCCACAATCGGCTGACCAATCAGTCCTCGACGATGTCGCCTGTCAGCTACCACCTGCGACAGCACGCCCGTGCTCTGCCCTGGCGGAAACGACATTGCCATGTACGCCCACTTCGCACTTTCTCGAGAACGGGTGATCAAATCACAACCGCATTCATAATTTTTTCAGATATTTCGCGTTCCTTCGTTTTTTTTTTGTAAAGCGAGAGTGTTGGGGGAGAAATCGGGCTTGCCTGCGAATACTTTGAGGTTTCCTATCGAAACTTTACTTACAGCAGCGACAGTGAGGCACTTCGTCCAAATTGCACGCATGCCATCATATTGCATACGAATATGTACCGCCAGTTCGTTACCCTAAGCGACCATCGGTTATCCTCTCTTCGCACTGCATGTCCTGCCCATGCCCATTTCTTCTTCTTAATGTCGACTAGAATGTCGGTAACTTGAGTTATTTCTCTGACCCACTCTGCACGCTTTCTATCTCTTAATGTTAGCCCTACCATTTTTCTTTCCATAGCCCTCCGGGTTGTCCTCAACTTAAGTAGAACTCTCTTGGTTAGCCTCCACGTTTCAGCCCCATAGGTGAGTATAGGCAAGATGCAACTGTTGTATACTTTCCTCTTGAGCGATACCGTAGCAGGGAGCGGCAGAAAGTTAGGTGGGCGGATGAGGTTAAGAAGTTCGCAAGGGTCAAGTGGATGCAGCTAGCACAGAACCGGGTTAAGTGAAGAAATATGGGACAGGCCTTCGCCCTGCAGTGGGTATAGTCAGGCTGATGATGATGATGATGATGATGTACCGCCATGTGAACAACGATATTACGAGCCCCTGTTGTAGTTTAAGGTATTCGAAAGCAGTTTTGTCTCCGAAAGGACGTAGCGTGTTCAGAAGTGTCTTACAAGCATACACGATTGCTGGTCGGTTGGTTTAGATGTTACCGTTTCTTTCAGTCCAGGGGGCGACCAAGCCACCCATCGCCCTGCATCCTGTTCGCTTCACATTTCGCCTCTGTATTTTCTTTCCCCTAAAAATGGAGAAAAATGATTTACGCTGAATAAAAGTTAGCTGCGATGACTAACATATGTGTCGCAGTGGAGGACCCCTGTATAGTTAGGCCACATGGAAATAATTAACCCACATTTAAAAATCCCAGTACACGAGCGCCTTTTATGTTCCGTCTCGACGGTAACGCGGCGGCCGCGGTTGGTATGCGATTCGGGTCTCCGGATTCACTCAGCCGAACACGCTAGCTCCTATGCTGTCAACGCAAGTTGGCAAATTGTGCCTGGTGGTTTGATGATTGGGGCAATCGAACGGTGCGGTAAACTTTTAGCAACACAACAAAACCATTAACGGCAGAAAAGTGACGCTTAAAAATAAGAAACGCAGCAATGATTCCCATAAATCGAACAAAGCGGCGTACCAGAAAGATCGTCTTCGTAAGAAGCTCTCGAGAGAGCAGACAGGATCAATATTTTATACAGTGACAGTTGCAGAATAAAAACGCTTTTACACATTCGACGGATAAGGGCATTTTACAGTGTATGAGCAGGTTCCACATAAGTGATCGTTTGCACAAGTGCTGCACGGGGGCACCAAAAGGACCAAGGAAATGAACAAATTTATTTACATATCATGCTCGGTGATTCATCGTGACAGCTAATCACGATGTTGCACACCTTCTTTTTGGAAGGAGAATAAGATCCACTGCAGCTATAGCTGTCGTTTCTTCTCTCCATGCGCGGCGGAGAAGCCTGGTAGCTCTAATTTACACAATCGTGTCCACCTCATATATTCATGATAGCGTCAATGATAAGTTATCGCCAAAAGATTGCTTAGAAATTTGATCAAAAGAACCACCCAAGCTACGAAAATGCGCCAACAGAGTTTTATTCGATCCAGTATGACCCCTACCAACAACCAAATGAGGGTTCCTTTATCAATACGAAGCCTTCGCCCACTAGTCCGGAAGTGAAGGGAAACTCTCAAAAGGTCCATCTTGCGTCACTTCCCACTGCGCTTATTGTGCGCGTAGTCGGCCACACTGAACAATGGCTAATGGGCGCAGAGCGATTTCTTGAAGCAGACTCGAGTCGGTTCGGGCACATCGCGGACGAAGTCGAATCCCAGCTGCCCCTTCTGATCGATGTTGCGCAGCAGAGCAGCGGCATTGCCGCAGCGAGAGTCCACGTCGTACAGCTTGCACACCATCTTGTTCTCCTGGCTCGTGAGGGCTGCACCGAGCAGGAAAGGGCGAGCGCATAGTCGTAAAAAGACGGGTGAAATCATATATCATAACATATCAGGCTTTACTTTGCCTCTCAAGACGTAAAAGCGGTGAGAGATAAAAGCCCGCCTAACTGCGGCTTGACGAAGCCCAGCCTAATATGTAGGATTTGGTAGCAGTTCTATCGCAACAATAAATACCATAGTTTAAACACTAAAATTTCCTCAATTCAGTTGGTAGCACATTCATGTTCGACACTCCTCAGATAAAAGCTTATTCGGTTTGAAAAATATTGAGAACAAGTTAGCATGAAGCACATTCATTGTAAAAATATAATCAGCTTGAAACATTAAATTTGAAACCGATCAATTTTAATGTACTTAAGTTTAAAAACAAAAGACTAGAATATTTAGCTACCAGCACCAGTTAGAATTCGAAAACATTTTGTGCCAAATAAAATCACATCACTGAAATACGTATGAGGAAATAGATGAACAACGAACATGAACAGAAAGAAAGTACAAAAGCCAGCAGGAAATATAACGAGACGCTGGTCATGAGAAAATGTGCGTGAATTGCCTGTATCGACCTTTTAAGGCGAAAGCTTTTAATGCTTAATCGTTTTCGACAGAAGGTGGTTAGCAGAAAGCTGACAGCAGAGGTGCCGCACTTTCAAGAGCGAGAGGTAGATTAATAAACTTTGTCTTCACCAGGGATCGAATCTCCATCCCTTGGATCCCCAGTCGAGATCGTGAAACGCTGTTCATAATTCCCCTTGTCTACCGTGAGGATGACAGCGGGATTCGGCGAGTGACTGCGCCTTTCCTTTCCTGTAGACGAATTTTAAAATGCTGGCGAACTTTGACGCGTTCAATAAAATGCTGGTTGTGTTGTTGTGGCTGTAGGAAGAAGTAAAAGAAAATGCACGGGCCTGCTACTGGCTCTGTAGCTGAGGCGCCTCCACTGCCTCGCGCGGACAGAAGAGAGAAAACAGAGAAGAAAGAAAAAGAAGAGAGAGAGAAAGACGTGCGCCGCAACAGCCGTCGTCCACCAGCTAAGCGGTGGCGCGTGCATGACGGCCTACAACAGATAAAAATTCAGTGGCAGGCTAGTCCCCGCCACAAGCGGCGTTAACCTACCAGCCCCAACCCTGTAGGGCCAGGAACAGCCACCCTTCACTACCTACGGGCAGAAATAACGGAGATGGGGTGAAAGTTAGTTGTGTTATTTATATGACCTAATGTTGAAAATACCGTTTCAAAAACTGTAACACTGCATGGACGAGCAGACTGAGGGCAACAAACGCAGAGCGCCATAACATTTCTCAAAACCACAAGTGGTGACTCTAAAACAAACTCAAAGGAAATGGGGAGCCGTGATCGCCTTGTATGTCGTGTACGCTCCTGGACGCTTCTTAATCACTGTATTTAAGGCGATCGCCGTATCTGAAGTACGGTGTAGGCAAGGCTGCGTTAATGTTCAATCGTTAAAGTTTGAAATGTGCTAAATGTTTTTAGGCCTGACGGCTGCGTTCAGGCGGATGCTGATGAGCAAATATTTCCTTAATTACTATTATCTTATTAGATGTTTGGCCCATACATCCTTGGTCATAGGACTAATGCGAGCGATGTTATGCAGCGAATAAGCCATTTGGGCGTGGTCCTGAATGCCGAAAGTACGAGGTGTTCATCCTTACGTTTCTTACATACAATTCTTCAATCAGCATCAGTACTTAGGCGCTTTCCGAAACTCCCTTCCTGTCGAGCGCATCGTATATTTTACTTAGAAAGATCAGGCTTCTGATACCATTATTTATGTGATTTGGCACTGAAAAACATGCAAAATTCTGTTTCCAAATGCTTCGTCATTTCTTGAGCACCGCTTCTTGCAGGAGTGTAGATCTGACTAGCCTGAGGCTTGCTGACGTCGAATTGAAAAAACGTAAATTGCGTCATTAGAGCTGAATTCTAGCCGAATACATAAGACATTAAAAAACGAAAATGAACATTTTGAATTCGGGCCCTTTCTTGGAACTAACGGGTGTCGTGCTGCCTCAAACAGGGTAGAGATTTCTACCCAAAGGTTTTTACCCAGATGGGTTCTGCAGATTCTAATCTGCACGTCCGTCTTCCTGCATATTGGAACAACGCCCCTCAATAATTTATAGCCTCGATCGCACAACGAAATAATTGTGCCTTTTCGTCGCGCGGCGCCGAACACGTGATCTTGCTTGAAGAGCTGTCTTGTTTGCCACATGTTTGCTACAAGGTTTACAGGGGGATCGTACAGTGTGTAATAACGATAAAAATCCGCGACAAGCAAAGTTGCGGTTGCATAAAGATGAAGCGAAGCATTTCCGACTTACAAATTCTTATGTAGTAGGCCAGCCCGTTCAAAGGTTGTACGACTTGAATAGCATGCTCTTTGACTCCTGAAAAAAAAAGTTCGATGAGGTGTTTTATGAAGGGTTAATAAAGAACCTGTAAGGAGCATTGGTCTGTAATTTTTAAGGTCCTTAGAGTCCCCTTTCATATGAATGAGGATAATGTTTGCATTCTTCCATGGTTCCGGTATCGTCGATGACAGGCACTGCGTATACAGGGTGGCCAGTTTTTCTAGCACGATATCCCCCCCGTCCTTCAGCAAATCTGTAGTTATCTGATCCTCTCCAGCTGATTTCCCCCTTTTCATAGTTTCTAGTGTTTTCTTGACCTCGTCCTTCGTCACTGATGGAAGGTCTGACTGTTTTTCCCTACCGCCAATCTCATTACGGTCCTGACTACTTTGGCTACTCTAGAGATCTGTATAGAACTCCTCAGCTACTTTGACTATCTTGTCCATATTCTTGATGACGTTGCCCGCCTTGTCCCTTATCGCATACATCTGGGTTTTACCTATGCTCAATTTCTGCTTTACCGCTTTAAGGCTTCCCCCGTTCTTTACAGCATGCTCAATTTTCTCCATGTTATACTTCCTTATATCGACCACCTTGCTCTTATTGATTATCTTTGATATCTCGGCCAATTCAATCTGGTCTGTTGGATTGGAAGCTTTCATACTCTGGCGTTTCTTAATCAAATCTTTCGTCTCCTTAGACAGCTTACCGGTATCTTATTTAACTATCCTAGCACCTACTTCGACCGGACATTCGGTAATGATCGCAGGGGTCTAGTGGATGCAGCTAGCACAGAACCGGGTTAAATGGAGAAATATGGGAGAGGCTTTCGCCCTGCAGTGGGTATAGTCAGGCTGATGATGATGATGAAGGAGCATTACTTTAGGAGAGAAGAGCACTCCGCCAGAAGCACTGCTCCGGCGGCAGCTTTTTGATGGAGGCGAAAAGAAAGGCGCCCGTGTGCTGTGCGATGTCAGTGCACGTTAAAGAACTCCAGGTGATCGAAATTACCGGTGTCCTATACTATGGCGTCTCTCATAGCCCGAGTTGCTTTGGGACGCTAAACCCCGCAAACCAAACCAGACCCATCTGCCTAGGAGGCGTTAGTACAGCAGACATCAGTGGCGTTTGAAATTGATTTATAGGATAGAAAAGGCGCAGTATCTGTCGCAATTCTCCACGGATACATGTACCACGCCGTTAAGGAAGGGAGGAAGGCGGGAGGGACAGAAGAGGTTTGCTGTAGTGAAGGGCTACGATCCACCGCGCTAAATAGCTTTCGCCTCATCACACTTTAGTGGTCCAAAGTGCCATCTATAGATATTTTGTTTACAAGCTTTTGAAGAGATGTGCGACAAAGGATAAGGAAGGAATCATTCGGCGTAATATAATCCACCTAAGAACGCCCCAGATGTCATCGCGACCGCGAAATGCGCTGCAATGCAAGACGGAGTGACTGGGGGATGAAAAGGAATGGAAAGTTATGCCTGGAGTGAGCCGCATATAATGCTATTCGTCATCTTAACTCAGACCAGGAAATCACCTATGCCCCTTTGCCAACAGGATGACAGTCCTCAGTGCGGCGGAATCGCATGAAACAGTAAGACTAACCGGCCAAGAAGACGCACACAGGAAAAATCGACACAGAAAAAAAGAGGCTGGATCTTTCTCTCTCTCTCTCTTTCTTTCTGTGTCGATTTTTCCAGTGTGCTTCTTCTTGGCCGGTTAGTCTTACTTCATGCAATGCACCAACTAGCCCAACAACGTGTTTTACCGCATGAAACAGGTTCGGCTTCAACAAGAAAAAGACGGCCTCGATGACAGAAACGGTTGTTAGAACATGACCGTCCGTTAATGCAGCAAAACGAGTCCCACAACAATGTGGAGACATTTGAGATCTGAGGTGACTCGCGAGGAAGGTATCATCAATCAAACTGTTTCTCAATAACCATTTGAGGACGAAAAGCAATAAGGTACAGCCTTTGTCAAAAGTGTAGAGCCCGAGAGGTCTGCTTTGGAGCCGCGAAGCGGCGCTGATTTAGCGTTAGTGGAGGTACTTCCCATTGGAGAGGGTAGGACAAAATATCGCCTTACCATCAAGAGATTCTCAACACTGGACATGCATTACAAGCCGCACTAAGCGGCTCAGAAGCAGACCCTCTGGGCGCTATACTTTTTACAAAGACTGTACCTATATCTTATAGCGCGGAACGCAAAAGGAATGCCCACATTACGCGCCTGCAAATGAGCAGATGATGATCCTCCACTAGGCATGGCACTCGACAAGGTAAAAGCTCCCATCTTTAACATCAGTGGTACTCACCATGCCCTCGAAGCACCAGGGATGAATTGGTCCCGTCATACGAGAATTCAACGTTATGCCTGAAACCGGCATAGAAAGTAGTCATTGCACTGCAGTGCTGCCTCAATAGGTGCGCATTACTCATCACTATCACGACACGTGCGCTCTCTCATGACAAAGGCTTGCTGTCGCGACAACTCTTTAAAAGGAAATTTTCTTATACACACACACCTCAGTATCTGGCCTGACTGGCGAAGTCCCCTACCTCATGACCTCACTTCCCTTTACCGCGAGAGGTCACTAGCCGTGGGCTTCGTTCTTGCGAGGCTGTAAGGGTTAGCGAAGGCACACCTGCCTTCTCGGAGTAGTTAACAGTCAAGTAACGCCAAAAGTTGGCCGAGTCGGTGAACGTTCATGATAAAAATAGCGCAAAAAGTACACGAAGGACGAATGAACAACACGGACAAGCGGTAATTCGCAACTGAAGTTTATTGTAACTATACCGTTACTCTACTAACTATACTGTTACGGTGTACAGCATTGTGACAAAATTGCATGGTCGCATCCAACCAAGTATTGGCGTGACACCATATTAGGCCTACTTATACCCGAGCTTTATTTTTCTAGTTCATTCATGGACTTTGTAGAAGTTGAGAGTTGAAATCTGTTGTTCAATGGTAATTTAGCAGGAAGTTAACATTTGCGGTGCAACTTTTCTTGCTGCTCCTAGTGCAGCTATCCAGGTGTCAAGCAAAACATCGAATGCTAGGTTACCTTCACAGTAAATAAATAAAAGGTACAATAAGCAATAGACTGTCCAAGTACTATTAAGCCATATTTAATCTATTACAGGTCGTTCTATATTGAATGGAGTCTTTTCTCGGCAAAATATGCGTTACTCCAAAATGCGGTGAAAACGCTTTCTTTTGTCCAGGTTTACGAATGTGTGTAAAACTGCTTTATGGCGAATGCATCATGAATCAAACTGATTGGAGTATAAATCCTAGGTCCTATGTTCGTCTCTATCTCGTCTTCACAAGAGCTGCTCTTGCTTTCTTCGTTCCAACCTGCTTTATAGTAGTGGTGTATGAGAGGCAATTTTCTACTACCTATTGCTTTTGTTTAGACTTTGGGTGTACTAGCAAACACAACCATTTTCAAAACTTGCAAATAGAAGAGCGCAGCGAGATAAAAGAGACCTACTGAACTTAGTGCTCTGTCAGCCTCATCCAAGACTTTTATCTGCCGCCGCATTTATATACAAGAGATATTATGATTTTGCGGTTTAAACCCTTACATTGCAACAATATCCCCAGAAACTGTGATAACTAACAATGCTCTGTTAATAGCACACTTACTGTGGTATTAGCAGTGATAGCTCATCATTAACAGCGAGGGTAGGAACTCCCAAGCAACACTGGCACTATTGAAGATCGATTTTGTAGTTTTGTGTTTTTAAAATATATTGTTTTAACTCTGCTGGAAATAGTTGACAAAAAATCAGTTTTCACTCCAAGTATATTTGAAAACTTATGTGTGAAGGTTTGAATAAAATATATATTTCAGACGCGCCTAAACATGTGCCAGGCGAATTCTGCGTTACAAATACGCTCTCACTCGGAGGATATTTGATATAAAACATGGTTTCTGAATTTGTAGCCTGAGCATGGTTGTTAGAGGAAAGCATGGGTGCAGAATGTTAAGCCACAATGTTTACCTGCGAAATCTTGTTCAAAGAGTATAGTCGCAGAACTGCGCACCGCTTGCTTGGACGTAGTTTACACTGCATGGTGATTTATTCCCAGCATGTTCAGGTACGCGGACGCCGATCTCCACCTTATGCCGCCATGCGAAGTGTGGCATGGACCATTCATAAAATGTGGAGAGCATATGCGTAACGGTAACACGTAATCACAAGTTTAGTCACATGCTAACTCACTTAGAGTAAGAGTCGGTTGTTCCGTTCTGAGCCCACCAGAATATAGCATGACCATTTTCGTTCCTCGGTTGAGTGCCGTCCCACAGGACAGTCACATTTATGGTACCTTTGGATTCGATGCTGACACCCGTGCGGTAGCACTCATATATCAATATCGGCCTCTCCTGGCCCGCCTATAAGGATAAAAAGAAGCGTCCAAAGTTACATTTCGAAATCAGGCTGTGGGACACATCGGAGACGCCGCAATGGACTCTCGATAGACTAGGAACGAGAGCACCAAGGCAAAGGTAGAGAGGCTAACAGAGCGTTGAGGCAGATTTAATCATATTTAATTCGATTGTCATTTGGAAGCAGTAAGGCGTTCCAATCGAAAAAAGAGTTTGACATGCTTTCAATTTCCGTGAGGCTGCAGTCTCGCGGCCAGTTCGTTTGGTGTTTGAGCAGTTGGTACAACCTTCTGCCTGCAGTTACGATGCTATCCGTTAGCAACGAGGTACAAGAAAATGGCGTGCATGAAATGGGAACGACCTCTTAGGTGGCTCGACAACGCCTTGCGTCGCATCTTCTGTGGCAACCAGCGAGATGGTTACCCTCACAGCTCTTGTGGCGGCCGCTCTGCTGGCCGACCGCCAATCCCGAACAACATGACCTTGAGCAGTGGCATGGCTAGACTAAATACCTCAGGGCTGGTTATCTAACGGAAGAGACCGTGGGGAAATATATTGGCGCGCAAAAAGATGCAATGCTTAAGCAAAATGCTACTTAGAGCGGGATTGTGATGCTACTGAGGCGTGCTCTGAAATTAATATTCGACATCAGCTCCCTGAAAGATCCCATTGAAATGGCTGCGAAACATACGCTGCACGAAATGATCAAAGCTGCGGCGTACTAGCACATTATTCGTATACTAGTGGCATACCGCGCTGGGGCTACGGGCTGGAAATCACAGCGGCACCAGTATTCAGTGTGTTTATATGAAGAGTGTAAACGTCGCCAGTTGAGATACTGAGGTCTTTCTAGCAGAGAAAGTAAAATTTATCGCCGAAGCTTTCAAGCATTCTGTCGTTACAGTTGGCATGTCGCTTCATTCATGAACATGCATAATCGTTCAATTAAATCCAACCTAACTGCCGGTACGTTTCTTTCCGCCTTTATCTTTCTTCCCCAGCATCCTGGAAGAATGTTCATGTCGGGTTTTACTGAACGAGACCTCTCTTCGACCTCTAGCCCCTCTGAAGACCGTCTTGTTAGGAGTGCTACAGCAGTGGCTAGTTGCTTCTGCCGCTTGGTTACTGGCCGCGGTAACATCCCTAGTGATCAAATAAGAAAGCAGGCGTGCTCTAACGAGGTTAAAACTCCTCGCAGTTTACTACATGCGCATTGTTTTGAAGATATACATTTTTAGCGCTTGTTTCGTCCAGTGTATTGTATGTTCTGGTGATGCACTGGTCACAGCACCTCTAATTATCATTTAGTTGGTTGGTGGTCGATAGCAAAAAAAGACAGACACTATGTTCCAGTAGTATTCACAGCACCTCAGAAATGTATCACTGCCTGCTCAGAGGCAAGCAGAAAATAGTACAGAAAAAAACAACACCAGATTGCGACATCGCACAGATAACAGCTGTGTGGATTGCGACCTATCTGTCTTTCAGAAAACGTTGATATGTTGTGGCAAGGCTTTCTTGTGGGTAATATGAGGGTGTATAATTTAACTAAATGAATATTTGACGGATCGTCCAGAATATCTGGAACAGCATTGTGCGCAGCACGAGTGCATAAAATGTTTACCACTGTCATTTAGAATCATTTACTGACAGTTATATTTACAGTGATTTTGAAGGCAAATTAAATTATAGAAATAGATATTTTTAATATTGTTAGCGACTCTTTAGTTGCAGTGACGTAAATTGAAACGCGGTTATTCTAAAACGCAGGAAAGTAGCCAACAGAGGTGAGGCCACACGAGCGTTATTGGGAATATTTCTTCAACTGCAGAGGGCATGTGATAAAATGCGAATTATTGCTAGACAATAGTTTTGAGTTGCGGCTATGAAGGAGAGCAGACATCAGGCCGCCTCTGACTACGTTTAGTTCCCGACTGTCACCTGGCTATCAACATGGCAACATGGCGCTCAGTCTTCTTCACGCGTCCCCGTTTTCAATCCTCGTATTCCTCTATTGTTCCGCTTGAAGATGCCTGCGCGAACTTGAAACGCTGGCTTTTATTTTTATTCTTCCTGCAGCTTATCTGTATTGCGATGTGAAGAAAATATCGCGTTCGGAGCACGCCTATGATGAAACTGTGTTGGCAGTGATGTAATCTTATGTAAAACCTCGATGCAAAGTGGAGATCCCTTCCCGCGGCGCGTAGCTTCCTTAACAACGGGAAGCTATAGCCAATGGGGTCCCTGACTAGGGACTGCACCCAGTATTATAAGGCCGGGGGGGCCCTTAAAGCTCCGCGCCAAACAAACCTCCTTCAAAATGAATGCGCGTCGTTATAAATTGCAGGTGCCCATTTACTTTTTTGTTGCCTTAATATACATTCAGTAATCATCATTGTGCAATTTTTTTCATTTATTTACCCTAAAGGCCCAAGTGGGCATTACATGGGGGGGGGGGGGGGTGGTAACGTCATGAAATAAACACAATGAACAAATCGGAACAGTAACGTGGCGGCATGTAAAAGTGCTAAATATACAAGAAGAAGCAATTAGGAAAAACATGATCACAATATGATGACACGGAAATATGCAAGAAAATACATGACACACAAAGGTTAAAGCAAAAGGAAAAATCGAAACAAAAGTAAACCACAAAAGGTGAAAAATTTCCCACTACGCTGTTAGAAAATGGTCAAGTAATGAAGTAAACTGGTCATAATCGATAGTATTAACTACAGAAGAGGGGAGAGCATTCCATTCTCTTATCGCTAGGTGTGAAAACGAAAATTTAACTGCGTCTGTTCGTGCAAATGGGGGCTCGATTTTTTTATCGTGGTCAAAACGATGAAACGTGCGTGTGGCGAGCGTAATTATCGGTGCTGAGAAAGAGGTAGGGTTATGGTATAGTTTATGAAAAAACGCAAGGCGTGATTGCTTACGTCTTCTTTCTAATGTTGGAAGTTTAAGATTCTCTTTTATTGCTGTTATGCTTGAATAACGTGAATACTGACGTGAGATGAATCGACTCGCTCTGTTTTGAAGTGCCTCTAATTTGTTAATAAGATACAGTTGATGAGGACACCAAATGAATGACGCGTATTCGAGCTTCGGTCTAACCAGTGTGGTATAAGCGATTAGTCGGGTATCTGTATTAGCTCTGCAAAGTGACCGGCGGATAAAACCTAGAGTTTTATATGTGTTAGTCAGAAGATTATTTATATGCACAGTCCATAATAAATTAGGGGTTAAATAAACTCCTAAATATTTAAAGGATTCGACAGGCTCTATTTCCGCGTTGCTAATATAGTAGGTGTTCGACAAAATCAGGCTGCAGGTACTGAATCGCATTAATTTAGTCTTTTTAGTGTTTATAGTCATTTGCCATTCAGAGCACCACATGTCTAACCTAGATAAATCATCCTGCAACATAACACAGTCAGTAAGATTAAAAATTGGACGGTAGAGGACACAATCATCTGCGAATAGCCTGATTGATGATGTAATGCTGGAAGCAATATCGTTTATATATATTAGAAATAATGTGGGCCCAAAGACAGATTCTTGAGGGACTCCAGATTTCACGGGTTGAGGAGAAGATTTAAAGTCGTCAGTAATAACCGATTGAACTCAGTTGTTTAAATATTCTTCTACCCATCTGATAACTTTAATATTTATGTTAATGCTACTCATTTTATATATGAGGCGATTATGGGGCACACGACCAAAGGCTTTTGCAAAATCAATGAAGATGGCGTCAGTTTGGATTAACTGTTCTAAGTTTCGGTGAAGGTTTCGGTGAAGTTTCGGTGAAAGCATCAATGCATAATGAGTTGTAAAGTTACGACTGTTGAAATGTAGAAGCTTCCACGTTCAGTTCCGCGTTTAAAATGTCATGCACTCAGCGCGACATTTGAGAGAAGAAACGCAGTTAAAAATAAAAAAAAATAAACACGACATGAAATACAAACACTGCAGTAATACAGGCTACAGTACAGCTCAGCTGACAGCCGGTAGTGTGATGCAAGACCAGCTATACGCCGTGCGATTTTTCAGTGTTGAAAGCACCTCAAACAATAATGACTGTATAGCTTTTGTTACAGCAAACGTCTGGCGCGTGAGCACACTCTTATGCGTCACGTTTCTCAACAGGTAACGCTTACTTGCTGGTCGTTCGATCTCATCTGAGCCCGAATAAGAAAAATACTAACTTGCTTTGGTCTACATCATCATTTTTGAAGTTTTCGACCCGACGCCTGTGGATCGTAAATGTTTTGTTTTGGTGATAAGAAGCTGTGTTATCAAAAAAAGTTGTACCTAAGCGCTCCAGTCAAGAGTGAAAGCATTAGAAAGCAGGTAATATTGTTACCACTGCGCGTGATGATTGCGCATTGGAGATAAAATAGGTACCCATATTGCCGGGGGAATGAATGCAAAGCAAGCAATTAAGACACCTCAATATGAGAAGGCGTAGTGACGCATTGTTCCCGCTGGCGCCTCCCCTTTTAAGAGAGGTAGAACACGATAGGAGCTCTCTTAGCAAAATATCTGAAGCAAGACTTGGGTACCCGATAGAAGTCCTGGGTGGGGTCCCCCGTAGCCGTGGCCAAAAGGGTCACCACGAGAAGAAAACAGCTCTGAACAGGAAGACCCACTGAGCGCACCATGGTCGCGGGTTGCACTACACAAAAATGAAATGAACTGATTATTCCCAGAATATTTCACGAGTCGGTGAATTCAAAGCTCTGTTAAGGTATCAATGATGGCCTGCCAAAATAGAAACGAGCAATTGGTTTTATGATTATTTGTGCGCTGTAAGTTCATTATCTTCTGCCCTTTATTCCTTGATTAATAGAACGAGGCTCTGCGTGTTTTTCTTCTCTGCAGGCAGCGTGTGCCATTTCCCCATTTGTTGAAACGAAGCAGGTTAGCTTACTTCACCGAGAAAAGGAACCTTTATATCGTCGTAACAGTACAAACACATTAACACAGCTTTCGCCAAGTGCACGCAACAATCATTTGTCTCAAATTATCAGAACTTCTCAAATAATGGCTGATGGCTAGACATTACGGAGAAAGAGCTGATCCCGGGATGTCAGGTAAATGCATGCAATTTTTTCACACCCTGCGTAGTCCAGTAAAATACTTTGAGCTGTCAATTACGTATCGGCTCCAGCACTCATTCTCGGCTCTTTTAGTCTAACTAAAAGGTGGACAATCATTTAAAAAATGCTCATGGTCATCATTTGGCTAGAAAAGTTTCCTTACCTTGGTTCCGTAGGAAGCGGTGCAGACACAAGCGGCACAGTGTATTACTACCTCGCCGTGCGTTCTTATATGCTCACAAAACATGTGACTTCAGCGACGTTCCTCTTAACTTCTAATCATGTACACAAAAAGCAGGAAGCGGTGTATCTTTTCCTGTGGATGTTGGGGTAATAACCTGGTCTATATGGGGATGCTGGGGTGTGTTCTGGTGGGTTTCCTTATTGCCACAAAATTGTTTATGTATTTCTTATGGTTTTGAGAAAAGGCTGTTTTCATATGTCACTGTAAGTGAGCACAGGATTTTGAAATGATTTCTTGGGCCCCATTTTTTCCTATCTTGATATCCTGAACTCACCACGGGCATTGAGCTAAAGGATTACGAGCTACATGTGCTTTCATTTTCACGTTTTAAAGGCACGTTGAGTGCGCAGTCAAAGGCTCCGCGCATCCGTCCGGTAGTACAAGGACATGAACCTGATTTATTGCGGAGCCAAAAATGCACAGTAACCTCACACCGCTTGAATGTGGATGACCAGGGCATCCTGGAGGAGACGAGCAAAGCAAAAGTGGTCGCACTGTCGTGTTCATTGTCATTGACCTCAAAGATTTGAAGATGAGCACTACAAATTACCAATACTTTTCTTGTTCAGCTAACAAACGGACACCTGAGTTTCGACAGTATCTCGACAACAAACACTTGCTGAGATTGTAAATATTTCAACTGATAAAAATATGCA
Organism: Amblyomma maculatum; assembly: GCF_055883805.1. Taxonomy (NCBI): domain Eukaryota; kingdom Metazoa; phylum Arthropoda; class Arachnida; order Ixodida; family Ixodidae; genus Amblyomma; species Amblyomma maculatum. The sequence goes on from NC_139346.1 coordinate 50,944,767, forward strand.
TGTGAAAACCTAAAGCATATTGTAGTCGTCACGGCAGGGCCGTTCTGGGGAATATCACCGTATGAGGTTTGGAGCAACGCAGTTTTCACGAAGGCTTCGTATATGTCGCTGATCAGTACATCCTCTTGCAACAAGTTCAACAAGGTCATAGAAAATGCTCTGGTGCCGTCCTGTTCAGGCAAGATTAGAAAACGGCATTATTGCTACCAATCACTGAATTAAAAAGTGCAAAAAATGGTAACTTACTGACGTCCGTATCATATATATGTGTCGGGGAAGGCCTCCTACATTAGCGGTGGGAACTTGGAAGAATCCCTACTGGTTCTAAAGGATAGATTTGGACTTAAAGCCGTTGATGGTTAGTATAAAAGGCAATTGAAGCTAGTTGAGTCCCTGTACAACTTCACGAGAATAGTCCGATTTATTGAATTGTACGGCTATGAAATGATGTAAATAAATAAAGGCGAAAAAAAAAATGAGTAAGAAGAAGTGAAAAGGTAGCCTGGCAGAGATCAAAATATTTTACTCTGCGTATAGTGAGTGGGATAAAGGGAGTGCATAACGAAAATGTGGAATGTAGAAAGTTGATACACTTCTGTTAATATCACATGACTACTGACATACCATGGGTTCTGCGGAGTAAAAATACCCAGCAGGAAAAGCTCACATAAGATCAATGAGATTTATGCGGCCTATACATTTGGTCATTACGTCTGAAGCGAAAGTTTGATTACGCCAGCTCCAGCCAAGGTCAGCGACGGCTCAGGTTTGACCTTCAAGGAGCCAGAGGACAAGCTGCGCCAGTGATAAAAAAATATCTCCCCTTGGAACCAAACCACTACCTCTGCAATCCCCAACATAGAGCGTAAACAACTAAGCCTCGTTGGGCACGTAGGAAACAGATTTTAATTATGGTTGTCTAGCGTGGGAATGATAGCAGTGATGACAATGACGGTCCTTTTACAGTAGCGACGAGGCTGATGGTCGATTAAGTTGACATTGCTGATGACAGTAGCGATGGCAAAGACAATGCTGTTAATGAAAGCAGTCCTGCAAAATGCCTTTCGCCATTTCCGCTCCTAAGCAGAGTTAAGTGCAGTCCTGTATTAAGCGCTATGTACCCTGGATATTTATATAAAAGAACAACAGCTGAAGAGGGTATATGAGAGGCGGAAGCTGGCAGGAGTTAACGGGCCTGGGGGCTTGCTTTCGCTTTGCCATAAGTTTAAGCGAGACTAAACCTACTTAACCGTTTTCTGTATTATGGTAAATGATTACGTTATCGCAGATATAAATAAATGGCAGGCATAATAGCCTTGGAGGCAAGAAAGTGGAAGCTAATCTAAAGTTCATCTTTGACAGCTCTTTGGTGGAGGAAAAGATTTAGATGCTTTATCATTTACATATCTTTGTGCCGCCTAATTTCAGCCTTTGACGCCATGAACTCTCAATTTTAATAGTTCCCGTCTGTGGCTGCCGTTACGTATCCAGATTGGCGTACTTGCTACAGAACTAATCAATAATCACTTGAACTATGACTCTATTATGTCACGTGATAATTATCGCACGAAGCAAGCCAGTACGAGTTATAACACTTTTAAATTGCCCCATTATGGGTAAGGCCAACAGACAAATACGTAAATTTCTCTTTAACCCAGCTTTACGACCTTTCCTGGGTGTCCTATTGTTTGACTCTGAGTGCAAGAGTCCCTGTGAGTTCGATTCCCATCTTAACTTACCATCTCAGTAATTATGGGCGGAACTTATGGGGGGGGGGGGGGGGGGTAACATGAATGCAACGGTTCTGGTAGGTTGATTCTGATATCATCCTTCCGTATGAAAGGAGAGACCCGAATTCGCAGCTCTTGCCAAGCGCAACGTGAGACAACCCTACAGTCTGCCACAGTCACAGTCAGCTAGAGTATTCCAGCGTCATATGCTCGTGATTTTTCGCTCCCAACATCAATGACGGATTTTGGATTTTTGGTGCACGAGGCCTTCAAGGCTATCACGTTAAACAGAAAGCAGAGTTTGAAGGTTATCTCAATAATTCCGAGAGCACTGTAGAATCTACACTGCAAAAATGCGAAAGCCTAAGCGTTGCTGTTGCACACGGTGCGTCACGTTTGATCTCATCATCGGATTATCAATGAATGCACCGTCATTATCATGGATAATGTCATTATTTTCATTATCATTAACCGCGGCGTCATTGTCATCGCTACTATTATCTTCACTCCCAGCGCTCGGCTGGGGATCCAAGGGATGGAGGTTCGATTTCCGATTGAGGATGGATTTTATTTTTCTGATGACGTTAGTTTCGGTTTCCAGTGATGACCTCATTTTATCGACAGCTATAGTGGGATCGGAATGAACGAACGCCGACGGTGTGAACCATTAAAGGCTTTCGTGTTAATACGCCATTTCAAGTGGCCTCGTGACATCACACAACCCGCCGACCCATCAGCGCTCGACCATGACACCTTTCAAGTATGACCTACTAGACGTTGCGAGGTTTTAAGCGGTCAACGTCGCCGACGCCGATGCCACCGTGAAACTTTTTTCCGAAATGTGGGTTCTAATGTGCACGCACTACGAAGTAGCTGCCAGGGCTGTTCTACTGGTGGTAACGACACTTTCTGTAGTCTTACAACACGTTTCTGGTCTACTTTTTTGTAATCTATAGTTCTATAGTACTTTGTGTTGTAACTGCAAACAATTTTACATTCCTACCGAAATTTCGGCTGTCCCAACAGACCCACGCTTAAAAATTGCTCAAGTATTTTATGTTCTCAAACAGAAAATGCCCTGTGTCTTTTTTCGACTAAGCACGGCGTGACCTTTTGTTTTCTCAGAAAATTTCAGGAATAAATATTGGAGAAGGTTTTATTCATGGCTTCGCGAGGAAATATTGAAGCACCGATCGTTATTGCTTTTCCCAGACAACTGCATATTTCAAGCAGTGGCCTTGTCACAGATAGAAACTTTTGCTTAGTAGAAGCAATTACAGTTATGAGACGAAACGCTATTCGCCGGGATCTGATTTTTTCGCGTGTTAATACAAGATCAGGCTTCACAACCCGCCAGTGTTCAAACACACGCGTAGCGCGACAGAACTGGTTGGGATTCCATCTCGCGTTTTTGGATCGGCTGTCGAGCGCCCCAGTCCCTGAGCAACTAATTCGGGCGGAATTAATGTAGGATATACTGCAGCGCAGTATTTTACTGAACTGCACGTGATACAAAATTTGTCGCATTAGATTTGTGAATCAAATCAGATGATATATATGAGGACCCGAGCGGCATGAACAGAAATTTAGGTTTTGACTGTAGCTTTAATTTTAGATGTTTGTCGTGACAGCGTCGTTAACCCCCGTCTTCCTTTCACATGGTCTGTCTATCATCGTTCACATTCACACTTTTTTCTGTTACTTTATGCATTCATTCCTTGATGTATGCTTCTATTGCACCCCGTATACTCATTCTTACACCGCCATAACCCTACTGAAAAACCAAAAGTTCTACCGAGCAATAACCTCACAAAATCTCACCAAATCACATAGACTCTCATACGGTGGACGTCATTATCACAAAATATATCGCATAATTTATGATAATGTGCAAGAACCTATTAGATCTTATGCAATTATATGCGATCTGTATGTGATTTCTTATGCGAAGGAAATCAGATTGTGTGAGAAAATGTGAGGTTATTGCCTCATACAATTTTTTCAGTAGGGAAGTTTCACGTTTTGGGAAATATAACCCAACATAGGCATTAAGTCCAGCTTTAAACTTGACGTCCGAATGCGCCAACTTGGCCTGGGATTAGCGTGTCTAGATCCAAGAGGTACCGGTGATTCATTTCTATTTCAGACCCCCCCCCCCCCTTCTAATGAGAGCTACCCGATGTGGCAGGAATTGTCACGTGATCTCGGGACGTCCTACAGCCCACCGTCCAATCAGTGCTTGGCCACGTCACCTGGCCACTGTCACCTACGACAGCGGTGCCTATGATAACTTCCTCACAATAACCCGAAAGCCTGACTTTCTGCACAATGAGACCTTTAACGCTACCGCGTTAATACTTCACGCTGTGGTCCGTCATCCGTTATGGTTTGTTAAATTTGCATTCAGTAGAATTTGTCCTAACCTTTAACTAAACAACTTAAGACTTCCGACAACCTTTTCCACCATAATCATACCTCTGAGCAAGAATGCGTGCCTCGTTAGCTAGAGAGCGTCTTAGTAGCGTCTCCATAATTTATATAGCAAATAACTGCGACTCACCTTTAGCAGTTTGAAATTGGCTAGAGGAACCAATTACCATTTGAACTATTCGTAATCAAACGTGCTATTCCAGGATCGTGCAAAAGGGGATGATATTGCTCACATAGGTGCGACCATTGCGCGAGGAACGTCTTCTTGCTGCTGAACAACCAGTATCTAATGACTGGCTAGTCCTTCCTTTCTTTGCAGACGAAATAGAGATCTTTCCTTGCAGGAAAAATAGAGGAAATGAGAGACATTTCTTGCCTCGCCAGCAGATCACGTCTTCTCAATAGTAACAGAAGAAAGCCAAAGCACTATTTTTGCCTCGTTGACAGTGACAGTTGCTATCAATTCGGCCTTTTAAATGGGATAGTAGGGAAACTGGGACCATCCTGCACGCTTGGATCCCGACGGAGACACGCCTGGGATAAGCCTGTCCAGCTCTGCGGGGAAGGCTTCTGTATCTATGTCGAATGACCTTCCTCAAAAAGTCGTGACTTACGACTGTATACCAAGGGTATGTCTGAAATAATAGAGGCAAAAGTAACGATTAGTGATTAAGTTCCGAAATGCATATATGCGGATGAGTATCCGGAAGGGAAGCCAGGAACGTGAGCCGTTAAAACTGTTGCGTCAAGACATTAAATCTGGAGTTGAGTGTATCCCAGGTGTGTAGAGTGCACATCCAGAGCACCCTTTCCTGCAGCCTGAGCAGCGTCTTAGTCACCGTCGGCCTAATCGATGGGCTTCCACGCTATCACGGTTGTCCTTGACAAGCCTGTGGAGCTGGATTCTGCTCGGCCTGCCACAACCAGACATGGTCATAGAAGTACAGACCTCTGGAGAGTCATGTTAATGGTAGCATCGAAATCATGAGGAACCCTATAAAGCTGTTGCGTTCTATACACTTAAAGCCAAAGCTTATGTGCGCCCAGAATAAGTGGTCCTATACGCGGACGCCCTGTTGCAACCATTGCTAGTTATTACCAGTATTTTAAACAGTATTCTGCGATGGTGGCCGAAGACTGAGGTCAGCAGCAGCAGAAGAATAGGCGGAAATATGTTGCAGCTGAGGAGGAATGTAGGCGGCGACAGTGGGCGCTTTTAGCAAAAAAAGGATGCCTTCGGCTATGGAAGCTGTCAGGTCTCGTGTATTACAGGCATGGAGGTGGTACAGACCAGTACTCGAGCGTCTAGGTGCAAGGACCGACAGCTGTGATATGAAAAAGAGAGAGGAGAATCGAACCTAAAAACCTGAAATCACAAGTTAAACATGTCATGCTTATGTCATGTAGGGGCACTCGTACAGATTATTAAAGCAAGGCGTTAAAGAAACGTGTTTTAGATAATATGTTAGCTAACAACTTCATTTACACGCAATTTTCAGATGTCTGATATAATAGGGGCATACATTAAGTGCAGATATTTAGTCAGTAGCAGTGTGCATGAACTAATCGGAAATGAAAGCAGTTAACTGTAACCATTAACAAGGTCGCATGATGTCCTTAAAGGCGGACATTGAGGAATGCGCAAGATATCAATGGTGAAATAGGCTTGCGCAGCAGAGAAACGCGCCCCCATCGCACAGGGACTGCTTAGAAGAAGGTTATCGAAATACGGTAAGGGCGCCGGCGTATGTCATGAACGCGTTTGCTCTTAAAAATGAAGAACTGGAAAAGAATTGGAGGTGATTTGAAAATCGCTTTGAAATGCAGTATAGTGTTTTGTATAACGGTAAGTATATAAAACATGCCTCTCAAATTCTCTACCTCGACGTATGCGAATCAGATTACGTAGAGAGCAGCGCTAAAATTTCGGATCTCGACGTATTTTAATCTCAGTATCATAATCTGGCTTTGAGTAACAGGGGAAGGCTGATGCACTTTGAATGTTTCTGGCCTAACACCTAACACATGTAATGCTCAGCAGGTGTGTTGAAGTCGCTCAGCGCAGTCCTTGATTTACGCTTACTACCATCAGTTTGTGCGCCGCTAGAGCATCTTCTCAACTTTTTGCGATTGCCTTTTTATTGATCAGTGTGTATTTATTGCAGAAAAAAATTGCTTCATGGGTAAATGACAGTTTGTCTCTTGCAACATACCAATTCTATTGATAGGTACTTTCCGGCAATGCGACCCTGGGACCCGATCTGTACAAGGTTATTTTGTGCAGGGCGTTGAGTAAGTCCATCAGGTCCTGCTCGATAGAGACTGCAGCTAGGAAACGGCTGTTTTTTGAGAAACCAATGCAATTAAAAAATTACATTACACACTACCAATTAGGAGTCTATAAGAGTATGAAAATATGGCGTGCATATATTGCAATGTATAGTAAATGTATTTATTGTTATAAAGTGACCAAAACTATTTCTTTGCAGGATATGGGGACATTGCGGAATGGTCCGTGAACAGTCAACTTCCCAGCCCGGGCCTCCACTCTTCCACCTCTTCATCTTCATTCTACTACTTCTTCGTTGCTCACCTTGTTAGCTTGCAGGTAATGTTTAAAGCGTTCAACGTAGGACTCGAAATCTTGGTCCTTGTCCTAGGTAAACTGGTCAAACTGGTCGAGCATAGCCATGCTGCTATTCGGCGTCCAGGTACTTGCCCTATCTGGCGTTTGGGTGCTTGCACTACCAAACTGTGCTACTTGAATTGCATGGCGGATGCCATCTTCGTCGCCCCTGTCGTTTTTTCACCAAGTAGCACACATGACAAGAGAGCACGACATATGCCTGGGTTTATTCAGACGCTGTCCGGCACACGAAGAAGAAAGTGCAGCTGCTCTTATAGCCCATGACGTCACACAAGCATGCTGTGAGAGTAATAACACAACAAAGTTATTTGCCATTATCGGGTCAGTAGTGCTTCACTGATTGTCACATTGCGTTCGTTCGTAGCAGAAACAAAACATGTCCTTGACTAGAGCAATACAATGCGCGATAATACTAGTGATAATTCAAGGTCGGCGTATTCTGAATTGTTCAATTCAACTAATAATAAACTTCATCCGGAAAATAGAAGAGTGTTGTAAACAGTAGTGTACAGGGAGTAGAAGAGCACACCTAGCGGGAAACAGAGTATTGGGGTAATCAGTAAGAATATATCTAGCAGCTCTGAACATCACTGCATCTGCTGAGCTATCAACCAGAGCTCTGGTTCGATCGAACACATGTTGTAGCACTTCAATGCCCACTTCAATGCCCACTTGTATGTTCTTTGTAACCATCTTTGTTCAAACAAAATAATGTAAATCATTGCTGGGATCAGAATCGGATGATATTCTGCGATGCTTTCAAGCGAAACTTCTCCTTTAGTCCTATTAAAACATTTGCGAATATATATATATATTTCTTTTGAACGATTACTGCATAAAGATAATTCAAACCTCCGCCGAGATATTTCGTACTGCTTAGGGTTCATTATTCGAATATTTACAGCCAAAATTGAACCTAAAATAAACTCTTCCTGACTGCCAGAGACATAGATGCAGTGTACCTTTAGTATTTAGCAAATACACGCGAAAGCTATTCTCCCTGCTAAAACACGGTTATCTATGGATGCGTCTCGCGTTGCTGCCTGCTTCAATCATCTGGAGCTTTATCAGAGCGGTTTTTGTTCATAAGAATTACTGCTTCAAGAAGGATTTCCTGCCATAAATTATTTGTCCAAATGCATTGCATTCTATGCAGGAAGAACAGAATGTAGCAAAGGTGGCCAGCCCCAGTACATTTTACGACAAAAACATAGTGCAGCATCCAGTATACATTCGTCCTTAAGCCTGCATTAGCATTCAGAGCAGTGGCCACTTTACAGGCGCTGCTCAACTCCGATGCAGTCACGGGACTTGGTGAACAAGTGTAAGCTGAGATCCTAGGGTTCCTGAGTCATGGCAGTGTATTCACTGATTTTTTTTTTCAAATTATTATTTGTTGTCACTCGACTTGGTCAGCACTACCGTCAATGCGATAGCTTGCCACTGAAACGCCTTCTTAAGCCGCCAATCATGGCGTGAAAGGAGGGAGCTTAGCAAAACGCGGAATAACAAGAGCGGCAAAAAGTAGTTCTAAGATGAGGCCCTTGCGATAATGCAAGTAGCCCATATCTTTCAGCAAAACTACACTGCTATATGATGGCACTTATAAGAGGCAATGCGCACTGTATACCGTGTTTGTATATTTTAAACGATCAATAAATCTTGTATTATCAACTACAGCAAAATAAGCATTGCTACGGCAATAACATTTTTGCCCATAGAGGATTTCTTCACACCAGATCGGCAACCCAATTTCAGTACTGATACGAAACTGAGGCAGGGTAAACTCTGGATTGAAATTGGAGTGTGAGATGAAAAATGACGAAATATATTGTTAAAATTCGTTACGACAGTTACATCCCCTGAAGTTTTGCATATTTCTGATTTCTCTCACACAAATGTATGCACGACAAAGATTTTTATGGTCATATCTGGTTACTATAATTAATCTGCAACATATTGCAGAATACAAGGCAAAGCGGCGAGCGGGCGAGAATTTTTAGCACAATTATCAGTACCTGTGAGGTTTTCTCAAGGAATACACGTGTTCCGGTCAGTTCTTGGTATAGCTGGGGGCAGCTATATATAATGTTTAGGACAAAAAAAAAAGTCAATTTTTTGATCATTTTCCTTTTTCTTCACTGACGTTTGCCATCTAGATTATATTTCACTGTTACTGTACATAAATATAACCTCACGCCACCGCATAACTGGCGCAATCTGAAAATATTAAATCTTCTTCAGTGTTCCAAAATGAGGTATTATGATTTTGAAATGATAGCCTGGCATTACTAGTAAATAGCGCTCAGTAAAAAGGTAAACTTCATGTTCGGGCACCCTTTTTGAACAAAAGCCGCACTGTCTTTGCCGATGTTCTCAAGGCCACCACTCAGCCCCCTATCAGCATCTGGGTGGCGGAACGTTAGAGCAGTTGAACGCTAGCGAGTACAAAGGCAGCGCCATGAGCGCCAGCCGAGAAAGCCTTGCGGTCGCCTCCGGTTCGCCGCAGAGGGTCCGCAGGAAACGCAGGACGAACAACCTCGTCCTCAAAGAGCGGCTGACAACGCCCGGATCTAGGAGTGCCGCAGCTTTGTGCGCTGTTTCCAGGGCCCAAGATGTCCGTAGCACGGAAAACCGCTCTTCCTGCAGTAGGGAGGTCAAGCAGAACTTCTATCAGCATTATCGTCACAATTATTACAGCCGATCACGGCGAGATGAAAATAACATCCAGCCCTGAGCCATCTGCGGCCCGGCCAGTTTTGTACTAACTTCCACCTCGTGGGAAGTTTGTTCGAATGTTCGAAATGCTGTTCGAATGTGGACTCAATACTAAACCTTTAAAATGACAAGGAATATTATGACATTTTAACATGAATATGAACCTTCAGGTTTCATTGATTTGTAAATTGTAAAAGATGGTAACAGAGATAATTAAGCCTGTAACATGACTGATGATTAAGTGCTTTGTATAGGGATAACGTTTTTGCATCACTAAATAAAGCGCTAAGGCCATCGTTTAATCAAACAGAGCATTTCAGTTAATGGTTTGCCACTGTGTCGACCACATTGGAAAAATGGAGTCCTTTCAACTTTGATATACAGTATACTTATTTATTTTTCGCAACAAGCTAATAATATACTTCCTGTAATCAAGACGAAGAAAAGGATCTGATCTGAACACATAGCAATGCAGACAAAATGATAGTTTCTAAAGTCGACGTAGGGGATGCCTGACCAGGGGTCGGAAAACAGCCATGACCACAATACGATTAGAAATTTGTAACAATAAGCGTACGGCTGCTGCCGCGGGCCAGTGTTAATTGATGCAACATTAGATTGGCCTTTTCTCGGCAGTGTATCGGATCTAGGTTGATGCTGACACTGAATATATTGATGCCTTTGCCCGAACCTTATATACTACACCCTAGCTAAACTTTCCTCCTAGAAATAGGGCGCATTGTAGTGGACGCCGTAGAAATGGCGTCGTACTTCTAGGTGTCCTAAAATTGTAAAGAGCTTTGTTTACAAATTTGCTAAGATATGGGTACGGAGATAAGGGTGCCGAACAGAGCCGGATTTGAGAATCATGCTTGTAGAGAGGGCTAGGGATAGGTAGACTTAAATTTATTTCCCATGTCGCTTAAAATTAGGCTTTAGCGCGATTGTGGTACGTGAAATTTTTCGAGCCAGGTAGTCGACCGCACCAAGACACAAATCCACCCCCGGTAGCAATCGCGAACCTGTGGCAAGCGATACGATAACACGGCAACTAGGCAGCCGGTGAACTGGGCCTCAAGAGGTGACGACGGCTGAGCACGAATTCCCTACCTGGCTAATGTTGACACCCAAGTGGGAATTCAGGTAGCCAGCCAAGCATCCCTCATATGGCCCGACTGCCATTGCAGGAATGACCGCGTCGAATATGTCCATAGCTACAAGGACACCCAGGGTTCCATAGTTGAGCAGCTTTTCGCGCGCGTCACTGTAGTAGACGTCCGGAAGGAGCAGTTTCAGGTAATCGCCGAGGACTGCGGTCTTCTCAGCTGTGGCCTCCCCTGGAGACAGTCGCGAACAATTATCAGCCTCGGTGCTGTTAGCGACCAAGAGTGCAATGTTGGCAAGCGTGTCCTGCCCAACGAGAGCTCCAGATCGGGCGAGCAGGATGATGTTTGCGATGAAATCGTCCCCGTACTCGGGCACAGCAGGGGTGTACACTTTGGAGCTCTGGTTGATGAGAGCTGGAAAATAAAGAGGAGATAGGGATACATTTTTACGCACCCAAGGTAATGATACGGCAACGAGCAACGGAGAACACGGTTGTGTCTTAACACCTTCCGTCACCTGAGGCACTTAATTACGCTGAAGTATCGGACCACAAGCGGTCATAATCTTTCTCCTCTATTGCGTAGAGGCCACCGGCTCCTGACGGAAGCGCTAAACCGCTTATATGAAATACGTTTGCTGTGGGTCTGCCCAGCCCTGAAATCGACAAGCATCTGGAACCTGTCGGTAGCGGGTCTCTAATCGAAAAATGCCAGAACGCAGGGATCATACCATCACTGACTCCTGGGCTCTATAAAATCAGCGAACTTCTTTCTATTCATTAAATTATTTATCCATATTCCGCAGCATACCCATTTTATGCGCAAAATCCGTAAATATAGTTCATAGAAGGTAGGTTTATAATTGTGCATTTTAAGGAGGGTAGGAACGGTGCTTAGTACCTAAAATGGCATCCTCAGAAGATTAGGAAGAAATCTGTGATAGCCGCAAAACCAGGACTACATACGCCTACCAAGCTATTCTCGCACACTCCCCGCCAGGTAGATAATTAGCCAATGCGTGCCGTGATAAATACACAAAATTTCTTAATTTTCATTACCTTGTTTACGGTAGGCTTAATAAAGTTAGGAAACGGCTCTTGTTCTCGGCTACTCAGTTTTAGTTTTCGCGAAATTTCTTAATGCAGCTCGCGACCACGGTAATCGGTCGCCAACGTTGTTTTGAGTCAATGAGTGAATTTGGAAGCATCTATTATTTTTGTGAAAGCGTTTGACTGCGTAGATCACAACAGATTGTGGCAAGCTCTCCAAGAGATGGGAGTTCCAATTCACCTCGTCTGTCTCCTCAGGAACCTGTATGAAGGGCAAGAGGCCACAGTCAGAACTGGGCATGGTCTTACTGATTGGTTTCCGATTGAGAAAGGAGTGAGGCAAGGCTGCATACTGTCGCCCTGCCTATTTAACCTATATGTAGAGTGCATCATGAGGAAGGCCGGTCTGGACGAATCTTCGGCTGGAGTGAAGATTGCTGGAAAACGTATCAACAACCTTAGATATGCGGATGATACCACTTTAATGGCAGAAAGCGAAATGGAACTCAAGAGAATTCTGATGCGCATACAAGAAGAGAGTGAGAAGTTTGGGCTTAAACTGAACATTAAAAAGGCAAAGATCATGGCGTCTTGTCCTATCAAGTCCTGGAGCATCAAGGGACAAGAAGTGGAAGCTGTGACAGATTTTCTCTTCTTGGGCTCCAAGATTACCTCGGAAGGAGACTGCAGCCATGAAATTAGGAGACGCCTGCTTCTGGAAAAGAGGCAATGGTTAGCCTTGACCGCCTAGTAAAGAGCAGAGACATTAGTCTGCCAACCAAGATCCGTGTAACTCGTGCTATGGTCTTTCCAGTTGTGATGTATGGATGCGAGAGTTGGACTGTGAAAAAGGCTGACCGCCGAAGAATTGACGCGTTTGAATTGTGGTGCCGGCGAAGACTCTTGAGAGTTCCTTGGACTGCCAGAAGATCAAATCAGTCGATATTGTCGACCATAAATCCTGACTGCTCATTGGAGGGTCAAATTCTAAAGTTAAAGCTCAGCTACTTTGGTCATCTGATGAGAAGAGAGGAGTCGCTGGAGAAAGATTTGATGTTGGGAAAGGTTGAGGGTCGCCGGAGAAGGGGTAGGCAGCAAACGCGATGGTTAGATGGCATCCTCGAGGCACTGCAGATGAAGTTATGTGATGTTAGGAAGATAGTGAGAGACCGGAAAGCGTGGCGTGACATGGTCCATAGGGTCACGAAGAGTCGGACACGACTGAACGACTGAACTGAACTGATAATTTTTTCTATGACTTTTACGCCAAAAATCAGTGTTACATACAGCTATTAGAGTGATATCAAAAGAGTGTAGAAATCTTTGAATTGAGCTTTGCTAAATACCTTGATAAAGAAGTTAAGAGGTGTGGCGGCAGAATCGCTGCAAATATTTTACCCTGGTTTTTGAATGCGACACAAAATTTCAGGAAACTTAGTAACTTTAGATAAAGCAAGCAAATTTTTATGGCAAAATATGCGGCAGACCGTTATCGTTAAAGCGGCAGTAAGGTTTTAATTTTATAAGGTTCCTGGCATGAAGCGCGCTCATGTATAATGGCTCTAAACACATGGCAGACTCAACTGCGGTATGTTGCTGAGCTAGCTGCATAAAAGAATAATATCTTTTGTCATCACCAACATCGTTTATTCTATGAAGTATTGTCGAAGAGGAAGAAATCCGTGGTGTCTTTATACTTCTCGCACAACCTTTGAGTGAAAGATAGCATGTGGTAGAGGGCAGGTTCATATAGAAAGCAGAACATTCAAAAATAGTATTTTGCAAACGAATCCGTAACTGTGCGTCACAGTAACTTAGCGTCTTGCTTACCATCCGCCCACCTCAGACTCTTTTCTATTGCTTGCTCGTCGACCACTCCGCTGAATCGCTTGAAGGTCATCCTGGACGCCTGGCGAATTTCCGTTAGCATTCGCGACACGCCCGCGTTAGTTCCGTAGCTCAGAATGCGGGTCTTCGCCCAGAGTTCGAAGACGTCCTTGACGTGCGTGTCTAGGACCCCCACGCATATGTCGTTCCGTGCGCCATCACTTAGCCGCGGACGCTCGGGGCGAACCATGTGTTCGAACATCATAAACGGAGCCACGGGAACGAGCATAAGATACACCTTCAGAGCCTCCAAGTTAGCGGCCCTCAAGACGTTCAGTATTGCGCAAAGCGCACTCTTGCTGTTGGTATTGGTCACGCGGCCATGTATAGAACTGATGCGGAAGGCCTCGCACCAAATACGCGACTTGCTCGAGCAGAAATCTTCACAAGACAGTGCGCTGTAGCGAGTATTCGATGGCGTATGTTTGATCACGTTTCTAACAGCGATGTCAATGTCGCGAATTTTATCGCGAATGGACTCGTTCACCAACAGCTCGGTCGCCGCCTCCTCGATAAGCATCCGCCTCAGCTGTCCGCTCTCATCGGCAGATGCAATCGCACTTCCTGTCATGACATCGACATATTCTTCATCAAGAAAGCTTATCTTGTAGACGGACGTCAGGCCAGAATCCTTAGCGACCTCCACCATGAGCGCCAGGAGCGCGCTGAAGTCGCTGATGTTCATCCAGCGCTGCACGTCGATGGCTGCTGCAGCCCAAGAGTCGGTGATACTGGCCTTTCTACTTTCGAGCACACCGATACAGGACGCGTAGAAAGCGGCCATGTAATGGAACGGCTGGCCCGTGAACAGACCTCGGCGGCGGATGGAAAGTACACTGGCGTGTACGGCAGCAATATACCGGCGTCTCTGCTCCCGCCAATAGGTGGCGGCCGGGGGAATCGGAATGGCGCACCAGTGCCCGCAAGTGAAGCTCCGCAAATCGCTGCAAGGTTCGGATAACACGTCTGCCGATGCGGTCATCTCTCGTACGGCATTCCGGCAACTGGGGGTCTCGCAGAATTTTTCCAAGACCTCCAAAGCGATGCGGTTCTTAGACACTAATGACGTCCCCCTGGACAAAGCAGATCCAACCTTTATGTTAGTGAGCACACTAAAAGTATACATCGCAATAAAAAAAAAACGCATGCACAACTTGATAATCACGAGGAGAAAAGTCCAGATTGCTTCGTGAGAAAATTGTTATATCTGCACTAGCCATGCGTTATACGCAGCAAAGAAAATTATATCTTCGGAATTCATTCTTGAAACAACGTGAAAGTACTTTCGATATGTTACTAACCGCTTCCGCGGCACTTGGAAGTTAAACTACCAAATTTCACCTCTCTGTCTGCGCTCGTAATCTGGAGAACACCTATAGCCGACCTGTGTAGCTTGCGCATTTTTTGCTCTTACAAGTTTTATTGTGAATAGGATGCCAGCGTCTTATTTCAAATGGGAAGGCTCTGGCACGGTAAATATTCAGCAAGAGAAGCTGAAAAATAGGATGTTTTCTTAAAGCGGTTAGAAGTATATCTAAAAACCTAATTCATTTTCTTCTTTGCATTATGCTTTTTGTGTTCACGCTAGCAATAATGTCCATGCTGAGAGCACGGAATCTGCAAGCTGATAACAAAAGGCCTAAACTGAGGCTTCTCCTTAATTTGCCCACCTTAATATAGGACACACGAACGAAGTTCTAAAATCGCATGCGAACTTCATTTCTGTCTAACGTGTCCGAGAAAAGTTCAGCCCACCTCCACTACCAAACTCATTGATTTTCTCTTTCTTCTACAGTAACCCTGTACACAGTGAACATCTACTCTGAAATAGCGTTATTGTCACGGATACAAAGAGCACATATACCATACGTCTGGTGGAACATATCGCACTTGAGAACCGAAAAGTCAACCTGTTGAGCACACGGCGCCAACCAGTGCGCTGAGCACAGCTGCAGTAAGGGCTTTGTTAGGCAGCATTGACACACTCGACCGGTGTGCAGCCTAGCAGCCGCCAGTGGCTACGTTTTGTGACGCCTGAAGCGAATGGGAGACGAATATAGCAGGCCAAGAGTGCCAAGACGGCATGTAAGTTATTTGCTGGCCTACAAGCGTTTCACCACACAGTCATCGCAGGAATAATGTAAGTTCCTAAAAAGACTCTATATCCCTTATCGTTGCAGACCTTTGGCTTCGTAGCTTGGTGCGAGGTAACGCAATATATCGCAGCTGCGAAAACTACAGAATAAGCTGGTTGTACAGAAAAAAAGAGCCTTTATCAACATGAACACGGCAGTCTGCGTTTTCTGCGAGGTCGAGTGTAAAGATGTCGCACCTGAACGGCGTCTCCTGCTTTATGCGTGTTTCCAGGCGCGAAAATAGAAGTACATTTTAGCGTTAGTTCTTAGCATAGAAAGGCAAGTGTACGCGGAGACGGGGATTAAGACGAAAATATGCATGGGGATGCTTAAGCTCGGCCGCCTTTAAGTCTATATCGCGATAATGTAAGCTACCACCCGACATGTAAAGCCCAGCTTTGATCAAACCGCATGAATGTACCTGCGTGGCCTAGGACTAACGTGTCTTGCTCAGAAGGTAGCTTATTCTGATACCACTGTCCCATATGTACGGAGAGGTCCAAAATAGCTGCTTCTGCCAAATATACCCTGACGCAACTGTACATCCAATCAGCGCGCTCCATGCCAACTGGAGCTTACCTTTAAAGCTTTGGATTTAAAAGGTCACAAGACACACGAGTGGTAAATTGCAACCATTTCTTATGGAGCGCAGAGCGGAATTAAGATATGCCGTTCATTTTCCTCATGCATGTGAAACAAGATAATCACACCCGACGAAAGTATTGCGATTCCTTCGAAAATATGGTTATTTACTGCTTAGACTCACAGGCTGTCCACTGAAATATAATATCTCTACTTGAATCCTTTCGCGCTTAATTCAGCACCTCAAGCGCTGAAGATCCTTAAGGAGCTCCGTTATGCTCTAAGGTCTACACTTAGGTAGGAAGTGAATGCTGCATTACTGACTGCACTAGAATCACATTTCCTGCAGTGCACATCAAAGATTCTTCTGAACATATCCATCATGCTTATGCAATGCTCGAAGAGGTAGTCATATCACACATCTCCCAATTTGATCTATACACGTCTTTTCACTGGACGTTCGTCTTATCAAACTGCTTAGCAATTAATCTATCAATCCATCATCGTTACAAAGGCAGCTGGTAGCCGAAGTGCTAAACCATCAATGCAGAGTTCATTAATAGTTTAGGACATATATATTTATCGAAGCTTTTATAGCTCTTTGAAGCCAGGCAATATTTGCGTCAACACTAATTATTTGGTATACGTGATGGAGGCCGCAACTCACATTTGTTCACACTCTTCAGTTCAAAATCAATAGTGGCAAGTTAGGGCTGTGTGGCTTCCTTTCTATCCGCGCTCGTCTATGGGTGCATAAAGTATACCATTATACACATCTACCATGTTAATCTTTAGCAATCATTTTCATTCTAAACTTAACAGATTGCAGCCACCTATATATATGACAAGAATATGAGGTTTCTCGCGCTGTGCGCGCTTTCAGTCTAATTAGTGAAAAGAGTCAACTAATACTCAGTAAAACGTGGCGCAAAGTCAGCATTATTAAGTAGCACGCAGTGCATAAGATGCGCATTTAACTGTAGGACTACGGCCTCAGGAATGAAGGAACTGGACAGCCGACTCGGATCAAGGCCTAACCCAACACCCAGCGGTGGCTCCACGCGCTACAGTCAGGCACGCTCTTTATTCTGCTCGAGATGCGGCGCGCTGACCACGTTATTGGTGCCGCCATGTGAAGGCGCTGCAGGGCCTCTCGAATAGACGGGATGTCGGAATCGAAGTGAAGACAGGCGTCGCAGGGGAGCGGGGGAATGCGGAGGGGAGCCGGAGACTGCGTACTCTTCTTTTTCGAGTGCCCACGCTCTGGCGGCACTCTTGGCGCAGGCAGGTAATTGAGCAAAAGACCTTAGAAATTAGGTAAGCTGGTGTAATTAGCTAATTCTCTTTTTAATTATTCACTTTGTGTGTGACAGCTAATTTTGAACCCCATCGAGGTGGTACAGTGGTCTGCCTAAACATGAGGGATAGAATACCAGCTACGGCGGCCGCTTTTCTATGGAGCCCCCCGTGTTCTGTGCAATGTCAGCGCCCGTTAAAGAACCCCAGGTGTTCGTAATTTCCGAAGCCCTCCATTACGGCGGCCATCATAGCCTGAGTTGCCTTGGGTCGCCAACACCCAATACCAATCATAATTATAAAATTTGGGGTCCTGGATCATTACAACATATGTTGAACGCAGCTAGAACATTTCCACATGTCACGTCGAAAATGTTTCGTTTTTTAAGTACTCTGCACAAAAAAACACATATTACTGCATCGTGCTCGGTAAATAGCGACGTTTTGGAAATAAAACATTTGGACTATAGCGACTGTAACTGTATTGTACATCTCGCATGAACTGTATTACCTGTAGGTTTCCTTGCCGAAGAGCAGAGCCCACAGTAGGGCCAGGGTGCAGGCAGTGCAGAATGCCAGCAGAGCGGCGTCCACCGTAGACGGAAGCCGGCGGGAGTGTCGCCTCTCAAGGTTGGCCTCCAATTCACAGGGAGAGGGCAGAGACAGGTACACCCGTGCCGATGAGCCTTCTTCGACGCCGCCATAAAAAATTATTGAGCGAGTAGCCGTATGTAAAACTCGACAAAATGTGTTTGTTTATACAACCGAAATCGTTTTGCATTTCAATGAGCCCATTCTACACGAGCTCTCTTTTCTCATTCTTATAAATAACTCCAGATTATTCGGAATCATCATCCCGAGCCAGGGACTCAGGTGCACTATTTATTGATACACCTATCACTAAACGCAGAATTCACATAAGTTTAAATATTATACAGACCTTAAAATTTTAATCTGGTAATTCTTTCATGATATGTTAGCAGTTAAGCGCAGAATAGTTTAGGATCATGTGAAATGAAACACCACCAATGGAGAATAAAAGATGGGCGAATCGTATAAAGTATCTCGTAAAGAGTTACGTTTTGGAAGAGCTCTTTCTGTGTGTGTAAATGTGCCTCCTTTTAAGTTATGTCTATTGTGAAGGCTAACATTATAAAAGCACGTTGAAAAATTATCATTCTAGAAACCTGATTACTATTTCTGAATTGCAGATGGCCTCCGACAAGCAAAGCAACCTTCAAAATTTGTGTTTTGATATCCATATTAGCCTTTATAGTTCCCAAAATGAGATGCTCAGTGCTGTGTCACGCGCTCGCCGCCTGGTCTTCTCGTGGTCGCCAAGTCTGAAGCATCCAGCAGCTGCATGAGTGGCCCCCGATACGGAGAGGTCATATAAAACTTTAGACATCTCTCTCAACCAATGAAAAAAAGTGATGAATAGGGAAGTGAAGTAAGAAGGTAAATGAGAAACGTGCATGCTGATAGCTGCTAGCATCCGCATTTCAATACTGCGTGAGATTGGAATAATCATAGCTGGCCGGCCAGAAATCGCTTTGCCTCCGCACTGGGTATGTGTGTTTTCAAGGATATAAAAATGATATGATTATAAATAACGACAATCTACCAATTTAAATGCAGCCAGATTCACCTCGTGCTTTAGTTATTATTTGATTACCTCTCTTGTCATATCCGCAGCAATTGATAATAATGCCACGAACCTCATTCATACGTTTTCCTCAAAATGCTTATCTTTACTATTTATTGTGTGCTCTGCTTACATAATAAATACCATGCAAGGCGAGAACTACAGCACCAAATTAATTAGCCTTTTTCCACAAACACACTGATTTGAACAGCTGGCCTTCAGATGTTGCTCTCCACGGCAAGGTACATTTGTGACAGCACTGCGCGCTGCAATCCTAGCAATGGCTCACGTCATCGACTTATACATTCTCTCTGCATAATAATCCATTCGTGTTTCTTGGACGTCGTAAGGCCGCTTGTGTGCTCTGAACCCTCCCGGTCTTTTCTCATTTCGTGCTGCCCCAGTTCTTAAAGTACGGCCAGATTCCAACAGAAACACATGTATAGACGAGCAAGAGAGAAGGTATCAACATTCGCAGTACGAGCTAAACTTCAAATCTGTTGCTGCATGTGCAGACAAGCATCACGATGGTTTAGCTAAGCTTTTCTCTTATCTACACGTTTCACTTCAAAGGGCTCAATAAAGACATCGTTGCGTTTCATTGTTGTGTCATATATTTTAAGCATGGCTGAATTTACAGCACACATATGTTATGCGCTGCACATGGTAAATACCGTAGCCAACTAATCGGCATTGAGAATGCAACAATATCTCACACAGTGACCTATGCTAACTAATGAATAAATAAACCAGTGTGGGGAATTATAACTCCGAGGCAACGTGCGATTCGTGAAGGGCACGGCATGGGCATTCGGCATCATAAAATAGTAGGGGCGTTCATAATTTCGTATTATCTGACCCATAAGTTTAGTAACGGCATACACCAGAGGCAGCAAAATGAGTGTACTTTTATCTACTCTTAGAGGAATATAAAACTGCATTTTATAAAGTGCCACATTGCGCTAGATCATCAAGCTGAAAATAGGAGCATATATTGAGAAGCTCGAAGCATTCCCAGTGACCCACTTTTTGTATTTCAAGGGCTAGCATTCAATTCATTCCCAGTTAATCGCAGTGTTACCGATCGTCCGTTGCTCGTGTGCCAGGAACTTCGACAAGAGGGGGGGGGATGTTAACTCCCGCTGACTGATAGATGGCTGTCGATGAAATGGCATAACACGTAAATGACTGCAGCCTAAGTGTCTGCCTTTTTAACAGCAACTTGCACATGACGGTTGCTGGGCGCTTGCGAAAGTCGTTGCCTTTTCACGCACTACAAGCAATGGTGACACACGAGGCCATTTTAGGCTGCGAAATACTGCACTATCGTTAATATTCGTTTGAGCTTCCATGAACTAAGTGATTCCTCTTTCTTACCATGAAGGACACACTGCTCGAGAGCAATGGTAGGACAACGAGGCAACCATTTTTCAAGTGAATTTTCGAGGACTAAAATAATGAAGATGTTTACAATGATGTTCTGCACCAGCCCTTCCATTAACAGCAGAAGTGCCTAGTATTGAGCAGAGCATATGTATATAATGATTAAAGCTTCACTGAAGCCGTATTTCTATATCTGGCTTCCTTCATGCCAATACACCTTTTCATTGGGCGAGCGAGATTTCGAAATGCCTCCTCTTTGGACTGCAGAAAAAACGTTTCCGCAGCAGCTTCCGCCGTGCTAACACCAAGCGCAAAAGCAGTTCAGTGAGCAATATGTGGCGCCCAACGAGCAATTATTGAAAAGGTGGGACAACTTACCCAATGGTGGCGTAGTGGCACTTCCAGAATGTAGGGACAGCGCATCTCGAGGCGACTTTCGTGCGGTGTCTGTAGGCTGGCCACCAGCCACGTCAGATTCTGACTGCGAGTACCTTCGTATAGCCGACAGCGCTTGGAGGCTAGTTGCCCCGCCTCGCAGTTCTTCCTTCTCGGGCGCATTTCCTTCCGTTCGCATCGCGTTTCTTGCCTCCTGACCGACACCTGCCTCCTGTGCGATTGTTCTAATTGCGCCTTGATGCACTTGGCTAGTACATCGTTCAGTTTTGCTATCTTCCTCCGAGTCCAAGGAATCGTGAGCATGCAACGGGGCCGGTGTAGTACTTGTTGTCAAGAAAAAAGCCGTGTCCAAAGTTTTTACATCCGTTTGTTTGCTAGAATGCAAGGAATCGTCGGGCTCAGGGAGGGCGACCTTAGTGGCATCTTTGTTCGGCGTGATGAAGGTACCTGACGGCAGGAATATCTCGCCTGGCTTATCTGACGAAGACGGCTGCTTCAAAGAGGACACTGTACATGCAACTTCTCCCACTGTGGTCTTGTTGAGGGAAGGTGACCTCGTATCTTCTGACGAACGCTTCCCTTTGTACGACTGCTTTACCGTGGACTTCAGTGCTCTGTCTTTTACTGAGGGGCCAGGGTCAGCATCTGTCATAGCCACTGCATCTTCGGCAACGGCTTTGTTGTCCTTGCCCATGCGACGGCGTGCTTTTTTATTCCTGCTTTGCACAACTGAGACTCTCCGCTCTGGAGAACCCTCTGGAGATGTCTCAGGTGATGGCTGTTGGAGGCTTGAGTAGCCGCCTTTCTTTGCCTCGCTTTCCTTCCTGGAAGCTTTGATGCCGTCGTGGCTTTTAGTTTTGTTGGACTGCTCAAGCATCTTGCCTTCGTGGAAACTTCCTGATGATTGTCGACTGGGAGAGTCCTTCAGTTTCTCCATTCTTCGGCGACGTTATCAGCCACGGCAGAGCGACGCGGATTTTAATTGTCTTCTTTGTCTTCTTCTCTTCGTCTTTCCACAAACGGCTTCTGCAGCTGAGGCAGGCCGCGCGTTTGTATAACTTGTGCAAATCATACTAACCATATTAGTTGTAGCAAATGCATTTTGCTTAGAACTAGGAGGTAAAACAATCAAGGGCACTGGTTTGGTGTGCCAATCAGAAGCGTGTTGCTTCTACATTCTAAACCGAAACCTTTTCTTACCTAATGAGTGGTGGCATTAGAGCTTTTACTCACATCTTGTCGCCAATGTTTCTGCCCTGAGCGTGTCTTAATGAAATGACACTTATAAAGACGTCATGTCCACTCTAGGAATAAAACCACCATCATTCGTGTCCCAGGCGGCCGCGCTAACCACGTAGTCTACGCCGAGTTGTTTCCCTAATTATTTCAACATAAATACAGTACAACCAGAAAAGAACACACACACGTACCAGAAATGAATTTAACATCACGTTAAATATCTATGCTGATGTCGTCTGAACTCGTCAGAATAGGAGGCAATAAAAGTAGGGTATGTACGTCAATAAAAAAATAAAAAAGAAGTAAAGTAATAAATTAAAGCTTATGAATCGAAAGAACAATAACTCAAATAAACTAAAAACGAATAATAAGAAAATACAGAAGTTTAAAAAACACAGACAAAAGGGAAAGCAAAATAATTAGAAACACTGATACCTAAAGTAAAATAATTAAAGTAAAAGTAAATTTTTACTTTTCGGAAATACAATGAAACGCCGAACGAGCCCATAAGAAGTACGGCCGGAACTAGCAATGCTTTCGCACTTTCGCCTTCCTGCACGTAAGGAGCACAACTGCATACATGCAATTTTTATGAATTTCTGCTGAGCATTACCCTTTTTTTTCGAACTAAACAAGAATAACGAAACGGGACTGATTTAACAATACACAATCAAGTACAAGTGTATTAGGGAAAGAAAACTTAGGGACAGGTAAGCATACGAGTCGTAGACCATGAAGATTACTGCCAACACAGGCCCACAATACGACTCGGGCTTCGGTGTACTGGTAGTCGCTGGCCTTTACTGAAGTCGATGTGCTAAGTGAAGGACCAGGTATGAGTTTTATAAGGAGTAGATGGACCCAACGCTCTCAGATTATGATGTACATGGTGGCTAGTGAAGTAACAGAGTAATGAGATAGAACCCATAGGACATGATTACACTACGAGATGATTTAATGGCAATTTGAACTGGTGCTAGCACTCCTCTCCGCGCCACTGCCCGCTTCGTCGTATTCGTTGCCTTATTGGGGGCCACATAGCGACCGCCCCGATCGATTGATCGATGGATCGACATACGATGCATGACGTGACGATGAGCACAGACAGGAAGAGCAGAATATGATATTCTTTCCACTGGATCTAAAGGTTTAGCCGTCACCGTCTGCCTCAGGCCAAGGCCCAAGGACATACCGGACGGCTTTGGCGAGGGCGCTGTTTTGGCTGCAGTTGCAGTGGCCTTGCTCGCCGTGTGTTGGTTGGCTCGGAGCTTCTTCTGGTCTTTGCATGTTGAGGTGCGTTGTGTGCATCTTATCGATACTCACCTAGGTTGCTGAAACGTCTAATATAATGTAAAGGTTTTCATTTAAGTGGGGACAGCGCAGAGAGCTTTGGAACGGAAAATGGTAGCTCTAACGTTAGAATAGAAATCGAACAGAGTGGGCCAGATAAATTATTAAAACTAATGGTATTCTAGTTGACATGAAAGATAAGAAATAAACATGGAAGAGATATGTAAAATGAAGGCGAGGCAACCGATGATTGCTAATGGTGGCATTCTGGATGCAAGCTTAGTAGTGTTCGGTAGAAGCTTATGCGGTGAAATCTGGAATTAATTAGAGATTAAATGGATGCAGCTGGCACAGGAATGTGCTAATTGGAAGGACGTGGGATAGGATTTTGCCTAGCTGTGGGTATTGCTGGCTGATTATTACGATAACGTCCTGCCAAAATCGGTATTTCAAGCTCCCCCCTCCCCACCAACATCACAACACCGCGGCTGCTTTCCGGCTCACCGGTCAGTACGTAAACATACGTAATAGTCAGCGATTCCAAAAAGGCTTCTCAAACATTTCACCCGGGTGTCGGATATGCAAGCAGGCACACTACATAACGGAGGACATTGAGTAAGATCGACAGAAGATCCAGCTCCGCTATTGAGAAGGGTGAAAATGTTCTACATCGGAGGTTTCGATTATTACTGTATATGCTAACATACAGTAATTCTAACACCGCCTCTCGGACGGTTTCTTCGTGCCGCCGCGTATGCCGTCTGCTTCGTGTCGCTGCACTTCCGTGCCACTTTCGTCAACGCTGGCATATCTTTCCAGCAATCGCATCTGTCGTCTGCATCGTCGAAATGCACTGTCGGGTCGTCCCCTACCTGCGTCACAGTTGTTGTTGATATCCCTTGGAGTCACATTTGTCGGTTTTTTTTTTTTCATATAGATCGCCTGCCGCACCCTGCTGGGGTCTTCCTATATGTGCTGTTCCACATACTGACAACGCGTTTCACGTCTCTGTGTTTTCTCCTACATTCTTTGAAGAGCCGTCCTGTCAGTGTTATGGGGCATATATGATCACAAAAAATGACATGGTATTTCTTTTGAATTGTAATACCCTAGCTGATTCACAGCCAGCAGCAAAACACTCCATCGCCTACCTTTTGTTGTCAAACCATCATCGCTTAAGTAATCGTGCGCATTAAGACGATTTTTTAACATTAACCTGCACAGCTACTCCAGAGTAGCAAAGCACAATTGAAGGCACTGGAGATTCGCTATACTGGTATAACTTGCCTAGGTTAAACAATGGTCCTATTTTGTGTGCCACACACACGCCTGCCGCGCCCTGCACCGCACCGTCTGGATAACAGTGATATTGTTGCGTGCTTTGTCATCTGCATGCCCCTGCCAATTCATGCTAGCAGACGACGCGCAAAGCCAGCACTCTATTCTGTATTTGCCCCTTGGTCGCGACACGCGCACGGTGGTGTGAATCAAGCCGGGGTCATTTCGCTTCGTGGCAGTCGAGAGGTGGCGCGTCATTAAGATTTTCTATAAGGAGGATAGGGAGAGGGCAAAGGCATTTTTGCGTCAGCGAGGAAAGTGGGGCAGAGGTAGAGAGTACAGTGCGAATCTGAGCGCCGGACGTGGGCCCGGCTTTCACTTAGAAAAATTGGCATATAGCGAATGCACTGCAGCCAGTTAGTGCTGGCGCTCTTCTCTTACCTTACTCTGAGATAGAGCAAGAAAACAAGATTGGCAAACTGAAACCCACAATTCTGTAGATACCGGTACACTACGCAATTGACGGTAATCAGACGGCCGACAGAATAGTCCAAGGCATGTATTCCGGGAGTCTGCACAGCTGCCCCAGAGATGTCAAACTAACATACAGAGAACTAAGGGAGTACTACAAACCAGAAAGAAAACGATACAGAAAGCGACACGATGAACTCCGCAGATACAAGGCAGTAACCTGGAAGAGCATATAGGTTACGACCCCTCCAAATTTGCTATGTAATGCAATATCTGGCTCGAAAAATTCAAAAACAACACATGCGCCGCGTGCGGAGACGTTTCTGGCGTCATTCAATTGATATGAAATTACAAAGGTCAATTATAAACATACACCACTCGAACACTCAGCCAAATGGTGTGGAAAGCAGAGCTAGCAGGCCAACATGGGTCTCTCTGAACTGCACAATCTGTTCACCAGGGCCCGGGAAGGAGCCCCAGCCACTTTGGATCCTGCGCAAAACAATCCACGCAATTGTGTGGACAAATTTCCTGGAGGACCTCAAAACTTGGTGAGTTGGTCTCGATACAAATAAGATCGATACCGGTTTCGAGATGTTGTTTTTGTGGCTCATAAGTTACAGATTACTGTGGCTAAGGAACGTTTTGTTAATCATGGTATCTATTTATTTTTTCTGGTTTGAGTGTTAGGTATTTGTGTATAAAATTAGTCCTTCCTGAATAAATTTCAGTTGTTAATCAGCGCCGTGTTGTCTCACATCTACGCTGCCTGTCTGTGTTTTTTCGCGCTGTTAAACCATGTGTGCTTTGTAAAGTTTATCTTCTCTGTCTCACTCTGCGCGAATGAATAAAATATTTTCATTCGTTATTATGAAAACATGCCCGGAGATACCAATGTAGCGCCTCGCTTGGCCGGCGTCAGCCTCGCGACCGAAATAAATTAGAAGGGTTCAACGCTTCTGAACCGGATATGGAGCGGTAGCATTAGCCGGGGGTGATGATGATGATAACCTCAGACAAAATGGCACATACGCACGGCGGGTGATTGGCCAGGGTGCATTGTAGATTGTAAATATATATGGTCAAGGACAGGAGTATTCAGATAAATATGGGTGTTTAACTAGAATGTAGAAAAATAAAAAGTAATGAATTCATACCTGTCATAAGAATCTAACTGTTGAAATTATACCGAGCGTTCTTCTTCTTCCACTCATTATCCTCGCCTTTTTCGTCTCCTTCTTCTGTTAGGCGCAGCGCCGGCGAGTAATTCCGTCTCCTCAACGGTAGGTTCCCGCAACTTCTTTCTCGTCACTGGTTGCCTCTGAGCGGGTTAAACACCGATAGTTACCGAGAGGTGTGTCTGAACGCAACCTAAAGGTAACATACACTCCCTAAAGGCAGGAAATGATTACGGTGAAAATTATAGTGTTAGCGTTGTCCCACTGTTGTCTCGTGGCTGTGTTTACGGCTGGCTTTGTGGTTATTAATACATAAAAACATCGCAAGATGCTACATAAAGGGGAACACCTCCCAGGAAAGATATTGGTAGCTTATTTTAATGTAATTATAAAAAAAAATAGAAAAAAGTAAAAAAGAAAAACAGGAATCGAACATACATTTTATATT